>NC_057810.1:424018336-424355317 GCF_018294505.1 Triticum aestivum
TCTCCGTTCCGACCCAGCCATGTACACGAGCCCTGGCCGTACGTATGCGCGAGTAGGCGTTCGAGACCCCGCCTGTATGTACACATACGTGGCCGTATTTTCTTTCTTGCACACTGGCCGCTGTACGTACGTGTACATGCTACATGTGAGCCTCTACTACGGCACGTGCGCGCCTCTACATCCACCAGTATGTACATACACGTTCACGACCAGAATGACAACGCTACATACGCTTCGACCAGGTGGGTCCCGACTGTCAGGCACTTCCTTGCGTGCGAGCATGTAGCTGGTGGGTCTCAGCAGTCAAAGGGGCGAATCATTTTTTTTTGCCCAAACGCACTTCCTTGCATGCGAAGATGTAGCTGGTGGGTCCGAGCAGTCAGGGGGAAACATTTTTTTTGTGAAATACGGTGGCCCGTCTGGTGGGTCCCTGCTGTCAGGTGGAGGAATAATTATTTTGCATGTAATAAGGAGGCACTTCCTTGCTGCGCCTGTGGACCCAACTATCAGCCTCTCCACGTACAGTCCACGTCCGATGGAAGCCGTTCCTTGACCACGTTGACCACGCCGCACCGAGAGCACCAGGGCGGTGGAAGAAGGCAAGGCCTAGGAAGGGGACGACGCGGAGCCGGGGAAGACGCAGCAGTGGATGCCCACGCGTAGAGGAGTATGAGGGTTCACTCGTTCGGCTACGGTGTGAGGCTGTCGTCGCCGCAGAATAACAGGGGGTGTGGGTGAGTAGAGGGATGGCCTGGCCAGTGGTGGGAGTAGTAGGGGGCGGTGAGGCCTCCGCGGCATCACAGCCGGCCACGGGAGGCAGGAGCATGTGGCACGACCGCCGCTGCTTTGGGCGGCTGGAGCAAGAAGACCAGAGGTTGAAGAAGCACTACAGCCGTTGGATGGACATCGTACGGTCACTGGAGCTAGAATCTTTCATATTGACTAAGTTGATAAAGCCCTCTGTCCCCATCAACTTAGTAGGCCCACAAGTCAGCCTCCCACCAAGGTGGGTCCCAGCTAGCAGGGGGAGTATTCATTTTTTTTGTGCGTAATAAGGAGGCACTTCCTATGGGTCTGAGCTGACAGCGGGTCGAATGTTTTTTTCGCGAAATACGGTGGCATGTCCGGTGGGTCCCAGCAGTCAGGGGGAAACGATTTTTTCGCGAAATACGGTGGCCCGTCCGGTGGGTCCCTATTGTCAGGTGGAGGAATCATTATTTTGCGCGTAATAAGGAGGCACTTCCTTGGGGCTGTCATGGACCCAGCTGTCAGCCTCTCCACGTACAGTACTCTTCCGATGGAAGTCGGTCGTTGACCACATTGACCACACCGCGCTGAGAGCACCACGGCAGTGGACGATGGCGAGGCCTAGGAAGGGGACGACACGGAGCCGGGAAGACGCGACAGTGGATGCCCACACGGAGAGGAGTACGAGGGTTCACTGGTTTGACTGTGGTGTGAGACTGCCATCGCCTCAGAATAACAGGGGGAGTGGGTGAGTGGAGGGATGGCCTGGCCAGCAGTGGGAGTAGTATGGGGGCGGTGAGGCCTTCGCGGCAGCACAGCCGGCCACGGGAGGCAGGAGCATGCGGCACGACCGGCGCTGCTTTGGGAGGCTGGAGCAAGAAGACCAGAGGTTGAAGAAGCACTACGGCCATTGGATGGACATCGTACGGTCACTGGAGCTAGAATCGTTCATACATCGACTAAGTTGACAAAGCCCTCCATCCCCGTCAACTTAGTAGGCCCACAAGTTGGCCTCCCACTATGGTGGGTCCCAGCTGGCAGGGGCTATTCATTTTTTTGTGCGCAATAAGAAGGCACTTCCTTGCGTCGGAAGATATAGTTGGTGGGTCCGACCTATCAGCGAAGGGAACTTTTTTTCGTGAAATGCAGAGGCCCTTCAGGCGGGTCCCAGATGTCAGGTGGAGGAATCATTATTTTGCGCGTAATAAGGAGGCATTTCGTTGTGTGCGGCCATGGACCCAGCTGTCAGCCTCTCCACGTACAGTCCACTTCCAATGGATGTCGTTCATTGACCAAGTTGACCACGCCATGCTGAGAGCACCAGGGCAGTGGATGACAGCGAGGCCTACGAAGGGAACGACATGGAGGCGGGGAAGACACGGCAGTGGCTGCCCACGCGGTGGAGAGTATGAGGGTTGACTGGTTCGGCTGCCGTCGCCGGAAAATAATAGGCGGTGTGGGTGAGTAGAGGGATAGACAGGCCAGGGATGCGAGTATGATGGGGCCGTGAGGCCTGCCCGGCAGCACAACCGACCATGGGAGGCGGGAGCAGGCGGTTCGATGGCACTGGTTTGGGCGGCTGGCGCAGGAAGATTAGAGACTGAAGAAGCACGATTGCCGTTAGATTGACATTTAACGGTCTGACGCTGGTAGAGTCGATTGTTGACTAAGTTTCTTTTTTGAGAAACCTTGTGTACGCATGAACTTAGTAGGCCCACAAGTCAGCCTCCAAATCTATGGAAGACAACATAAAGCCCATTTGCTATTTTTAATAATTTGCAGCCCATTTGCTAATTCTTAAGTAATTTATTACATCCCATTTTCTGCCCACGACCACGGTCAAAAAGTTCAACCTTATTTTGCATATTTCGATGGAGTCCGAACTGTTGTAATCCCGAAATGATAAACATTTTTTTAAGAACTTATTGATTTGCCAAAAAAAATCGTTTTGTTTATGTAAGCAAATAAGATGTGGGACAATTGAGTTGGTTTAAGGGAAAACCAGTGGTAAAAAAATCAGCGCTGGGTAGGAAAAAACAATAAAAATAAGGATGTAAATATGAAAAGGGAATTTTATGTGTTTTCAATATAATGATACATGTATATGAACTAGTAAAACTATAGGTAGAGATTAGAAAACGGATGTAGGACATGCGTTTCAAGAGGAAAATAGAACTGGGCTGTGTGTTTGATTCAGTAAAAAAACTGCCTGCGGATGTTGTAAGACAAAATATAACTAACGCTGGCGGGCCAGAGGCCAGTAGATACCTGCTGGATATTTGTGCCCCGTTGTCGTCATTGGCTGGGCCTGTTAAAGACAAAACCAAGCTTGGGCAGTCTATAGCCCAGTTGAAACTTGCTTGACCTGAAAAAACAATATACGTGCTCAATAAATGAGAGAATTCTGCAAGTACAGACTGATAACTGGGATGCAACATGTATATTGTTTTTTCATCGTGATAATAAGTGCATGCACTTGTTTTGAAAAAATTGGAGAACTGGGAATTCGAACGGCAGGTGGTTATGCTACCCATCAAATAAAACCCAGGTGCCTGAAAATTCGTTTCGAAACAAATGATTCAGCTTTATATCCACGTCGACCGTCGGCATGATGGTTGGAAGCAAATGCAAGTTCATACCAAAAGATCGTTAACAACAATACCAACTTGCGGGCGACAAGGTAGTACAACTACCAATACCAAACTAACTTATAAACTTTTTACTCCTGGCCCTAGTGTTCTTCTAGTACAAAATCTTGCAGAGGACCAGCTCCCGCTCCATCTCTTGCTCCAGGTCCCCGAGGTGGTACTAGTGCATCACCCAGTTGGTCCTCTGCTGGTCGAAGTTCTTGTTGGTGTGCAGCACCAGAACCTTTTTGCTGCTCGTCTGCCGGCCGTCGACCATCACCGGCAAGGTATTGCTTTTCTTGTGCCACATCGCGTGCATGCCGCACTCCGACTGTATCTTGTGACGCGTCCACGTGCCCCTTTTGAACGCCCTGGAATTGCGCTGGAAGAAATGATTCCTTAGGCTACTCAGTGTGATACCTATAGTATTGTCGAATACAGGTTTTAGTGTACGTAGTTGGCATTTTCATAACATCTTTGGCATGTTGCAGTAAGTTGTTTCACTTTTTATTAACTGTCAAATTGTAATTGCTTCACCAGGTATGCGTCTAAAAATAAAAATAGAGCTATAAACAAAGGAATATGCTTGTGCAAGTAGACGGTCGATCGGTGTCTTACCTGGAAGTTTCTCAGGTTGGGTGTAGCATATGCCGTGCTCACCATCGATGGTTGGTATGAACACATCGATGAGAGGGTGAGATCTCGCGCTGTCAGCACTCACTTTGGCCTCAAGGTGCTCGATCAGCTCCTGATCCGTGGGATCGAACTTGACGCTAGCCGGCAGCACCGGCCAATCCTTCTTCGACTTGCATCGGTAATTCCAGTTATATGGTACTCAATGTATGATCAATCGACTCTTTTAAGTGAATGATGAGAGATTTCGATAGATAAGTGGTACTCCAAATCTGAAAGTCCAGAATACCCGAACACGACTCCGGGATTCTTGTGTCACCTCACGCGCAGCGTGTTGTCACGTCAATTCAATGTGTGGACATGATGAATAATTTTTTTTTGAAACTGGACATGATGAATAATTGGACCGACGTATACTAGTACTGCTACTGTACTACTTACTAGTCATATTTAGTGTCACAGTTTATACATAGGTTTAACTAACAAGTACACACTTGAAGCCTATATCAATATATATACAGGTGAGTTAGGATGCACTTGATCCCAGGAAGGTATCTATCCTTCAAACCAGAGGAGTGCTTCAAACTAACAACAGTACATAATATCCAACAAAAGAAGGTCGTGCTACAGCAGCAGAATACATGGTTCAGTCTAGATATCAGCACGAATCAAGTTGTGCATATTTGCTGTTGGCATGAACCACATCGCTGCATGTCGGGTTTGCAAAAGCCATCCATCGCATGGAAGCTTGATGCCTTTCACACACTGAAGATTATCTGGCAACAAGCTGTGTCGACGAATCTCTGGATATGGTGATTCATGAAACCCATGGATGATGTGTAAACACGGTCCCCCCGGCGAATGGAAGTTGCATAGTATGGTAATCATCACCGGTGATATGATCGATGATTGGTTGGATGATCGAATAATTGAGCCCGAGGAACAAGGAGTGATTGCCGAGACTGTAAACCCGCCTCTAGTTGTATACGCCTGGCCCAATGGAGCTGGGATCTTTCTCGAACACGAAGCAGCCATAGCCATCAATGTCACGAACGCCCCACGCATTGTACTACATGTGGTTTGATGTAATGGTTTGGTCAATTTGGTACGTGCGAATGAGCATCAAATGACCGTCAGCTGAACGAGCGATAAACCACCACCCATCGGCTGGTATGATTCCAGGTCCTGGAATCATGAAGGCCAGCGCATTTGTGTCTGCTGCAACAATTCAAATTGGAGACCAAAAGGACAAAAATAAACAATCATGTTCAGAGTATGTGTGGAATTAAGATTATTATAACAGTGACACATATCATATACAGAGAATTGCAATGCCGTGGTCATAATCATACCCCAAGTTAAAAAAATAAGCCAATGGCTTTCATATTCTAGCAATATGTCATGGTTCAAACATCATGTAACAATGAGAGGAAAACAGCTATGACAAAGCCTACTCATATTCTACCATAGCACTTGCTACTACTGTTCTCATATCAACTCTAAGCAATAACATGCGTTGTTACAAAATCTTGGAAACGAGAGTAACATATAGAAATCATGATGTTATGCTCATAATATGTATTCTAACAATCATTAGATGCCAATTGTTCTCATATCAACTCTAACAATAACATGTGTGGTCATAAAAATCTAGGAAATGAGAGGAACATATACTCCCTCCGTCCCAAAATAACTGTCTTAAGCTTAGTACAACTTTGTACTAGATCTAGTACAAATTTGAGACACTTATTTTGGGACGGAGGGAGTAGCAATGATGTGGCTATAGACATACTATCTATTCTAAATTTGTAACAATGAACAGGTGATGTCTACTACACAACCTTCTTCTTGTAGACATTGTTGGGCCTGCAAGTGCACAGGTTTGTAGGAAAGTAGCAAATTTCCCTCAAGTGGATGACCTAAGGTTTATCAATCCGTAGGAGGCGTAGGATGAAGATGGTCTCTCTCAAGCAACCCTGCAACCAAATGACAAAAAGTCTCTTGTGTCCCCAACACACCCAATACAATGGTAAATTGTATAGGTGCACTAGTTCGGCGAAGAGATGATGATACAAGTGCAAATTAGATAGTAGATATAGGTTTTTGTAATCTGAAATAATAAAAACAGCAAGGTAGCGAGCGGTAAAAGTGAGCATAAACGGTATTGCAATGATAGGAAACAAGGCCTAGGGTTCATACTTTCACTAGTGCAAGTTCTCTCAACAATAATAACATAGATAGAACATATGACAAGCCCTCAACATGCAACAAAGAGTCAGTACAAAGCCACTAATAGCGGAGAACAAACGTAGAGATTATGGTCGGGTACGAAACCACCACAAAGCTATTCTTTCGGATCGATCTATAAAAGAGTTCGTACTAGAATAACACCTTGTCGGATTTCGGGTTCCGGCAGACCCTTGAGGTTCGAACGCTGGGGTGCGCACGGAGATTCAACCCTCAGCCGTCTCACACCTCGTCGAATCGCTGGGACCTAAACTACTAAACAGAACAGCACAAGAGACACAAGATTTATACTGGTTCAGGCCACCATTGTGGTGTAATACCCTACTCCAGTGTGTGGTGTGGTGGATTGCCTCTTGGGCTAATGAGGAACAATACAAGGAAGAACAGCCTCGCGAGGGTTTGTTCTTGGCTGGTGTGATGAACTGATGAGAGGGGTTCGGTCGCTCTAACTACTGGTTTCTTGATGAGGATCCAGATGCCTCTGCCCTGGGGGTGGCTAGTCCTATTTATAGGCGAAAGCCCTGGGCCTCTTCCCAAATATTGAGCGGGAAGGGCGCCAACAATTGGCCATTTTGAAGGGGAACAGCGGGTACACTTATCCTGACTAAAGTTGGTCCTTGCCTGGCAAAGACTCTGGTGATGATGCCGGCTTGGGCTCCACGATGACTCCCTTCCAGCCGTTGGGCTGGTCTTGGTCTTGTTGCACGGAAATGGATGCCTTTGCTTGATACTCTCGCCTGCGCTTGCTCCCTTTGCACCAAAGAGGAAGGGAGGACACTGCGCGGGCTGGCGCCCGACTGGCGCCCTTGGTCGTCATGGCTTGCGTCATGGGCACCTCGCGAGGTACCCTGTCTTGAACTCTCCACCTCCTCATGAGCCAGCCTGACGAGGCCGTGCCTGAGGAAGCTCCTTGTTGTCCGCCCCGCGAGGCTTGGCCCCTCGCGAGGGTCTTGAGCTTGCGTTGATGAAGATGGGCTGTGCTGGGCCTCCTTTGAGCCACGCCGCAGGCCGCAGGCAGGCAAGTGAGGGGACCCCCATTCCCAGAACGCCGACAGTAGCCCCCGGGCCCACGGCGCGCCCGAACTTGGCCGAGCAGAGCGGCGAAAGGGCAAGTGCGAAGCGTTACGGGCCCTAACAGCCTGCGGCCTTGGGCGCCGCGTGGCGTTTGATTGGACGTGGGCGGCTCCGCTTCCCCATGACGCCTTGGCAACCGCACGGATTCGACAAGTCCCTGCATGCAAAGCGTGTCATGATTACCTGTGATCGTGGAGGTCGACGGTTGGCCTTCGCTAGCTATAAGTAAGGAACGGCATGTGCCCTTCCAGCCTATCCCTTCTTGTTTCTCCTTCTTCTCCATGGCTCCACCAAGGAAATTCTCGGCCGCAAAGAAGGGGAAGGGCCGCCAGGTCGAGTCTCCCTCTCCCCCGCCCAAGCGCGGTCGAGGTCGCCCTCGCAAGCATCCCGTGGCCTCCACGGTGATCCCCCGCGGTCGTGGAGGTGGCTCTCAGCGTGGCGACGAGCGGCTGGCCATGGTCGGAAGGCGTGCCCCGGCCGCGCGACCCCCGAGGCCGCGCCTCCACGCTGTTGAGGTGCTGCCGGAGTTCATGGTGTGGGCGGAGGAGCCGTCCGGCGCCCGGCTTCAGCTCCCGCGCTTCCTCCTGGGTGAGCTCCCGGCTGGCACCCTGGGTGGCCTCTGGCTCCAGGCAGATGGCTGCTGCAGCCGGGCTTCATGGGCTTCTCTAGAGGTCTCTGCTACAGGGAACCTATTCCTGACCCATGGCTGGCAGACGTTCGCTCCCTGCACTTCAAGTTCGACAGTGACGCCACCCTCTACGTGAGGGTGTTTGGGGAAGACGGTCGCCGCATGGGGTGCTGCCCTGAAGACGACGATCGCGGCCGAGGACTCAGCCCCGGCGTGGATGGAGAGGGCAGCGCGCAGGCGGCTGGCGACGCCCGTGACTCCTCAAGCTTCACCAGCTCTTCTTCGGGTGGTGATTCTTCCAGCAGCGGCCGCGGCCACCCCCCGCGCCGCCGCGCCTGCTTGGAGGGTGGCAGCAGGTCTGCTCGCCGCCGCGCCCCGGTGAAGCGCGAGAGGGAGTCCGCCTGAGCTCCGGAGGCGGCTCGGGTCTTCCAAGAGGGCTGGCACGGGGCGTGCTTCGCCTGCTTTTGTTCTTTTCCTTTCTTTTCTCCTGCGCAAAAAGACAGCAATGTGTGGCCTCGTGGGGGCGCGTTTAGGTTAATGCCATTAATTATTGTGCCACTTTTGTTATCCTGATACTGTTCCTTTCTGTTGTACGCCCATTCGCAAGTGAACTCCGGCCCAGGCCGCGGGGGCGACCGATCCAGGCCCCGTGTTCGCGTTGCGCTGCCCGTGAGGCATGGTCGGGAGGGGTGCTCCAGCTGTGGACCAGGGCCGTGAAAACTTGAGCAATAGCGGTAGGAACACTCGCGAGGGCTCCCGGGGCTTCTGCCTCGCGAGCCCCCACGCAAGAGAAATCGAGGCGAGAGAGCGAAAAAGGTCGAAGAACCTCGGACCAAAAGATGGCGATAGTTTCCATGAAAACTCCAAATGGGAATAACTAGTCAACTGCAGAAAGCAAATGAAAAAGCCGCGTCCCGCACCTAGTCTAGTCTTCGACGTCTTCTCACCAACACGGAGCTAAGTGCTGCCACTGGGCGTGGGAGTGAGCCCCAGGGCCTGAGGCCGGCACTCCTGAGACTCCGGGGCGTGTACAGCCCCAACTCATTATTACGTGAGAGTGTCACGGGCGGCGAGCTTCACAGGCGTTGTCCTTCTTCACAGGCTCCGGGCCTTTCTTCAGGGAAGCAAGCTTCACAGGCATTGGCCCTCTTCACAGGCTCCAGGCCCTTTCCAGAACACGACAGCTTCACAGGCGTTCGCCTTCTTCACAGGCTCTGGGCCCTTTCCAAAAAAGATGAGCTTCACAGGCATTCGCCTTCTTCACAGGCTCTGGGCCTTTCAAAAAAGATGAACTTCACAGACATTCGCCTTCTTCACAGGCTCTGGGCCTTTCAAAAAAGATGAACTGCAAAGGCATTCGCCTTCTTCATAGGCTCTGGGCCTTTCAAAAAAGATGAACTTCACAGGCATTCGCCTTCTTCACAGGCTCTGGGCCATTCCCAAAAAAGATGAACTTTACAGGCATTCTCCTTCTTCGCAGGCTCTGGGCCTTTTTAGGGGTAAAACCACCGGAGGTGCTGGATGTTCCACGCGTTCTGTATAGGTACTCCCTCTTGAGTCTCCAAGTGCACGGAGCCGGGCCTGGAAACATGAACAACCTTGAACGGGCCCTCCCACATGGGAGAGAGCTTATGCAGTCCCTCCCTGGAGAGGACCCATCGGAGCACGAGGTCTCCTACCTCGAGAGTTCTGGGGCGGATGTTGCGGCAGTGGTATCGCCGGAGTGCCTGCTGGTACCTTGCCGCCCGCAGCGCAGCTTCTCGACGACGCTCCTCCCCCAGCACGAGGTCCGTCCCCCGCATGGCGTCCTGCAACGTTTCATCGAACGCCAGGACCCGCGCGGATCGATGCTTGACCTCGTGAGGGAGGACCGCTTCGGCTCCATAGACCAGGAAGAAGGGGGTCTCTCCAGTTGGCTTGGTCGCGGTTGTGCGGATGGACCACAACACGGACGGAAGCTCGTCATACCAGCCTCTGCCGCAGGCCTCTAGTTTCTTCTTGAATGTCCTGGTCTTGAGGCCTCTCAGGACCTCCGCGTTGGCCCGCTCGGCCTGTCCATTGCGTCGGGGGTGCGCCACCGAAGCGTAGCATATCTGCGTCCCAAGGTTAGCACAGTATGTTTTGAAAAGGTTACTGGTGAACTGCGAACCATTGTCGGTGATGATGCGGTTCGGCACTCCGGACCGGCTCACGATGCCCTTGATGAACTTGACCGCCGAACCAGAGGGGATGGTGCGGACGGACTCGACTTCGGCCCACTTGGTGAATTTGTCCACGGCGACGTAGAGATAGCGATAGCCCCCTGGCGCCCGAGGAAAAGGGCCCAGGATATCTAGCCCCCAGACCGCGAGTGGCCAAGTGAGGGGGATGGTTTGCAGACCTCCTGCCGGCTGGTGGATCTGCTTGGCATGGAATTGGCAAGCCTCGCAAGCCTTCACGAGTTCAACAGCGTCATTGAGCGCAGTGGGCCAATAGAAACCGCTGCAGAACGCCTTGCTGACGAGGGTCCGTGACGACAAATGATGCCCACAATCTCCACCATGTATATCTGCCAGCAGTTCCTTCCCCTGTTCCCTTGTGATGCAGCGCAGGGACACGTCATTCGATCGTTTCCGGTAGAGCTCTCCATCCATGATGCTGTATGGTGTGGCTTGCCGCGCCACACGCTCTGCCTCCTCCTCCTTCTCTAGCAAGGTCCCTTGCGTTAAGTAACTCTTGAGCTCTGTGATCCAGCACCCCTCTTGAGGTTCCATCGTTAGGAGTAGGCGTGCTCCTGAGGCCGGGCCACAGGCTGGGGCTCCGGAGGCAGGTGGCTGAGGGAGCTCCACCCGAGGCTATGCTGTGCTTGATAATGATGGCTGGGCTGAAGGCTTGAAGAGCCGCTCCTCAAAGACGCCCAGCTCCTGGGGTAACCTCCTAGAGGCTTGTTTGGCGATGTCGTTGGCCTCTTGATTAGTGCCGCGGGGCACGTGCTGCAGCTCCAACCCCCATAACTGTTTCTCCATCATGTGGACCTCCGCAAGGTAGGCCTCCATGTGTTCATCTCTTGGCTCGTACACCTTGTTGGAGAAATTGACGAGGAGCTGCGAATCGCCCTTGATGGTAAGGCGCTTCACCCCCAGGGCAGCGGCGGCCTTCAGGCCCGCTATCAGTCCCTCGTATTCTGCTATGTTGTTGGAGACCTTCTCGCCTTGCTGGAAACAGAGCTGCACGGCATAGTAGAGCTTGTCCTGAGCGGGAGATATGAGCACCGCCCCAGCTCCAGCGCCCTGCCTGGAGAATGCTCCGTCGAAGTACATGACCCAACCTTCTGGAGCTTCGCTTCCTGGGGAGAGGGATCGATCCTCGCCGGCCCTAAGGCCCGGTGCCTTTGTCCATTCGGCCACAAAATCTGCCAGCGCGCCCCCCTTGATGACTCTGGTTGTGCTGAACTCGAGCTGGAATGCTTGCAGTTCAATGTTCCACTCGGCGACCCTTCCGGCTGAGTTGGGGCTCCTGAGCACCCTCTCCAAGGGGTATGCCGAGACAACCTTGATTGGATGACCCTGGAAGTAGTGTCGCAGCTTGCGCGAAGCCACCAGTAGCGCGAGAAGGAGCTTCTGCGGCATGGGGTACCGTGCCCTCGCATCCCGTAACACTGTGCTGACGAAGTACACCGGATGCTCGACGAGGCTAGGGGCGTCGGTGCTGGTGGCGTCTTCCGGAAGCCATGGTGCCTCCTGAGGTGGCGGAGCCTCCAGAAGCTGGGTGCCTGGATGGAGGGCCTCTCCCGCCCTTGGTGTGCTCTGCTGCGACGGCTCATCTTCTTCCGTCGCGGTGTTGGCCTCTGCGAGTTCCTTCTGATTCGGCCTCGCCTTGGCTTGGGTGGCCGCCGTGGTCTTGGCCCGACACTCCTCCCTAACTGCCACCAGGGCTGCGCTAGCGGAGTAAGGAGTGGCGGCGAGGTATGGTACCAAGGCCTCCTGAGGGCGTGGGGCCACCATTACTGGAGGGCTGGTCAGGTACCTCTTGAGGTCTTGGAACGCTTTGTCGGCCTCTTCAGCCCATTCGAAGGGACCCTTTTTCTTCATCAGCTGGAAGAAAGGCAGCGCCCGCTCCCCTAATCGGGAGATGAAACGGCCAAGCACCGTCACGCGCCCCGTGAGCTTCTGCATTTCCCTGAGGGTCTTTGGTGGGCTCATGTCCTCAACTGCCTTGACCTTTTCTGGGTTGGCCTCGATGCCTCGATGGGATACGAGGAAACCCAGGAGCTTGCCTGAGGGAACCCCAAACACACACTTCTCCGGGTTGAGTCGCAGGCTCACTGCGTTGAGGCCCGCGAAGGTTTCTTCCAGGTCTTGTATCAGGGTCTTGGCCTCGCGAGACTTCACCATAATGTTGTCAACGTAAGCCTCCACATTCTTCCCGAGCTGCGGGCCCAAGGTGATGCGCATGAGCCGCTGGAAGGTTGCCCCCGTGTTGCGCAGCCCGAATGGCATGCATGTATAGCAGTACACTCCACACGGGGTTAAGAAGGCCGTCTTTTCCACGTCTTCCACCGCCATCTTGATCTGGTGGTACCCGTAAAAGGCATCCAAGAAGCATAACAGGTCACACTCGGCGGTGGAATCGACGATCTGGTCGATGTGAGGGAGCGGGAACAGATCTTGCGGGCATGCTTTGTTGAGGTTGGTGAAGTCGACACACATGCGCTCCTTTCCTCCCTTCTTTGGCACAACTACAGGGTTGGCCAGCCAATCTGGGTATCGGACCTCGCGAATAACTCCCGCGGCTTCTAGCTTGCGGGTCTCTTGGACGATGAAGGACTGCTTTTCAGTGGACTGCCTTCTCGCCTTCTGCTTCACAGGATGCACGTTGGGGCACACATTGAGGTGGTGCTCAATTACGCCCCATGGGATCCCTGCCAGCTGATCGGGCTCCCAGGCGAACACCTTCTTGTTTGCCCGCAGGAACTTGACCAGGGCTTCCTCCTGTTCGGGCTCGAGGTTGGCGCCTATGGTGAAAGTGGCGTTTGTGGACCCGTCCTCGTCGACAGGTATCTGCTTGGTCTCCGCCTTGTCTTCGGTGAACAACTGCTTCTTCTTGGTCAGCGCAGCCCCCTTGGGCTTGAGGGTTTCCGCATTGGTGGGCCACGCTGCAGCCGCCGTCTTGAGGGCGAGCTTGAGCGCTCGCAGCGCACCTTCGGTGTCCCCGGGCACGGTGAGGACGGCGTTGCTCCCGGGCATCTTCATGAGGTTGTACCCCGGGTGAGTCGCGGCCATGAATCTGGCCAATGCTGGATAGCCAAGGATGGCATTGTAAGGGAGGCTGATGGGGGCGATGTCGAAGTCGACCAGTTCCGTGCGGAAGTTGTCGTAGGTGCCGAAGGTCACCGGAAGCCGGATTTGTCCCAAGGAGCTGGACGACCCTCCTCCTACGCCCGAGAAAGGCCGGCTGGGTTGCGGCCGCTCCCGGGGTATGCAAACGAGGTTGAAGGCGTCGACTGAGAGTACGTTGAGGCCGGCGCCACCGTCGATGAGGGTGCTGGTGACCGCCACCTGGCAGATGGTGGGTGTGCAGAGCATGGGGAGCGCACCCGAGCCAGCCGAGTTGGTGGGGTGGTCCCCAGAGTCGAAGGTCAACCCGGCCGACGGCTCCGTCCGGCCCGAGGGAGCCCCCTGCCGCGTGGAGGTGGCGCCGACCCGGCGGGTGAATGTCTTGACGTGGCGGCGCCTGCGAGCCGCCCAGGAGGGCCGCGATGACCAGAGGAGCCGGCGCGACGGGGCGGGTGATGAAGAAGTTGCGCGGCTCCTCCCCAGAAGTCGTCGAGGAGCGCAGGGGCGATGCTCGCTGCCCGTTCCCCGCCGGGCCGGTGGCGGTGTTGACGGCGGGCAATGGGGAACGTCGAGGGCGCCCGCCAATGGGAGCCGTCCGGGCGACATGGGAGGCGAGGGCAGCTCGGCGCTCGGCGTGAGCACAATGAGCGTTAGACATGGTTGTGGTGGTCGGGGAAGAGCAAGACGGCGGAAGGCAAATTCCGGCGCACCCCTACCTGGCGCGCCAAATGTCGGATTTCGGATTCTAGCAGGCCCTTGAGATTCGAACACTGGGGTGCGCGCGGAGATTCAACCCTCAGTCGTCTCGCACCTCGCCGAATCGCTGGGACCTAAACTACTAAACAGAACAGCACAAGAGACACAATATTTATACTGGTTCAGGCCACCATTGTGGTGTAATACCCTACTCCAGTGTGTGGTGTGGTGGATTGCCTCTTGGGCTAATGAGGAACAATACAAGGAAGAATAGCCTCGCGAGGATCTGTTCTTGGCTGGTGTGATGAACTGATGAGAGGGGTTCGGTCGCTCTAACTACTGGTTTCTTGATGAGGATCCAGATGCCTCTACCCTGGGGGTGGCTAGTCCTATTTATAGGCGAAAGCCCTGGGCCTCTTCCCAAATATTGAGCGGGAAGGGCGCCAACAATTATCCATTTTGAAGGGGAACAGCGGGTACACTTATCCTGACTAAAGTTGGTCCTTGCCTGGCAAAGACTCTGGTGATGACGCCGGTTTGGGCTCCGCGATGACTCCCTTCCAGCCGTTGGGCTGGTCTTGGTCTTGTTGCACGGAAATGCATGCCTTTGCTTGATACTCTCGCCTGCGCTTGCTCCCTTTGCACCAAAGAGGAAGGGAGGACACTGCGCGGGATGGCACCCGACTGGCGCCCTTGGTCGTCATGGCTTGCGTCATGGCACCTCCCGAGGTACCCTGTCTTGAACTCTCCGCCTCCTCATGAGCCAGCCTGACGAGGCCGTGCCTGAGGAAGCTCCTTGTCGTCCGCCCCGCGAGGCTTGGCCCCTCGCGAGGGTCTTGAGCTTGCGTTGATGAAGATGGGCTGTGCTGGGCCTCCTTTGAGCCACGCCGCAGGCCGCAGGCAGGCAAGTCTGGGGACCCCCGTTCCCAGAACGCCGACACACCATAAGATACAAATCAACCAAAACCCTAATGTCACCTAGATACTCCATTGTCACCTCAAGTATCCATGGGCATGATTATACGATATGCATCACACAATCTCAGATTCATCCAACCAACATAAAAGTACTTCAAAGAGTGCCCCAAAGTTTCTACCGGAGAGTCAAGAACGTGTGCCAACCCCTATGCATAGGTTCCCAAGTGTCACGAAACCCGCAAGTTGATCACCAAAACATACATCAAGTGGCACATGATATCCCATTTTCACCACAGATAATCACGGCAAGACATACATCAAGTGTTCATAAAAGACTCAATCCGATAAGAAAACTTCAAAGGGGAAACTCAATTCATCACAAGAGAATAGAGAGGGAGAAACATCATAAGATCCAACTACAATAGCAAAGCTCGGGATACATCAAGATCGTGCCATCGAGGAACACGAGAGAGAACACGAGAGAGAGAGATCAAACACATAGCTACTGGTACATACCCTGAGCCCCGAGGGTGAACTACTCCCTCCTCGTAATGGATAGCGCCGGGATGATGAAGATGGCCACCGGTGATGGGATCCCCCTCCGGCAGGGTACCGAAACAGGGTCCCGATTGGTTTTTGGTGGCTACAGAGGCTTGCAGCGGCGGAACTCCCGATCTATCTTCTGTTCCGGAAGTTTTAGGGTACGTAGGTATATATGAGTGTAGGGAGAATGTCAGTGGAGCTACGGGGGCCCCACGAGGCAGGGGGGCGCGCCCAGGGGGAGGGCGCCCCCCCACCCTCGTGAGCACCTCCCGTATCTTCGGATGTGGGGTCCAAGTCCATCGGGTGGGTTTCCTTCCAAAAATAACTTCTCCAATTGATTTCGTTCCGTTTTGACTTCGTCTAATATTCCTTTTCCTCGAAACACTGAAATAGGCATAAAACAGCAAATCTGGGATGGGCCTCCGGTTAATAGGTTAGTCCCAAAAATAATATAAAAGTGGATAATAAAGCCCAATATTGCCTAAAACAATAGATAAAGTAGCATGGAGCAATCAAAAATTATAGATACGTTGGAGACGTATCAAGCATCCCCAAGCTTAATTCCTGCTCGTCCTCGAGTAGGTAAATGATAAAAAGGAAGAATTTTTTATGCGGAGTGATACTTTGGCATAATTTCAATGTAAATCTTCTTAATTGTGATATGAATATTCAGATCCGAAAGATTCAAGACAAAAGTTCATATTGACACAAAAATAATAATACTTCAAGCATACTAATCAAGCAATCATGTCTTCTCAAAATAGCATGGCAAAAGAAAGTTCATCCCTACAAAATCATATAGTTAGGCTATGCTTCATTTTCGTCACACAAAGATGTTCCCAACTTCTATACCCCCGATGACAAGCCAAGCAATTGTTTCATACTCAAATAATCTCAAACTTTTTCAACCTTCTCGCAATACATGAGCGCGAGCCATGGATATAGCACTATGGGTGGAATAGAATATGATGATGGGGATTGTGTGGAGAAGACAAAAAAGGAGAAAGTCTCACATTGACGAGGATAATCAACGGGCTATGGAGATGCCCATCAATTGATGTCAACATCAGGAGTAGGGATTGCCATGCAACGGATGCACTAGAGCTATGAATGCTCAGCAAAAGAAAACTAGTGGGTGTGCATCCAACTTGCTTGCTCATGAAGACCTAGGGCATTTGAGGAAGCCCATCGTAGGAATATACAAGCCAAGTTCTATAATGAAAAATTCCCACTAGTATGAACAAGACAATATATGAGACTCACTATATGAAAAACATGGTGCTACTTTGAAGCACAAATATATGAGACTCGCTACATGAAGAACAAGGTGCTACTTTGAAGCACAAGTGTGGTAAAAGGATAGTAACATTGCCCCTTCTCTCTTTTTCTCTCATTTTTTTGGGCCTTCTTTTTTTTATTTGGCCTTTCTCCCCCTTTTTTTCGTCCGGAGTCTCATCCCGACTTGTGGGGGAATCATAGTCTCCATCATCCTTTTCCTCACTAGGGCAATGCTCTAATAATGATGATCATCACACTTTTATTGATTACAACATAAGGATTACAACTCGAAACTAGAACAAGATATGACTCTATATGAATGCCTCCGGCAGTGTACCTGGATGGTGCAATGAATCAAGAGTGACATGTATGGAAAATAATGCATGGTGGCTTTGCCACAAATACAATGTCAACTACAAGATCATGCAATGAAAATATGACAAAAGTAATGTATGTCACGATGATGATGGTGGAAGATGCATGGTAATATATCTCGGAATGGCTATGGAAATGCCATGATAGGTAGGTATGGTGGCTGTTTTGAGGAAGATAAAAGGAGGTTTATGTGTGATAGAGCGTATCATATCATGGGGTTTGGATGCACCGGCGAGGTTTGCACCAACTCTCAAGGTGAGAAAGGGCAATGCACGGTACCGAAGAGGCTAGCAAAGGCGGAAAGGTGAGAGTGCGTATAATCCATGGACTCAACATTAGTCAAAAGAACTCATATACTTATTGCAAAAATTTAGAAGCCATCAAAAATCAAGTACTACGCGCATGCTCCTAGGGGGATAGATTGGTAGGAAAAGACCATCGCTCATCCCCGACCGCCACTCATAAGGATGCACAAGCCAGGTACACTTCATGTTTCAAATTTGTTACACAACTTTAACCATACGTGCATGCTACGGGACTTGCTAACTTCAACACAAGTATTTCTCAAATTCACAACTACTCAACTAGCACGACTTTGATATTATCACCTCCATATCTCAAAACAATTATCAAGCATCAAACTTAATTTAATTCACTCAAAAAGAAAGTTTCACATATCTTGAACACTAAGTATATTAACATTAAGCAAATTACCATGCTATTAACGACTCTCAAAATAATAAGTGAAGCATGCGAGATCAAGTTTCTTTAAAACAAATCCACCACCGTGCTCTAAAAGATCTAAGTGAAGCACTAGAGCAAAAATTATTACTCTCAAAAAGATATAAGCGAAGCACATAGAGTATTCTAGCAAATTCTAATTTTTGTATGGCTCTCTCTCATTAAAGAATTTCAGATCTTGATACTTTATTCAAACAGCAAGCAAAGCTAAAGAAAACTACAATGCAAGGATAGCACAACTCATGTGAAGAAGCAAAAACTTAGGCTCAACCGATACTAACCGATAGTTGTTGAAGAAGAAAGGTGGGATACCTACAGGGGCATCCCCAAGCTTAGATGCTTGAGACTTCTTGAAATATTATCTTGGGGTGCCTTGGGCATCCCCAATCTTGAACTTTTGTGTCTCCTTAATTCCTCTCATATCATGGTTTCTCTTTTTATCAAAAGCTTCATTCACAACAAACTCAACAAGAACTCGTGAGATAGGTTAGTATAAACCAATGCAAAACCTTATCATTTTCTACTGTAACAAATCACTTAAATTATTACTCAACATTGAATACTAAATGACTCTGTATATTTAATACTCCTATCATCAAATAGAATCATTAAACAAGAAAACATATGCAAACAATGCAACCATAACAGCAATCTGTCAAAACAGTACAGTCTGTAAAGAATGCAAGAGTATCAATACTTCCCTGACACCAAAAATTATGAACTAAAATTCCCACTGTAATAAATTTATCAGAGCTTAATATGCAAAAAGATTCAACGTTATACCATTCTCTGACTTTTCTAGGGAATTTTTGCAACAGCGGTAAACTTTCTGTTTTCAAACAGCAACTTGCAAACTAGCAAAATAAGCATGGCAAAGGCTATCCTTGACCTTTTTTATTGAAACTAAAGAGGCAAAAAATTATTCTAACTAACAGCAAGCAAATACTAACAATAGAAATTGACGCTCCAAGCAAAACACATATCATGTGGCGAATAAAAATATAGCTCCAAGTAAAGTTACCGATGAACGAAGACGAAAGAGGGGATGCCTTCCGGGGGCATCCCCAAGCTTAGGCTGTTGGACATCCTTGAATATTGCCTTGGGGTGCCTTGGGCATCCCCAATCTTAGGCTCTTTCCACTCCTTATTCCATAGTCCATCGAATCTTTACCCAAAACTTGAAAACTTCAACCACACAAAACTCAAAACAAAACTCGTAAGCTCCGTTAGTATAAGAAAATAAAACCACCACTTAGGTACTGTAATTAACTCATTTTAAATTCATATTGGTGTAATATCTACTTTATTATAACTCCTCTATGGTTCATACCACTTAATACTAGCCATAGATGCATCAAAATAAGCAAACAACACATAGAAAACAGAATCTGTCAAAAACAGAACAGTCTGTAGTAATCTGTATAAAACCTATACTTCTGGAACCCCAAAAATTATGAAATAAATTGCTGGACCTGCATAATTTGTATATTAATCATCTTCAAAAAGAATCAACCTAAAATCACTCTCCAGTAAAACATGGCAGCTAATCTCGTGAGCGCTAAAGTTTCTGTTTTTCACAGCAAGATCATATAAACTTCACCCAAGTCTTCCCAAAGGTTCTACTTGGCACTTTATTGAAACAAAAGCTATAAAACATGATTACTACAGTAGCATAATAATGTGGACACACAAAAACAGTAAGGATAAATATTGGGTTGTCTCCCAACAAGGGCTTTTCTTTAATGCCTTTTAGCTAGGCATGATGATGACAATGATGCTCACATAAAAGATAAGAATTAAAACATAACGGGAGCATCATGAAGCATATGACTAGCACATTTAAGTCTAACCCACTTCCTATGCATAGGGATTTTGTGAGAAAACAACTTATGGGAACAATAATCAACTAGCATAGGATGGCACAACAAGCATAGCTTCAAGAATTTAAGCACATAGAGAGGAAACTTGACATTATTGCAATTCCTACAAGCATATGTTCCTCCCTCATAATAATTTTCAGTAGCATCATGAATGAATTCAACAATATAACCAGCACCTAAAGCATTCTTTTCATGATCTACAAGCATAGAAAATTTACTACTCTCCACATAAGCAAACTTCTTCTTTATAGCATACGTATCATCACAATAATCATCATAGATAGGAGGCATGCTTTCATCATAGTAAATTTGCCCATCAAAGCTTGGGGGACAAAAAATATATCATATTCATCAAACATAGCTTCCCCAAGCTTGTGGCTTTGCATATCATTAGCATCATGGATATTCAAGGAATTCATACTAACAACATTGCAATCATGCTCATCATTCACATATTTAGTGCCAAACATTTTAGAGATTTCTTCTTCTAGCACTTGAGCACAATTATCCTTTCCATCATACTCACGAAATATATTAAAAAGGTGAAGCGTTTGAGACAAACTCAATTCCATTTTTTTGTAATTTTCTTTTATAGACTAACTAGTGCTAAAACAAGAAACAAAAAGATTTGATTGCAAGATCTAAAGATATACCTTCACTTACCTAGCCTCCCCGGCAACGGCGCCAGAAAAGAGCTTGATGTCTACTACACAACCTTCTTCTTGTAGACGTTCTTGGGCCTGCAAGTGCACAGGTTTGTAGGACAGTAGCAAATTTCCCTCAAGTGGATGACCTAAGGTTTATCAATCCGTAGGAGGCGTAGGATGAAGATGGTCTCTCTCAAGCAACCCTGCAACCAAATAACAAAAAGTCTCTTGTGTCCCCAACACACCCAATACAATGGTAAATTGTATAGGTGCACTAGTTCGGCAAAGAGATGGTGATACAAGTGCAAAATAGATAGTAGATATAGGTTTTTGTAATCTGAATAATAAAAACAGCAAGGTAGCGAGCGGTAAAAGTGAGCATAAACGGTATTGCAATGATAGGAAACAAGGCCTAGGGTTCATACTTTCACTAGTGCAAGTTCTCTCAACAATAATAACATAGATAGAACATATGACAAGCCCTCAACATGCAACAAAGAGTCACTCCAAAGCCACTAATAGCGGAGAACAAACGTAGAGATTATGGTCGGGTACGAAACCACCACAAAGCTATTCTTTCGGATCGATCTATAAAAGAGTTCTCACTAGAATAACACCTTAAGATACAAATCAACCAAAACCCTAATGTCACCTAGATACTCCATTGTCACCTCAAGTATCCGTGGGCATGATTATACGATATGCATCACACAATCTCAGATTCATCCAACCAACATAAAAGTACTTCAAAGAGTACCCCATAGTTTCTACCGGAGAGTCAAGAACGTGTGCCAACCCCTATGCATAGGTTCCCAAGTGTCACGAAACCCGCAAGTTGATCACCAAAACATACATCAAGTGGCACATGATATCCCATTGTCACCACAGATAATCACGGCAAGACATACATCAAGTGTTCATAAAAGACTCAATCCGATAAGAAAACTTCAAAGGGGAAACTCAATTCATCACAAGAGAGTAGAGGGGGAGAAACATCATAAGATCCAACTACAATAGCAAAGCTCGGGATACATCAAGATCGTGCCATCGAGGAACACGAGAGAGAACACGAGAGAGAGAGATCAAACACATAGCTACTGGTACATACCCTGAGCCCCGAGGGTGAACTACTCCCTCCTCGTCATGGATAGCGCCGGGATGATGAAGATGCCCACCAGTGATGGGATCCCCCTCTGGCAGGGTGCCGGAACAGGGTCCTGATTGGTCTTTGGTGGCTACAGAGGCTTGCAGCGGCGGAACTCCCGATCTATCTTCTGTTCTGGAAGTTTTAGGGTACATAGGTATATATGGGTGCAGGGAGAACGTCGGTGGAGCTACGGGGGCCCCACGAGGCAGGGGGGCGCCCAGGGGGGGAGGGCGCGCCCCCCACCCTCATGAGCACCTCCCGTATCTTCTGACATGGGGTCCAAGTCCATCAGGTGGGTTTCTTTCCAAAAATAACTTCTCCAGTTGATTTCGTTCCGTTTTGACTCCGTCTGATATTCCTTTTCCTCGAAACACTGAAATAGGCATAAAACAGCAAATCTGGGCTGGGCCTCCGGTTAATAGGTTAGTCCCAAAAATAATATAAAAGGGGATAATAAAGCCCAATATTGCCTAAAACAGTAGATAAAGTAGCATGGAGCAATCAAAAATTATAGATACGTTGGAGACGTATCAACAGGCAGTCGTATTCATAAGGTAAAGATGAGATGAGATAGAACAATTACACGACGATAGATTCCACCAGTATAGGCAGCCAATCTGTGCGTCGACCTCGTAAACGGTGCCATCATGCACTATAGCATCAGACAGAAATGTTGCCTCAACAGGATTGATGATGAGCCATAACCATGTATGGCGACCAGATTCCAAATAGACTAATCCCATGTCGAACAAGGCAATGAGCTTGTAATCAATGTAGTCTTCTGATGGAGTGGGCACTTCGCAGATTACAACTTTCAGCAAACAGAGGTCGAGCCAAAAGCTTGACGCATCTCGTGCGTAGTAGGCAGGAGTGTCCGGTGGGCTGCGACGCTCGTTGGCAGCGGTATGCTACGATGGAAGGGTGATCTCTCGCTAGGTGTAATTATCCACGAGATGCCACAGACTACCGGATTGGTGGATGAGGATGATCTAGTTGGCCTTCATGCCCGCCCAGTAGTGGTCGTGCATGAAGGATAGGTGGACGGGTAGTGGTAGCATGTCAAGGGGCACCACGGCAACCTCCGTAGGATCGTCAAGTCGGTGTCTGGGCCACCTATGAGGATCGGGCATCAGCAAGCAGGGTGTCTTGAAAAGAGCCGGCCGGTTGCAGACGAGTAGACGGTACAAAGACACCGATCATGCGGCTAGACGGACGGTGCTGAGTAGGTCCATACGATTACAGATCTGCTCCAAGAGAACATCGGGGAGGGAATTCCAATCGCGGCTCTGCGTGTCAGTCGGTTCTGCCATTGGGGATTTAGGTGCCTGCGAGCCAGCGGGGAAGTGGATTCGGGCGGGCGAGCGAAGAAGCTTCTCCTCGTGTGGCCGAGCAGTGACCGGGGGGATATAGTACGCGCGAGCTACCAAGGAAGATGGCGCGGGCGGGCAAGCAGTGAGCAGGGGTAAATGGTGTGCGGCCGACGATGGGGAAGAGAGGAGGAAGAAGAAGAGAGGAGGAAGAAGAGTGGAAGACGGGGAAGAAAGTGCATTAAATCTCAATTCTACTAGTACTACTACCAGGAGATACCGCCCTTCGGAGTGTAAATAGTTACACCGATGACATTTGAGTCTACCACAAGAGGGCGCATATGTTAGTTAATGGAGGACAGAGGTGCGTAGGCATATTTGCGGAAGCGTGCTCTACTAGCAAACATGATGGCAGTACTGGGTAAGGCTGATCTAGTAACACCAACATGCTGGTTCAGCTTATTAATTACGTGTCCCATCTGCTAGCGTGTATTGTCACTTCACTGTGAAGACTAGTTGAATAGTTCTCTCTGACCGAGATGGGGAATAATGGATCGCGAAGACTTCCTTTCTACAGTATCCCTATGCCTCTACGCTCACTTCACTCATTTTGATCCGTACCTAGTCACTTGTTGAAATCTATAGAAAGAAATACTCCATATTTGGGAACAGAGGGAGGCTTTTACTCCGTATTTGGGAACAGAGGGAGTATCACCATATGGAGGGAACAGAGGAAGCTTGAAATATGAACATGTCAATGGGAGGGAGTAAGCCCCATGCATGCATGCATGCATGCAACATGCAACACTCAGACGTACACATGGACGCACGCAACACCCACGCGCCCATGCGGCACACAGCACACGATGTAACACACACGCTCACGCTCAAGTGCTCAACCTACTCCCTACGTCCGTGAAAGACTATACATTTAGAGATTTACACATTGACCAGGGCATAATTAACGCCCAAAAGTAGCAGACTTATGTGTGCATGCGACCATTGAGAGAAGAAGATTAAATGAAGGCCGTTAAATGTTGTAATTAAGGATAGACATGTAGCATATACCTACAGCACAAGTTGGTGCATTAGTCAATCAATATCGATTTAGATTAAAGGCTAAATGCATTGGAAGTGTAGATGTACATCATGTACTACACTATTTGTTTTATAGCCGATGTACACTCTTTGTTTGAAGACCGAGTGAGGGAGTCCTGGACTAGGGGGTGTCCGGATAGCCGAACTATCATCTTCGGCCGGACTCCTGGACTATGAAGATACAAGATTGAAGACTCCGTCCCGTGTCCAGATGGGACTTTCCTTGGCGTGGAAGGCAAGCTTGGTGATACGGATATGTAGATCTCCTACCATTGTAACCGACTCTGTGTAACCCTAACCCTCTTCGGTGCCTATATAAACCGGAGGGTTTTAGTCCGTAGGACGAACAACAATCATACCATAGGCTAGCTTCTAGGGTTTAGCCTCTCTGATCTCGTGGTAGATCTACTCTTGTACTACCCATATCATCAATATCAATCAAGAAGGAGTAGGGTATTACCTCCATCGAGAGGGCCCGAACCTGGGTAAAAACATCGTGTCCCTTGTCTCATGTTACCATCTGCCTAGACGCACAGTTCGGGACCCCCTACCTGAGATCCGCCGGTTTTGACACCGACATTGGTGCTTTCATTGAGAGTTCCTCTGTGTCGTCATCTTTAGGCCCGATGGCTCCTCCGATCATTAACAACGATGCGGTCCAGGGTGAGACTTTTCTCCCCGGACAGATCTTCGTATTCGGCGGCTTTGCACTGCGGGCCAATTCGCTTGGCCATCTGGAGCAGATCGAAAGCTACGCCCCTGGCCATCAGGTAAAATTTGGAAGTTTGAACTACACGGCTGACGTCCGCGGAGACTTGATCTTCGACGGGTTCGAGCCATAGCCAAGCGCGCCGCACTGTCACGAAGGGCATGATATAGCTCTGCCACCGGACAGTGCCCTGGAGGCCGCACCAGTGTCCGCTCCGACCCTTAGCTCGGAGCCGACTGCGCCGATCGAGGACGGATGGCTGGACACCGCCTCGGGGGCTGCGATCTCTATGGCGATTGAGCCGAACACCAACCCTGTCCTTCGTGAAGCTCGTGACTCCAAGGTGTCGGACTCCTCTCCGGACTCGAAACCCCCCGCGCCCCTGCCAATCGAATCCTACTGGGCACCGGTTATGGAGTTCACCGCCCCGGACATGAACCAGCACCTATAGGGCACTGGACAGCCACCTCATCTCATGATGTATACATGGTGGACACACCTAAAGGAAGCGACGACGAGGAACAACGGGACGCCACGAGGGATCATTCCCTCGAAAAACAGTCAAAACGGTGACATAAGCACCACTCAAAAGCCCGCCTCGACAGAGACCGTAGCCATACAGACCCAGCCATAGAGCAGGGCGAACCGGTGGACGGCGAACATGCTAGCGAGCAACCGTCCGAATAGGACAACATGGATAAACAATCCGTCCCCGGCGAAGATAACAGTCCAGGCGATCTCACGCCGGACAAGTTACCGGAGCAGAAGAACCTCCACAAAAGGCTCGTCGACACTGCACGTAGCCTGAAAAAGCAGAAGCGGAAGCTCAAAACAGCGAAAGATGCACTCAGAATCAGATGGAGCAAAGTACTCAACACCGCAGACAAATACGGCGACAGTCGCCGAACAAAGAGCTACCCGAAGCGAAAACTACTGCCAGAATTTGATGAGGAGGCCTTAGAGCCACCACAATCAAAGAACAAGGATACCACACGGTCGGATAGACAACCCCATGGTGAACATAGAGCGGCAAACGGCGCCGCACACAAGCCGGCACGCGATCCGCACACGGATTCGCATCAAAAAGATGGCCTAGTTAGATCCATCTACGGGCCAAGAAAGCAAGCTCTAGTAAGCAATGTAATACGTCAAGTATCCGAATATTACGGTGCACCTAAATATAGGGGTGCCGCACATCCCCTATGTTTCACCGATGAGGTTATGGATCATGAATTTCCAGCGGGATTCAAGCTCGTAAACATAAAGGCATACGACGAAACAACAGACCCTGGAGTCTGGATTGAGGATTACATCCTCCACATACACATGGCTAGAGGAGATGACCTCCACGCCATAAAATACTTACCCCTCAAGCTCAAAGGGCCATCCCGGCATTGGCTCAAAAGCCTCCCCGAGAACACTATTGGAAGTTGGGAAGAGCTCGAGGATGCTTTTCGGGCAAATTTTCAAGGGACTTATGTCCGACCTCCGGGTGCAGATGATTTAAGTCACATAACTCAACAACCCGGAGAGTCAGCCCGAAAATTCTGGAACAGATTCCTCACTAAAAAGAACCAAATAGTCGACTGTCCGGACGCCGAAGCCTTAGCAGCTTTCAAACACACCGTCCGAGACGAATGGCTCGCCAGACACCTTGGCCAAGAAAAGCCAAGAACAATGGCCGCATTAACAAGCCTCATGACCCGCTTTTGCGCGGGAGAGGATAGCTAGCTGGCAAGATGCAGTACCAGCGACCCAAGTACATCTGAAGTCAGGGATGGAAACGGGACACAACGACGAAGCAAGGACCAGCGCCGGACCAAGGGCAGCCCGAAGAGCACCATAGTCAACGCCGAATTCAAAAGCTCACGGCAGAATCATAAAAAACTGCCCCCTACGGATAACAGGGATGAGCTATCTAACTTAAACAAGATCATGGACAAGGTATGCCAAATCCACAGTACCGCCGGGAAGCCTACAAATCATACCCACAGAGATTGTTGGGTCTTCAAGCAGTCCGGCAAACTCAACGCCGAACACAAGGGGCTCGACACACAAAGCGAGGACGATGATGAACCCCACAAGCAGAGCACCAGAAAACAAAAGAATTTCCCACAAGAAGTCAAAACAGTAAACTCACTTTATGTGACAAAAGAGAAAAACAAAACGGCGCCCATAGATATACGCGCCGTACGACCTATCCCAGAGGAGTCCCGCCATTGGTTGTCAAAACCAATCACCTTCGACCATCAGGATTACTCTAGAAGTATCCGGAACGCAGGATGGACTGCCTTGATATTAGATATGATAATCGACGGACTCCAATTTACACAAGTCCTAATGGACGGCGGCAGTGATCTAAACCTGCTATATCAGGACACAATCCGCAAAATGGGGATAGACCCAACCAAAATTCGCCATAGCAACACTTCCTTTCAAGGGGTAATGCCAGGCCGATATGACCATTGTACGGGCTCTCTATTGCTAGAAGTGGTGTTCGGCTCACCCGACAACTTCCTCCGCGAAAAGTTAACCTTCCAGCTCGCCCCATTTACAAGCAGCTATCAAGCACTATTGGGGCGCGAAGCTTTCGCCCGCTTTAACGCAATACCGCATTATGCATCCCTCACACTCAAAATGCCCAGTCCACGAGGCATCATCTCCTTAAAGGGAAATATCGAGTGTTCCTCGAGCGCGGAAGATTGTGTGACTGCCTCGACGGCCACACACTAAACCGGCCTCACTAATTCAAGCGCCCAAATAGGTCGTTCAGACCCCGAACACGGTTAGACGAGTCCGGCGTAAACATACAGGGGCTTACCAGCCGCACACCCTCGCACTAGGGGCTCCGCACATATACAACAAGAGTCAATAAAGCTCAGTTTTATTTATTTTTTGAAATGTACTTTGTTTATTTTAATATAATGTACATCTTCGCACGATCTTTTTCAACTAAGTTCCTCTCTTTTACAGATGAACACCGTGCGACACCCGTCCAGGATACGGCACAACGGAGACACCGGCGCAGACGTGCAGCAGGGACCCGTTGCAAGGATTCTTTTCAGATTAAGACCCTGCATAAACCTTTTTTACTGTCTCTTGTTGATACACATCCCCTGGTTTCTTACTATAACCAAGGAGGAGGCTGGCGTTTTGGCATAGGCCACGTCAGAATTTTGCGCGTACCTGGACACCAGGGGCTTACTACCAAGGGCGTTGTTCGGCCCGTTTTCATAAAGACCGAATACCTTAGGGAGTGTTTGGCGTATCGAGTTAGGCCTTATATGCATCAACTCCGAATCATGTCTTTGGTCAAATGTTGGGTTTGCCCGGCTCCTGTGTTCTGCTGCCTTACGTTCCGCTCTATCGGCTAACGCGGCACCAGGAGAACTACTGCGATTGTGCCCCGGTTCGGCCAGGCAAGCACCTCAGTAGAGAAAGCCGAAAACTGACTGTCATGATACAGCGTGAGACTGGTCAACCACTCGATGACCCGCCGGAATCTATAGGATTCCTCCGCATTGACGAAGGGCCGTTTCCCGGTCAGGCACATACGCGCCCCAAATTCGGGTGAGCACGGTGCCCCTAGGGGCTATATAGTAGCCCCATTGTCAAACTCCTATGGCTAAGTGAAAGTGATAAAGCATTATAGTCCGGTTGCCTAGTTTGCTATGCTACCACCTCCTTTATAGGACCAAGACGTTGGATCAAGTGTGAAAATGCGCCTTTTGCAAACACCCCCGCATTATATGCGTGGGGGCTGAAGCCGAAGACTGCCATCTTTCAGGTTATATACAAATATACATTAATGGTCGCACAGGAGGTGTTTTAATTCTTGAAAGCACAAGTATAAAAAGCTTTTATATTTCATCGAAATATTGTTTCACAATAATACATGTTATTCGAACATAATATCCTTCGAGCACTGCGTCTCTATTAAACGAGCGCCCGACAGAACTTCCTGAAAATAGTGCTCGACAGGTACTCGGCTTCCGTCCGAATCTTGGGTTGCAACATCGGTGGCCTTCATCTCCGCCCAGTATGTCTTGACACGAGCAAGAGCCATCCGAGCACCCTCTATGCATGCCGACCTCCTCATTGCATTGATATGCGGCACCGCACCATGGAACTGCTGCACCAAGCCAAAAAACTCTTCGGCTCAGGCCCCTTCGGCCACAAAAGACTCACGACATCCTTCATGGCAAGTCCGGATAACCTATTCAGCTCCGCCCATTCGGCCAAGCGATCTGTTAATGAAAGTGGGCGCTCTGGATTATGGAACTGCGACCAAAAAACCATTCCCGTGTCGTGATCCTCTTGATCTCGGAAGTGTTCGGCCGCGTCCGCCGCACTGGTCGCCAAGTCCAGATAAGCATCTTCCGCACTCTGCAGCCGGTCCAACTGAGCATAATTAGGGTCCAGGAATTTCCTCCGTAGCAGAAAGGGCTTTCCAGCCGCGATATCTCCGGCCTGACACAGCTCCTCCTTCATAGCTCTCATCGCAGAGCGAGCATCCTTGGCCTTGGCGGTGGCCTTCTTCAGGTCCTCTCGTACCGCCCGATCTTCTTTTTCAAGAAGCTTGCAGCGATCGGCAGCATTCTTCAACTCCATGGCCATCTCGGCCATCTCCTTCTTGCTTCGGCAGTGAGCAGCCTGTTCGGCTTTTAGCTCTTCGGTCGCCTTTAAGGCAGCTGCGTCACTCTTTCTGGCCTGCTCCTTGGCCTGGGCGAGCTTCGCCCGCAGGTTCTCCATGGCAGCGGCACCATCTGCGTCAGGCATACTTTTTGTGAGGCACGGGCATCAAGTTCCCTTACCAGGTGTCCGCGGAGAGATCACATACCTTGTGACTCGTCAAGACGCTTATTGACAAGCGCGATGTCGGCATCCGCCACGTCAAGTTGCCGCTTTAGTTCGGCAAATCCATCAGTCTGGCTAGCCACCGGACACTTTGCCACCTACATAGGAAGGGCGACGTATTATACCTGGGAATATGATCCTCGGCGCGCTGTCATTTTTGACAACACACCGAGTCTCAGGGGCTACTATCTACACAGGGCGCATTTTATATGCGGAACTGTCATAAGGTACATCATTTGCATACCTCAAAACCTGTCAGTAAACTTCTGACGGCTTCATGCAATCCGCTCTCAGCGGATGAAATCCTTTCAATCACCGTACCCATTAACGCACGGTAATCTTCTGAGATAAACGCTCGCCCAAGCAGATCCTTCAGCTCCTCCGACCGTACACCATACGGTGCCGGACTCGTCCGATGGCCTTTTTCGAAGGCCGGACGCGGAGGGCTTTCAGGGGACATACGACTACCTTCCGGACTTGGAGAAATCCTCCGTGACGGCACCTCAGGGTCGCCCGCCTCGTAAGACGGTACGATAGGGGGAGGCATTTCGCTCTCTATCATCTCCGGACAAAGATCCCCTGAAGATGAGCTCTGCTGAGAAGGGCTGAGATCCGAACTACAAGGTAAAATTTCGGTTATCAGAAATAGGGTAGGGATATCCTTTATTTTAATAAAACTCCCGTTTTTACTTACGGCTCGATGGAGGGCTGATCCCCTTGGGGGCATAATGCGGCCGAGGCATCTCTCGGCGCCGGACCCTCTGACGAAGATTTCTTCCGCCGTTTTGAGACCATGGTCTCCGGGTCTTCAGAGGCGGTCCTCTTCTTCCCTTGGATGGAGGGATTCTCGATCCCTCCTTTCCTGACAGCCTCCTTCGCAGAGGCGGTAGCTTCCTTTTTTTCCCCATCACCTTCTTCCGAAGGCGCAACCTCCAGCATCCTAGTTAACACGGGATCCGGCGCGGTCTCAGGGAGGGGGGCCGAACACCTGATTAACTTTGCTTTCGCTATCCACTCCTGTTCAAGGGACAACTCTTTTAAAGGGCAAGTTTGTAATAAATATAGGATAGCGTGTCCGGGTACAGGGTTACTTACTTGAGTATCCAGGAGATTGCAGCTTAGACCTGCGTCCTCGGTCAAGTCCGGACACATCTCTTGTGATCCGAAGAAAAGCTTGTACATCTCCATGGGCGTCGCGCCCATAAAATGTTGGAGGGTTCGCGGTCCCTCCGGGTTAAATTCCCACAGGCGGAGGGGGCGACGTCTGCAGGGCAGGATGCGACGAATCAGCATCACCTGCGCTACTACGACCAAAGTGATCTCTCTCTCTAGGAGGTCTCAAATGCGGCCCTGCAGCAAGGGCACGTCCTTGGACGGCCCCCAGTCAAGCCCTTTATTAACCCATGACGCCAGCCGCGATGGAGGGCCCGAGCGAAAGACAGGTGGCACCACCCATTTGGTGCCCCTGGGAGATGTGATATAAAACCACTCTTGTTGCCATAAACTGAGCTCCTCTTGAAAAGAGCCCTCGGGCCATGGAGCATCAGCGTTCTTGCTTATAACAGCCCCTCTGCACTCTGCCTGTCGCCCCTTGATCATCTTCGGCTCCACTTTGAAGGTCTTGAGCCACAATCCGAAGTGAGGGGTAATACGGAGGAAGGCTTCGCACACGACGATGAACGATGAGATGTGGAGGATGGACTCCGGATCCAAGTCGTGAAATTCTAGCCCATAGTAAAACATGAGCCCCCTCACGAAGGGGTCCGTCGGGAAGCTTAGCCCCCGAAGGACGTGAGACACGAACACCATGCTTTCACCAAGATTGGGAGGGGGAATAACCTGCCCTTGGGCACGCAGCCTATGTGAAATTTCGCCGGTTAAATACCTGGCATCTCTTAACTTTAGCACGTCTTCTTCCGTAACAGAGGAAGGCATCCACCAGCCTTGCAGGTCAGAGCCGGACATCATCAAAGGTCCGAAGCGCCTGAATCTGGAGCTTTGGGTGTTGGAACTCGAGGCAAGGGGCGGATTCGATTGAGATTGAAAGAAGGGAGTGGAGCCTTGGTCTCTTTATAAAGAGGTTGAATACTAAGAGCCTCCCCCGTGACCGTTCGGGACTCGCCTTCGGTAGAGGAGGCATGCCAACGGACACGGTCGGGTTACCCACGCCCATATTGATGAGAATCCCAGAATAAGGGGACACGATCTCTGCTTTGACAAGACGTGCCAAAGAAACTGCCTCGCTAAACGCGCTGAGGTGGAACAGTAAAAATAAAGGCTTGGCCGTGGTGTGATGTCATGCCACGGAATAAGTCAGCAGATTGAATTTGTGAAAATATTATTATTCTCTCTACGGTGGTATGTGGAACTTATTTTGCAGAGCCGGACACTATCCTTGTGTTCAAAATCTTCTATGAAGTATTCGGAGGAGGAACCCGCCTTGCAATGCCGAAGACAATATGCGCGCCGGACTCGTTGTCATTGAAGCCTGGTTCAGGGGCTACTGAGGGAGTCCTGGACTAGGGGTGTCCGGATAGCCGAACTATCATCTTCGGCCGGACTCCCGGACTATGAAGATACAAGATTGAAGACTCTGTCCCGTGTCCGGATGGGACTTTCCTTGGCGTGGAAGGCAAGCTTGGCGATGCGGATATGTAGATCTCCTACCATTGTAACCGACTTTGTGTAACCCTAACCCTCTTTGGTGCCTATATAAACCAGAGGGTTTTAGTCCGTAGGACGAACAACAATCATACCATAGGCTAGCTTCTAGGGTTTAGCCTCTCTGATCTCGTGGTAGATCTACTCTTGTACTACCCATATCATCAATATCAATCAAGCAGGAGTAGGGTTTTACCTCCATCGAGAGGGCCCAAACCTGGGTAAAAACATTGTGTCCCTTGTCTCCTGTTACCATCCGCCTAGACGCACAGTTCGGGACCCCCTACTCGAGATCCGCCGGTTTTGACACCGACACTAAGGGAGTACACGTGCATGCACTCACATACACAGCTAGGGTGGTTCGCGCGCAAGGGTTGGACTCCTGTCGTGCCTGCGTAAAGTTTTGTTTAACTGATTTCTTTGCTCTGCCAACTAACAGGTGGGACCCAGAAACCAGGTGACAATTTAACCAGTCAACAAAGTGCCACGTCGACTATGTGGCCGGTCAGTAGGGTGCAATACGGTGCTCTACGATGAGCTAGTGATGGTATAATCACCGCAAAATTATATATAGTGACCGTAAAGAGCGTATTGTTACATACGTTGACCACCAGTGTATTTTTCTCATTTCAAATTAAGCCATATTAATCGGAAAGGACGCAGTATGTACTAGTACTGCTTTGATGTGTCCCGTTAACTCGCTGAACGAGGAGAAGCTTGCTTACTACGCCTCTCCCTCGCGCCACGCGCGTGGTGGTACGTAGGATGAGGAGAGGGTTTTGACTACAGCGCCCTCTCCCTCTGCCTCTCCCTCGCCCTCACCCTCGTGGTGGACGTGCAACAGTTCAATCAGTGTCATATTGCTAGAAGCATATTGTACTGTAGTATCATCATTGTTGGACCTTCCGAAGAGGCGAAGAGGCAAGTGCAAGGTTTACACGAGTACGAACTATTGAACCTCCCGAAGAGGCAAAGAGCCAAGAGCAAGGTTTTATAGGAGTTGTCGTCCTAGTAGGAGTGTACTTCAACTATAGCGAACGATGCTACTGTATGATGCTGCCACGTCACCTATATCCAAAGTTGTGCCACCTTTTTTTCTCAGAGAGCATGTTGGAGCCCGTGCAACAACCACACAAGTTGCGCGTACACATAACACATTTACTAGTAATAAATTCTAAAGGACAAATGCCAGTATGCCACACAAGTTCATCTCCAATTCATGTGATAAATTTGTGCACGACTAGTCTACATATATTCACAGCGCTACCGTTCACAATTACTGTACTCCACTTACACGTTATAGATGGGCTACATGTCCTCCTCCAGGTTCCAGTCCCAAGTGTTCATCATGGATGGCACGATCCATAGCGGTGGGCAACGGGAATCATTGTCGCAGCTTTCTAGTCCGGTTCAACATGATGGAGACTCATCCAAGCTGAAGCGGCATAAATCAGGGATAGCGTGTCCCAGCATGTCGTTCATCCGGCGGTGTGCACTGAAGACACAACCATGCTTCATGAACAGTAGGCCTTCCGTGTCGTGCACGGAAGGTGGCATCCGCTTCACAATGGGGTAGCTGTCCCCGATGAAAAGCGAGTACTCTCCAAGAGTGTTCCTCGGCACCCACGTAGCATCATGGGGGTCGAACTCGGCGCCGTTCATCTGGTACACACGGCATCTCAGATCTGGACACATGGTGACGTACATAGTCAAGGTCCATGCATAATAATGTTGTGCTCAAATATGGCGGTCAGTAATACTGTGCAGCAAATAGTACTACTCCGGTATAGAGGAAGTAAAATAACCGGCTTATTATATATAGCCACTCTTGGCTACATGGATGAGATAGTAAGACATGGAAAAACAAAAATGGTGGCAGCTAGTGGGTTCAAGTCTTCAAGGGCCTAGCTAGCTATACACGTCCTCCAAGGTAAAAAGTACTCCTACTAGTACTACTAAGTATACTACTAGTACAACAATGAAAGAGAATGCGAGAGGGTTAAAAAATGGAATACCTGAGTAGATGGTGACGGTCCGATCGTGGTAGATTGTGTGACCATGTTGCACATCAGTGGTACCATGGGTAATGACTACTAAGATAGTTGATCCCAAAATGCCAAAGTCAGCTACAAGGTTCCAGGTTAGACCGAATCGCGGGTGCAAATGCACATCCAGGATCGGCGATCTTATTTTGATCGGGGGATGACTGGTCCCTGCAAAATAATGGAGTACCGTTAGGGATGCAAATGATGGTTTGTGCATTCCGTTTGTAATCTCCCGTACTGTAGGATGGCAACCAGATGAAACAAGTCCCCTGGCTTGTCACCGCGAAGATGTGGCCTAGATGGCGCACGGCGTCTTCGAACGTGTAGGGGTACAAATCTACCGCCGCCAACATGCGCCAACCTCTGCCGTTACTGCCTCTTTCATTGATGGCAATCATTATGTTGAACACCGCGATGAGATAGTAATCGTCGTAGCCGCGTCTCTTTGTCGGCAGGTCTGCAATTGCTATCTTCTTCAATCTCATGTAGGCATCATCCTACGTATTCAAGCCCAGCCAGTCCGGAAGGCCGATCCCATTGGTGGAGAAGGAGTCTACCGGAACGGCCGCACTGCTGTGGATGTTGTGCAAAATGATGGTGGTATCCGGCCGGAGGTATGCAAGCCAATCTTCGTTGGCACCGACCCAGACCTATATATAAGACGGTGGGCAGCGGAGAAATTACGGGATGGAAATGGAATAACTAAGTACTACATGATCAAACTCCATTACTGACCTGCTCATCAGACAAAATCCGACTACCTCTCAATGTCAGCAACTCTAGCGGAGTTAACGTGCAACCATGGCCATGGAGTTGTGGACTATTCGAAGGATTGTCCCATAGAAGAACCTTCTCCTCGAGGACGCATGGAAGACCAACAAGCATGGCCTTTTCCCAAGCATGTTTAAGCACCGTCTTGAAAAAGTTGGTGCAGGAAGCACCGAGTCTTGCGGCGGTGAGGACGTCGGAGCGGCGTGCGATTTCTCCCAGAGGATCATCATCCAAGATCTCTCAGCCCCGGCGAGGAGGAGAACTTCCTGGCGAATCCATGGGAGCAGCGACGAACTGCCTTCTCTTCGGGGGGAGGGGAACTGGCGAGGAGGAGATAAGAGCGTAGTAACCGCAGGGCCTCGTCCCTTCCAACTGTAGATCATTCCTTAGCAAAGGGGTGAGGCTACTATTTACTACTAGTACTAGCATTATGGAATGTTATGGGATTGCATTATATTGTAAATAATAGCACTAGTAAGAAATTTTTGGCACTAGGTAGTAGTTTTTGGCGTGGATTAAGAAATTTTGGATCTGTTTTTGCTATTTTTTGTACACGCCAACTAGTGTCAAAAAATGTCTTACATTATGTGACGGAGGAGTACGTACTCTTACTGTAGTAGTACTAGTACTACTTTTTCTCAACTAGTAGTGCGATGTACTGTACTTCTAGTCTATTCTAGTACAGTGCACCAGTTTTGAACTCTTGAATCTCAGGGCCAAGGAGCTACAGTTGGAAGTGAAGGGTACTACTGTTCTCTAGAACCATCGTTGTACTATCAATGCAGGGAAAGTACACCTGCGTAGTCGCCTAGTGGGTACTCTCGATGCTCTATTCAGCCACTCCTCTCATGTAGCTGGCCTACTCAGTCGCTCCTCTCACGCACACACTAGCAGCCTGTTTATCAGCGACGGTTACTGCGGGGGCAGAACATTTGAGTTATTTGATACAGTGAGACTAGGCTTTTCGCTTCCATTTGTGGAGGTGTAATGGATCTCGTCGAACTTTGTTAGTAGTTCCTTCTTTATGAATGAGATGAAGCGAAGCTTTTGCCTCCATTTAAAAAAACATCAAGAGGAATTTCTTTTATAGTAGAGCCGATAATGGAGTAAAGTCCATGCGTGCAATGCCACAAGCTACAGAGTAGTAGTAGAGCACTTTACGTATAGAGCCATATTGCACAGTTCCCAATGCCCCGCCAGGCTTTTCCGGCTCCTTGGGCTTAATTGGGAGGCGCTAGTTTAAATTTAAATATGCTACTAGCTGATGAGGAAGCTGCAAGCGAGGTGCGGCTAGGGCGAGCGCGCGAGCCATGGATGCGAGGAAGGAAAACCCATTGACGTGGCTAGGCTATCCAGTGCACCAAGATTGTGGTGCTGCACGTCCATTTGACTTCAAAACTCAAACTACCCGTGTAAAATATTGGCTCGCAGCAAAGTTACTATTTAAAAAAAGGCCGCCATGTGTTCGGCCAGGATCGAACCCACAAAACGAGGTATACACTCCCGCGACCACTAGTAGTACTCGTTGGAGTACAACGCAGCCTAGAATCGACTTTTGTCGCTAGTAGTACGTACATTGTTCCTTACAAGAAACCCCTAATAATGCAAGAAACCACTAAAATGCCAAGAAACTACTACCACTTGCATACATGGCAGACTTAAGATAAGGCTACCTTATCAACCATTGTACATGCTCTTACCAACCAGCCCTACCAAGAAACGACTACTCTACAAAGTGTCGTTATAGGCACATTTCAACCCATGGCCCTGTTTGGATACATTTGTTGTCAATCTAACCCTGCCATCCAAACACCACTTTGGTTAGAGTTAGTTCAGGGTTAGAATCTAACTCTAACCTCTGACAGGGCCCATGTCGCCCATTAAGTCAACGCCTTCTATTCGACCGGGCGTTATGACTTGTGGGACCTACATGTCAGTCTGCACAAAAATCCCTGAGTGACCTCCTACCTCCGGCCCATTCACCTAGTCATCCTCAGCCATGGGACGCAGCTACCGCCGCCGGCAGAAGGTGAGGTCAAAACCGCTGGCGGTGCGGAGCCCATGTTGCGGCAGCCCGGATGCTAGCTCCGTCCAGCTGCTTGTCTGCAAGGTTTGCTAGCTAGATTCGCACGGCAGTGCGGTGGCTTGCTCGGGCGCGCCACGCTAAGGCCAGCCATCTGGCTCGAGCAAAGGCCAGCAGGGCGGCTTGCTCGCTCATGAGTCATGCTCGGGCCAGCCTGCCAACCCGTGCGGAGGCCAGCGCGGCGTCCGGCCCGTCCGGCGGAGCGGCGGCCAACTCGCTCATCACCGGCGCCACCGACGAATACGCATCAGTACTGTTTGAAGTAATGTTCAGGAAAAAATGATTTGAGGGGGAATAACAGGATAGAAGGTCAGATGTGGGTCCCTCGTGTCAACGGTCAAACAAAATGTGTTGGTTTAAGCTGCCTCGTCAGCACGGACGTGTGGGCCAACCCTGTCATAAATGGGTTTAAAAGAACCTAATCGGTAGGAGTACCAGGTAGTAGTTTTTGGCGTGGATTAAGAAATTTTTGGTATGTTTTTGCTATTTTTTGTATAATAGATTCTTCCTAGGGCTGGTTGAAAGTGGTAGTTTTTTGTTAAATACTCTACATATTGTAAGTAGGAGTGAAAGTTAAGCTTTGGAAGCCAATAAGCAAGGCTAGTTACATAGTGCATATGTGTACATGATTGAAAGTAAATATCAACCATGAGTGACTAATATCTTGATGGAAAACTCAAAACTATGGAATATTAGGAAAATAAATGCATGGTTGGAAATACTAGCAATGTTCATGTGTGTTGCAATGAATCATAATTAGAATAATACTTATTCACAAACTTGATACAAAACACTCTAATTTGATATACATATGTCACTAGAGATATATTATGTTTCAATTAGAATATATTCCTTGGGCTGTTTTGGTGAGGTCAGGGAGGGATGTGGTTGGTTTTAAGATACTAATTATGGGTTTTTCTACAAATTGGTAGACAAGTGGGATGTTGGTGAGAAAAGGCAACAAACTTACCTCACAGTCGTTAGATGTAGATCTAATGGTCAGAAACGACGGATGGCAGACACACCATCATCACCAACTTAGTCTTCTGTAGGAGTACTAGCAAGATCCGTGCATTGCACGGAACATTAAGATGCATTTTTTTATAAAACACTTGTTGTGATTGACCCCTACAGGAGTAATCCCATGTGTAAAAACTAATGATATCTCGAGAAATATGAGATAAGGTGAAGAGGAGTGGGGTGTGGTGGTGATCGGTGGTCGGACTGAGCGGAGGCATGGGGATTGACGACGCCGGCAGCGGACACCAGGCCAGTTTGTTCCAGAGTCTTCCTTTCTTAATTGCTCAACAATGAGGTTTGTTGGAGATAAGGATGAACGAGGGAAGGCCTTGTCTGCAAATGTGGAGAGGGGTGCAGGTATCTTTTAATTTAATTTCCATCCGTCAGATATAGATCGAACGGTCTATATTGCAAGATGGCACCCATACCATCATCACCAACTCGGTTTTTTATAAGAGAAGAAATATAAGTATCGAGATACAAGCGTATTATCGATACTTGCTTCCGTAAACTAGCATCTACATTCTATTCAATGCCTCGGCATGTGGGGCCTTAGCACAATGACTTCTCGACTGTGTAAAACAAAGATTTTCCTGTCGCCGATAAGGAGGGGGTGACGGCGGCGCGATTTTTGGCTTGCTCTAGTCCTAGTAGTCATACTAGGTGGTCTAAGAACGTGCAGATTTATTCTTTTTCACGTCTCGTGTTCGCCGTACCGCCACGACTATTGATGAATAGACGGTAAGTTATTCACGAGGAAACCCTTGTTGAGCGTGTTTGCAAGAGAGAGAGGCAGTGTGCGTGTGTGATATGTTAGAGACTGAGGCAATGATAATAGATTCTTTGTGTCTGTGTGTGGAGGATAGAGAGAGACATGTACATGGGGCTTTGTGTTGTGTAACATGGAGACACATATACATAATTAGAGAGTGAGTGTGTGGGATACACATGCGGACATGGGGAGAGATGAGGATCCAGATAAATTGGTGTTTGTGTGTGTCTGTGTGTGTTTGTGCATGCGTTTGTGTGTGAGAGGGAGTGTGTGTGTGTGGAGTAGAGAGACCACTAATGATGTAAACCTAGTATAAGGGAAGGGGAATGGTGTGACATGTGTAGTAGCGGGATAGCATGGGTGCGGGCGGGGGAGCAGACTATTTGGAAGATACATCGAGTGTGTGTGTGTGGGAGAAGGGTGTGAGAGCACGCGTGCGAGAGAGAGAGAGCTAGCGACGGAGAGAGAGCAAGAGAGGAAGGGAGGGGTGAGAGGGGTCGTTTGTGTCCATAAATGGCGTATAGATAGGGAGACAATGTTTATGTTGTTCGAAATTGGCCTATGTACGGAGACGCAAGGGAAGCGAGTCATCGTGTGTGTGATAGGGACTTCATGAGAGATCTAGAATAGATGGTGTAGAGAACAATGTGCAAAATCGAGAACGATGATAATTAGGGAGCTATAGAAAGAGTCACGACATATATGTATACAGGGAAGGAGCCGGGGTGGGTCCGCATGTGGGAGAGATAAAAAGAGGAGAGTGGTGCACAAGGAGACAAAGTGTGCTTGTTTGCAGTGGGGGTGGTGTGTGAGGTGAGTGTGCGAGAACCACATAACTAGGGAGATAGACGTTTGGGGGCAACGTTTTGTGTGTATGGGAAATATACACTCTACATAGTGCATGTTCTTGGGAAAGAGAGATAACGGGAGACCTAGAGAGTGAGGGAAGAGATGTGTGCATGCCCAAGAGACAAAGTGATATAGACCTATACTGGGGTCCGGACTTTAGAAGAGAGATGGGTATTAATGTGCTCGTGTGTTGGTGTTTGGGGGAGAGAACCACTTCTCCATGTGTGTGGGGGGCGAGGGGGGGGGGGGTCGCTTCATATAAAGAGTGAGGTGTCTATATTTGAGGGACTTTAGCGTAATTGAGATATTGTGCATTCATGGTTGATCAATTTGTTTCACAGTTTGGACTATGAGATAACGATACTTTTGAACATGCGTGATATACCTTGATGTACCAGAATTACAAACCTAAGATTGGAATTTTGGAATTCGACTCCATCATTAGCTTTTGTAATTCATTTAAACGGAGGTACATTTTTTAAGCCGGGATTTCGTGATTTCAAATTGATATATCAAAACTAGAGATATACACATACGGGCATGTTCAAACTTTATAATCATCCACTTTATTCATACACATACACATTTTTGCTTTTGTCATCATATTTAGGATAAACACATTTGAAATTTCATTTGAATTGGACCGTATGATGGTATTTGCTTGTAGTAGCTCAATGATCCATATTTGAATTGAATGGACAATCTAAGTTTCGAGTTGGAGACATTGATTTTCAAAACTTGCACTTTTTTTTGCGTGCAAAACAAACAAATTGTCGGCCATGATATCATAGTCGGCCATACAAGAGCAGACCATTTATAATTTTAGGCGCCAAAAGCTTTCAAACTTCCCGCTCACATCGAAATATCACGCGCCCGAAAGTTTAGCCCTGCGATATTCCTGTTTTACCCCTGCCACATGAACGGAAAAGGGCTGCTTTGGTAACTCCATTATTTTCCCCTCTTTGCCCCCAACATTCTTCCCCAGAGCCCCTCCCCTTCCCCTCCCTGACCCCCCCAACCACGGCAAGCCGCCGAATCTAGTCCTCCGCCGCAGCGATGAACCTCACACCCCGCCGGATCTACCTTCCGCACCTTGGAACCCCCAACTGCCAACTCGCCACTTCACTGGAGCCGCTTCAGCGACTGGCTTGTCCACCGCTCCAGATCTCCTTGACCGCCATCATGGTCCACCGCACCGGGTCTGCTTAACCGACGCCCTCGTCCACCACAGTGTAGGCCCTTCACTGACTCCCTCGCCCGCCCCTTCGCTGGCCCTTCATACAGGCCCTCGTCCGCCGCAACAGATCCGCCTCACCGAAAGCACTGTACAACGCACCCGCCGAAGCCTTCGTCCACTGCACCGGACTGTCACGCCCAATATGCGACCCTATCCAAAAGGAACTCGAAGGTCCCACCAAGGATAGACCCGCATATTGAAACGCTTTTGCAAGGTGGATATCATTACATCGACATTACATAATAGATGGGGATACATACAAAAGGCATACAATGCCACATGAATACAACATCATACATAAGATCACCATCCGACTATGGATGAAACACAAACAGAAACTCAAACGACATCCACCCTGCTAGCCCAGGCTGCCGACCTGGAACCTATCCCCTGATCGAAGAAGAAGTACAAGAAGAACTCCAAAACAAGCAACATCGCTCTCGCATCATGATCATCGCAAAACCTGTACCTGCAACTGTTGTTGTAGTAATCTGTGAGCCACGAGGACTCAGCAATCCCATTACCATGGGTATCAAGACTAGCAAATCTTAATGGGAAAGGAAGGGGTAAAGTGGTGAGGTTGCAGCAGCGACTAAGCATATATGGTGGCTAACATACGCAAATGAGAGCGAGAAGAGAAACAAAGGAACGGTCGTGAAGCTAGCAATGATCAAGAGGTGATCCTGAACTCCTACTTACGTCAAACATAACACAGAAACCGTGTTCACTTCCCGGACTCCGCCGAGAAGAGACCATCACGGCTACACACGCGGTTGATGCGTTTTAATTCGGATCAGGTGTCAAGTTGTCTACAACCGGACATTAACAAATTCCCATCTGCCACATAACCGCGGGCACGGCTCTCGAAAGTTTATACCCTGCAGGGGTGTCCCAACTTAGCCCATGATAAGCTCTCGCGATCAACGAAGGATATTCCTTCTCCCAGGAAGACCCGATCAGTCTCGGAATCCTGGTTTACAAGACATTTCGACAATGGTAAAACAAGACCAGCAAGACCGCCTGATGCGCCGACATCCCGATAGGAGCTGCACATATCTCGTTCTCAAGGCAACATCGGATAAGCTAAGCGTACAGGTGCCGACGTAACCCAAGTTGCCAAGGGATGGTCCCGCACGGTGCTCTAGTTTGGACCAACACTTAGACAAGCATTGGCCCGGGGGGGCTATAATAAAGATGACCCTCGAGAGAGCGACTCCCAAGGGAAAAGTAGGTGGTGGTGAGGCAAATGGTAAAACCAAGGTTGGGCCTTGCTGGAGGAGTTTTATTCAAAGCGAACTATCAAGGGGGTCCCATAAATCACCCGACCGCGTAAGGAATGCAAAATCCGGGAACATAACACCGGTATGACGGAAACTAGGGTGGCAAGAGTGGAACAAAACACCAGGCATAAGGCCGAGCCTTCCACCCTTTACCAAATATATAGATGCATTAATAATATAAGAGATATTGTGATATCCCAACATAACCCTGTCCACCATGGAGCAATCTTCAACTTCACCTGCAACTAACAACGCTATAAGAGGGGCTGAGCAAAAGCGGTAACATAGCCAAGCAACGGTTTGCTAGGAAGGGTGTCAAAGGTTAGAGGTTCATGGCAATTTGGGAGGCTTGAAGAGCAAATGATAGGTAACGCAGCATAGCGATAGAACGAAGCAACTAGCATAGCAATGATAGTAGTGAGATCCAGGGTAGCGGTCATCTTGCCTGAAATCCCGCAAGGAAGAAGAACGAGTCCATGAAGAAGATGAACGGATGAAGCCATGAAGACGAACCAAGCGTAGACGAACGAATCCTCACGATCGCAACGAAACAGGAACTATCGAGAAGAAGCACACAACATGGTAAACACACACACCACACATAGACAAGACATGATGCATAACAAGCATGATGCATGACAAAGCTACATGAAGCTACTCATGGCAAGAGATGATGCATACAAGAGCAACACATCAAAACAAGTTTACATGAGGCCGGAAACAACATGTAACAATTCCGGTAAGTCCTCATATGCAAATTTAGAAATTGGTCTAGAACTGAATAAACCTTATGTTCAATTTGTTAAACAGCAAGTTAAGATGCACCAAGAGAATCTACACGAAATCCTAGTCAAGTTACATATAAAGTTCATTAGATTCAGAGCTACGGTCTAGAAGATATGAGCAAAACAAGATAAACATGGCATTGATGGAAAATGCAAACAAACATCAAACAAACACTCTCAAAACAAGGATGCAACATGATAATATGGAACTTCATGAAAAATCAAGCAAGTTTCATATAGAGCACACTCAAAACGGAGCAACGTTTCAACACATGCACTCTATACAAGACATAACAACAATCTGTCCAAAACAGCAACTAGGCATATTGCAAGCATCAAAACAATAAGCTACAGCATCTCAACGTGAAAACAAAAGGCATGGGCATGAAGTACAGGTAAAGCATAACAAAACATGAACACTGAGCTATCTCCAGAAATCAATAGAACATGCTCAAACACACATGGAAAGATTGCAAATAATAACAGTTTCAGACTTATCAGGAAATAACATCAGGTTGCAATGTTTAGAGCTATCAAACAACATGTTACAGGAACTTAACATGGCAAACAAAGGCATGGCATGAATCTACTAATTGCATATAACAAAAGTCACTTACTGACCATGAGCCAAAAAGGCACAGAAAATATGATGGCACCCATGTAAACATGGCAAGTTATATTACAGATTCATACATGGCAGGAACAACAATAAGTAGGCATGTTGGTGAGCTTGAACCACTCACCACAGAGCAATACATGGCATGGCAAGGAAACCAGCAGCAAGAAGACATGTTTTAGAAGCTAAGCATGCAAGAACAAGTTATAGGGTGCACGGATCACTAGCAAAACACATGGCCAAAACTGAACTTAATGTTAACAGGCTGACAGCAACATTATTTAGCAACTTTGGAGCAAGATAACAACAAGCTACAACAGGTTATAATTACAACCAAGGGCATGAATGGATAGAGCATGACATGTATAACAAAACATGTTTAGTAAACATCTCCAGATTATGCACGAAATGACTTGTAGAAGCAGGTTTACATAGCATCAAAACATAACAGAATCTGTCAGGAAAACAGCAACAACAAGTACCATACTTAGCAAGCTCGATGCACTCAGCACACAACTCACAAAAATACATGGTTGGCACCACTGGAAAGATGGCATGGCATAGATCAAAACACATGAAGACATCAACCTCATAGGATGCACACATCAAACATGGCAAAAATGACAAATGAGCATGTTATAACAGTTCCAGCAGATCAACATCAACATGCACTCTTCCAACAGCATTTCGGGCATCAAGATGAGCTCAAATGAAAATGATGCAATGAGATGAAATGAAGTACTCGTTGAGACAAACAATTTTACATATTACACACACGAAACAGAGCAGTATGTAGCAAGTTATGATGCGATGAACATGGCATCATTATGCAAAATATTTCAGGACTTAGTGGAATTTCGGGGTCAACCTTCGTTTCTGCACGGATTACGAGGTTCGATGGGGTTCGCCGGAGGAGCTGCCGGAGAGGACGAGGAAGACGCCGGGGAGGTCGAGGGAGAGGTCGGGGAAGCCGGGGAAGGGCGGATCCGGCCGACCCCTGGCCGAATCTGGCCGGAGAAGAGGCTCGGGGCCGGCGTGCTCGCGGCCGGAGCTGCGGCGGCGGCGGGCGAGGTCGCTGGCACGGGGCGGTGCGCGAGACCACTGGCGAGATGGCACAGAGGCGGGCCGGCCGGGGAGGCGACCGGGGCTGGAGCCGGCAGCCGCGGCGGCGCTGGGGCCGGAGGCGCCGAACGGCGAGGCGGCGGGGCCGGAGGGAGCTGGCGATGGAGGCAGGCACGGAGGCGCTCGGGCGCGCGGTGGCGCGAGGCGCGGGGCACGCGGACGGGCCGGGCGGGCCGACCGTGGGCCCGCAGGGCCGCGGCGGCGCGGGGAGGAGAGAGAAGGCGGCGCGCTGACGTGGCGGCAGGGGATTGGGCGAGGAGCGGCGGCGGACATGTCCGGCGGGGTCCGGACGTGTCCGGCTGCGGGAGGAGGACGAAGCTAGGGTTAGGGTAGGATTAGACCGCGAATTTCGGGGGAGGGGCTATATTTATAGGTAGAGGGAGCTAGGAGAGTCCAAATGAGGTGCGGTTTTCGCCCACACGATCGTGATCGAACGACCGAGAGCATGGAGGGGAGTTTGCTGGGTTTTGGGCCACTTTGGAAGGGGTGTTGGGCTGCAACAAAAGAGGCTATTACGGTTACCCGGTTAACCGTTGGAGTATCAAACGACCTCCAAATGGCACGAAACTTGATAGGCGGTCTACCGTTGCCATACCAAGGCCGCTTGGCAAACCTCGGGCCATTTCAAGAATGTTTAACACCCGCACACGAAAAGAGACAAGAAGGGGACGCCGGATGACATAGGAGTGCCGGATTGCAAAACGGACAATGGGGAAAATGCTCGGATGCATGAGACGAACACGTATGCAAAATGAAATGCACATGATGACATGGCAATATGCAACACGCAAGCACATGACATGGCAACGACGGTGAATAACTGGCACACACCTGGCGCATCGGATCCGGGGCGTTACACGGACCCACTCCACGGACGCCATATTCAACTCCACTGGCCCTGCTTTACCGACGCCGCAGCCTCATCACGTTATTTCGATTTGTACTCCTTTGGTTTTTCTATTTATCATGCAACTGTTCACTTACCAAAGATGAGCTTTCTTGTATGTCGACAGGCGCCGCAACCGTAGCATCGGAGCCGCTTCAGCGACGGCGACAGCCGGCCCAAACTCAACCGCAACACGAGCACCATCAATGATCCTTAGCTATCAAGTATGACAACGATACCCATACGCCATCGAGAATCAGGTACTATTATCCAACGGCCGGCGCCTACGTTCACTTTCCTAGCATAAGCACTGCACTTTTGAATTTCTTCAGGGCATCATTCAGTTTTTCATGAGATGCATTATTCTGCTTGCACCGGTAGGGCCATACTTCTGGCAGTGAACATGTTACATGTGCTAAATTACATACCAGTGCACATATAGTTAATATGCTTTAGTTTTGTCCTAAGTACTCCCTCCGTTCCAAAATAGATGACCCAACTTTGTACTAACTTTGTACTGAAGTTAGTACAAAGTTGAGTCATCTATTTTGGAACGGAGGGAGTATTACTGTATTTCCTAGATATCGTTGCCTACTATTTTACTTCTTGAATGTTATATTTATGATAATGGTGTTGTTCTGATGCCACCTGTTGGTTCCATCAGACTGCTTAATGCTCTCTATGCTTAATTACACATCAGCAAACTAGCATGTGGTTCCGCTGCTTTTTGTTTGTTTTACCCTACATTTTCTGATGCTAGCTATTACATCACTACTCCGAGCCTCTGTTCATTACTTGTTTGTGTGTTCTTGATCCTCCCAAGTTACATGACTAATTTGATGCTTCTATTAATTATGGAGCTGCCAACCCCATCAAGCAAATATTTGTTCTTTTGGGGCTGGCACCTCGAACAAGCATAAAAATAGAGGGAAGCAGATATATTGTCGTGTATGCACACACCCTTCTTTCATTAGTTTAGATGAACCATTGATGATCAATTCGGACTAGTGCATGCGATTAAAATTAATTTTACCTAAATAGAGGGTGCAGAATAAACTACAACAACTAGATTTGCAACCACGGGATGCTGACGATATCTTCAAAGAACATTGCAACAGCAGCGAGGCTTCACAGCAACATATGGTAAGCCAATGTGTTTTAGTACATGTGAAATGTAATGCGAGTGGGCTGCTTTCTTGGCTTGTGCCCTCAACCTGTAATCCTACCGTATTACAAATAGTTCAGTTGTTTGCTTTGCTGTATTGCTTGATTCGAATGCTTGTTTGTTGTTACTCTATACCTGAGTTGTCCAACATGTTAGTAGTGCCTGCTGTACTATCATAAAGAAATGCATGCCTATTTCATTTGAGTCCTTGACTTTTCCTCTCAACTTCATCACAAGACTATCTACGTAGTTTATATGAGGCCACACTATTAAGTGCTTTCTCAGATTATTTCAACTGTTTGGATGCCTTAGCAACTTAAATATAGCGGTGGTACACTCCCTTTAAACTAGAGATGTCAACTGGGTCCCGTTTAATCCCTATTAAAGTCCACCAGTGGTATGATAGTTCAAAAGAGTTTTTGTTTTTTGAGGAAAATGAACTAGGGAGCTAGCAAAAACTAACTAGATGGGACTGGCGGATGTCGTTTATTTGCCACTTACATCCCTAGTTTCATCTTACCATTTTAATTTCTTTTCGGCTGATGCTGCTTCGAACCATTTAAATATAGCTTGCCATGCTCAGTAATAATTCATCTATCATTTACCATGTAAGCTTACTGCCTAGATCATACGATAACTATCTCTTACTTATGTCCAGCGGAAACCTTTCAGGATGTCATTCACACTAGGACACAATGTACAACCCCAGAATCTATTTGTGGAAGTAGTGCGCCATCCATGTTACCAGATGGTAGCAGTTCAGAGGCAACACTACCGGAGAGCAGTCTGAGCACATATATTATAGTGCTTGAGGCTCTACTAGAGGCAGAAAGAGATGGTGTGGCTGCCATGAATGAGGTAGTCTTTATCTTGAGGCTGGAAATTACGGAATTAGCGACACGCATTATGCAAGCAACCCAAGAATTGGAGGAAGTAAGAATGTTGCATTTCAAGACGGAGGAGGTCCTGCTATTTCTGCTATCTGAAGCCCAGGGTAATCCCGGTTCTCCTTTAGATACCAGTTGAAATTGTCATTAGATTATTGTACTTGAATGTTGTGTCATGTCTCTGAATGGATTATGTTGCAAGACCCCCTATGTTGTCCATGTGTTGTAATGATCCGAATTTTTTAGGCGAGGTAATCCTCAGTACTTGTATGATTAACATAAGGTGAACTTTTTTTCGTGTGAGCATATTGTATTGGATGAAATAACTGTTTGACTCAGAGTGTATCCAAGCTACCGAATTCGAAGATCACGCCATTTCTAAATCATAATCATATATAAAGGTGGAATAAATCTTTGTTGTGGTTTTGAAGAAATAAATAACAAAACGTAGAATTATCTGTGGATATTCGTATCGAATACAAATTGGATTTGAATTTAGTTTGCCAGGGCCCAGGGCAAACATGAATGCTAATTCTCCCAAGTTTTGAACGAAGCGGGTAAACACCCGCTATAATTTGTGGGCTGCCCGAAGCAAGTGTTTGCGAGATGGAAATTACTGTCTACCCTTGACACTTGACATCCTTATCGACCGGATTTACACTATTGTCGATAGGGGTAGACTAGTAACTTCAATCAGACCTGACACGACGGCCTCTGAGCCCATTCAGACACGGTGGGCGCCAAACGTGGGCGGAAAAACACATTTGATTCAAGCTCGACCGAAAGACATGTGTCTCTTCCTCCATTTCCCCATTCATACACGGTGGGCGGCAAAACAAACTCTCCTCGTCCGAAATCGATGTAGGCTAATATTTTAAATAGGGGCAGATGTGTAACTTCCCTCGGACGTGACACAATAGCCCTACCTGTCAGCCCCGTTCATACAACGTGGGCGCCACCCGTGGGCGGCAAAACACCCTCTCCTCGCCCGAAATAGTTACCGGCAAATATTTGGGAGATGCGAGATTACCGTCCTATCCCCAACCGACGCGATGTCCGAAATTTTAAACGGGGGATAAGTTCGTAACTTTCCCACATTTCAGACAAGCGCGTCACAAAGTTTGAGATCCCCCTCCCCTCCATTTCCCCATTCATACACCATTGGTGGCACGACAACCTCCGCACTGCGGCCAGCCTCCTCCGTCCGCCACCCCATCCTCCACCTTGCCGGAGCCGCTACTGTCGTGGATCTAAACCTGACAGTAGAGTGGGGGTAGGTATGGAGAGGCAAGGTCCTAGCTATGGAGAGGTTGTAAGCACAAGAGATGTACGAGTTCAGGCCCTTCTCGGAGGAAGTAAAAGCCCTACGTCTCGGAGCCCAGAGGCGGTCGAGTGGATTATGTGTATATGGATTACAAGGTGTCGAACCCTTCTGCCTGTGGAGGGGGGTGGCTTATATAGAGTGCACCAGGACCCCAGCCAACCCACGTAATGAAGGGTTTAAGGTACATTAAGTCTGGGGCGTTACTGGTAATGCCCCACATAAAGTGTCTTTACTATCATAAAGTCTACTTAATTACAGACCGTCTCAGTGCAGAGTGCCTCTTGACCTTCTGGTGGTCGAGTGAGTCTTCGTGGTCGAGTCCTTCAAGTCAGTCGAGTGAGTCCCTCGTAGGTCGACTGGAAGGTGATCTCTTCTAAGGGTGTCCTTGGGCAGGGTACTTAGATCAGGTCTGTGACCCTACCCTAGGTACATGACTCCATCATTAGCCCCCTAATGGATTGAGGCTTGAGTGATGAAGGAGTTGATGCTGTTTCTGATTAGCCTTCGCATACTAGTCGTGCGTTGTTTTGAACCAAAAAATCTCTTTGTTGATAGTGAGCAACCTTTCTTCAGTCGACTCGATCCATTCTTTTCTTTCGTCGAGTGATCTTTTGGACTTCGCCGATTTCCGAGCGACGGATCGCAGGAAATCCCGCGTCTGGCAGACCGATCTGCCGTTCGCGGATTCCGCGGGATACGAAATTTGGGGAAGCGCGCGAAGCGGGGCGGACCGCGGTGCTCGGATGGGACAGGGCATAGACGCCTCGATCCCCGCGCCGCTTTTTTCGCCACGTATCACGTCCGCGCAACTGTTTCGGGATATGATTAGATCGACCGGGCCCACATGTCATCCACTCGGAAGGGATCTTATAAATGCGCCCGGCGAGGGTTTTTTGAACAGTGCCTCAGCATTCTCTCTCTGTTCCCTTCGTCTCCGCCCAACGCGCTCGCTCTCGCCTCCGCACAACTTCTCCTCGCGCATCTCGCCGGCAGCCATGGTCAAGGAGAAGACGGCGGCGCTGGAACGCGCGAAGAAGGCGTCGGTGACGGAGAAGGCGAAGGGGAGATCCACCAGTCGCGGCGGGTCTTCGTCTAGATCTCGCCTGCCGAAAGGCTGGGTCCAGGGAGATTGGATCCAATCGACCATCACGGAGAAGGATCTGCTCGACATGCCAACGAGGGCCTGATCCCCCATGGAGCTGCAAGGCTTCCGGGGAAAGAGTGGCAGCCCCAGCCGGAAGAGGGTGAGTGCGTGCTTCTGGCTACCCATGTCGACCGCGGATTTTCTTTGCCGCCGAGCGTTTTCTTCCGTGGTTTCTTGAACTTCTTTCGAGCGCAACTCCACCACTTCACCCCGAATTCTATCGCCTATCTTGCCGCGTTTGTGTCCATGTGTGAGAGTTTTCTGGGTTGTCGACCGCATTGGGGCTTGTTCAAGCACATATTCACGTGTCGCTCTCAGACCGTGAAGAAGGCGAGCCCAGGCGATGAAAAAACCCGAGTTGTCCAAATGTGTGGGGGTCTGGGGATCCAGGTGAGGAACAAGAGCACCTTCCCAGCCATGACATTTCCCGAGTCAGTCAGAGGCTGGCAGTCGACCTGGTTCTACTGCCAGGATCAGTCGACGCTGGGGCAGTCGAGTGGACTCTCTCAGTTCACCATGGGCCGAGTGAACAAGCCCTCCTCTTTGAAGGTGATTCCGGAGGAGAAAGCTGACGTGAAGATGCTGATGGAGCGTGTAGTTCAGTTGGTTCGGGAGGGAGTGACGGGTATGGATCTCCTGGAGGTTTTTCTCAGGCGTCGTATCCAACCTCTTCAGTTCCGGAGCCATTGCATGTGGTTGTACTGCGGGACTGAGGATGTGACTCGGGTCAATCCAGAAGCAGTCGACAATGCCACTCTGGAAAGGTGGATGGCCGCTGTTACTGGGAACAAGGATAACCCTCGCGGAGCCAGAAGGATTCCTCCACTCGACTGCCACAGTGATCCAAACAAGGTATGTCTGCTCCACTTCCCATTGTATTCTCGTCACATTTATTTCTGTTTTCTCTGCCGATCGGTCGACTGATCTTTGTCTTGATGTCTATCAGGCCCTCACTGAGCTGTACTCGATGCCCAATGGAGCACAGGCTCCGACCGAGGAGGGAGAAGCGAGCGGGGGCGAGAGCCAGGAGGAGGAGTGGGACTCGGACGCCGCTGAGGATGATGATGATGACGATGACGATGAAGATGATGATGATGATGATGAGGACGAAGAAGAGGAGGAGGAGGAGGAGGTCGCACCACCGCGCTCGGAAAGGCGGTCGAAACTTGTCCATGACCCTGCGACTGAATGTGGCAAGGGGGTTGCGACTGTCACACAGTCGACCAAGCGCCCTCGGACCACCTCTCCGGCGCCGACTGAAAAGGCGTCTAAGCAGCCCAGGGCGGCCCGTCAAAGCCGACCAAGCTCCTGCCGAAGATGAAGGTGTCCGTCCCCACCATATCAGGGTAATCATGCTGCTTGAGTCTTCTTGTTTTGTGCGAACATTATCTCTAGTTGGCGCTGGAGTTAGTCGACTGATTCTTTGGAGTTGCAGTGCTGCTACTTCTGAGACCTCAACCCGGGTTGACGACCATGAGATGGAGGAGCAGCAACCTCAAAACCTGGTACTATACTCTTAACACCGTTTCTAGTCGACTAACTCATGATCTCTGATTCTGATTCTTTTCTGTAGCTCCATCCAATGTTGTTATCACTCTCCCTGATGATGATGAAGATGAGGAACCGCTGAAGCCCAGAAGGAGTAGGAAAGCGTCTGCCGGCAGGGTGTCCCAGGATGTGACGGTGCCTGAGACTCTGGTCGCGGAGGAGGAGAACACCACTCGACACACTATGTCCTTCGCAGATCCACTGACGAGTGCTCTGCAGCCCTCCCTCTTCACGACGCACCACGTCCCAGAGGACCAAGCTGGCGCCGCGAAGGAGGTGATACGCCAGGCAGGGATCATGATGGAGCAGTTGAAGACCATCCGGGATGCGAGCCAGGCAGCTTACGACGCCAGTTCCGCCCTTCAAAGCAATGTTCAGGTCAGTCGACCACCGCTTGTTTTCTTTCCAGAATTTATAGTAATCACCCAATGGGTGTGTCGATTTAAACTCCGTGATAGCGGGGGCATGCTGAGTGCACCCGCTGGGTGTAGTCCCCAAGGCTAAGGTCGACTGCTGGCAGTCGGCCTTAGGCTTTATAAGTTCAGTCTTTCCGTCATTCGACTATGGCGAATGGATTTCGCAAACCGGTGGGGGCACGCTGAGTGCACCCACTGGGTGTAGTCCCCAAGGCTAAGGTCGACTGCTGGCAATCGGCCTTAGGCTTTATAAGTTCAGTCTTTCCGTCATTCGACTATGGCGACTGGATTTCGCAAACCGGTGGGGGCACGCTGAGTGCACCCACTGGGTGTAGTCCCCGAGACTGTGGTCGACTGCTTGCAGTCGATTACAGTCTTAAAGAATACATCTTGTTTTTTTTGAGGTCGACTGGTCGACTCTGTCTTCAACAGGATTAGTGGGGGCACGCTGAGTGCACCCACTGGGTGTAGTCCCCGAGACTACGGTCGAATGCTTGTATTCGGCTGTAGTCTTAGAAACGCATGATTTTTCCTGTTCCACTCGGAAGTGAATTATCTTTGACATTTAGTCGATTGATTCTTCCCAGAGATCCTGTGACCTTGCGGCTCGCTATACTGAGCTGGAAAACAAGCACATTCAGCTCGAGCTGGATTTGAAGCTGGCTCAGGAGAATCTGACGAAGGCAAAGGAGGAGACCAAAGGTATGTTTGGTGAGACCTCGACGACTGCTTTTTCCCTTTATTTGTTTCAAAATCTGATCTTGCTGTAACTTGCAGGTAAGGTGAAGGAGGCCCAACAGAAAAAAGACCTTGAACTAGCTGAGAGGATCAAGCTTGCTGATGAGAAGTTAGCTTCAGTCACCAAGCTTGAACAAGAAAATACCAATCTGAAAGCTGCTCTTGGGAAGAAAAATGATCTTGAGGCCTTACTGAATGGTCTTGCCAAGAAGTTGTTCCTTATGCTTGAAGGTAAACCTTTATGCTCAACAATCATTTTCAACTGTGGTTTTTCCATTCGACCGTTGCCTTGACTCGGTGATCGCCCTTGCAGAATTTTGTCAAGATTTTGAAGAAGAGACTAGCCGGCTGGAACCAAACCTTGACCCCGTCAATTCTCCGGTGAATGACGAAGTTGCCATGAATGTTTTCCGATTGGAGTCCCGTGTCGCAGCTGTCGTGGACTATCTCGCCAGGCTGAAGGTCGCCACATCTCGCATCGACTCAACGCTCTGGCCCGGGGAGACACTCCAGCACGACCTCGAGTCGCTGATGGCTCGCTTGAACATAGTCCCTGGTCGAGTGCAGGAGTGGAAAAAGTCCTCGGCTCGGTGCGGTGCAGATGTTGCTCTGTGTCTGGCCCGAGTCCACTGCAAAGATGCGCGAGAAGACAAGCTGGCGGCCCTCCGGGTGGCCAACACCAAGAAACACGACTTCCGGTCCTTTATGGAAACTTTCATTGCTGCTGCCACTCGGATCGCAGATGGAATTGATCTTGATGAGTTTGTTGCACCTTCCAGCCCTCCACAGGAGGGGTAAAAAACTTCTTTTAAGCTCGACGCTTTAAATTTGCCTCGGTATACCGAGTGGAGTTGTAACCGATAAACATTAACAGGCTTAGCGCCTGAGCACTTTCGGTTCCTTTAGGTATCGTTCCGAACTTGAATTTGATGTTTGAATATGATTGCTTTTGGCTTGAAATGTCTTTTGCAGGTTCAAAGCAAGACGCTCACTACAGTCGACTTATTCCTTAATCCACTTAGGCGAGCACTGGGCTGCAGCTAAGCCCCCGAGTGAGAGGTTTGCTCTTCACTCGGTGGGATTTTTATATCTTAGGCGAGCACTGGGCTGCAGCTAAGCCCCCGAGTGAGAGGTTTGCTCTTCACTCGGTAGGATTTTTACATCTTAGGCGAGCACTGGGCTGCAGCTAAGCCCCCGAGTGAGAGGTTTGCTCTTCACTCGGTAGGATTTTTATATCTTAGGCGAGCACTGGGCTGCAGCTAAGCCCCCGAGTGAGAGGTTTGCTCTTCACTCGGTAGGATTTTTATATCTTAGGCGAGCACTAGGCTGCAGCTAAGCCCCCGAGTGAGAGGTTTGCTCTTCACTCGGTGGGATTTTTATATCTTAGGCGAGCACTGGGCTGCAGCTAAGCCCCCGAGTGAGAGGTTTGCTCTTCACTCGGTAGGATTTTTATATCTTAGGCGAGCACTGGGCTGCAGCTAAGCCCCCGAGTGAGAGGTTTGCTCTTCACTCGGTAGGATTTTTATATCTTAGGCGAGCACTGGGCTGCAGCTAAGCCCCCGAGTGAGAGGTTTGCTCTTCACTCGGTAGGATTTTTATATCTTAGGCGAGCACTAGGCTGCAGCTAAGCCCCCGAGTGAGAGGTTTGCTCTTCACTCGGTAGGATTTTTATATCTTAGGCGAGCACTGGGCTGCAGCTAAGCCCCCGAGTGAGAGGTTTGCTCTTCACTCGGTGGGATTTTTATGTCTTAGGCGAGCACTGGGCTGCAGCTAAGCCCCCGAGTGAGAGGTTTGCTCTTCACTCGGTAGGATTTTTATATCTTAGGCGAGCACTGGGCTGCAGCTAAGCCCCCGAGTGAGAGGTTTGCTCTTCACTCGGTAGGATTTTTATATCTTAGGCGAGCACTGGGCTGCAGCTAAGCCCCTGAGTGAGAGGTTTGCTCTTCACTCGGTAGGATTTTTATATCTTAGGCGAGCACTGGGCTGCAGCTAAGCCCCCGAGTGAGAGGTTTGCTCTTCACTCGGTAGGATTTTTATATCTTAGGCGAGTACTTGGACTGCAGCTAAGCCTCCAAGTGGAAGTCTGGCTTACCACTCGGTAGGATTTTGATAACTTAGGCGAGCACTGGGCTGCAGCTAAGCCCCCGAGTGAGAGGTTTGCTCTTCACTCGGTAGGATTTTTATATCTTAGGCGAGTACTTGGACTGCAGCTAAGCCTCCGAGTGGAAGTCTGGCTTACCACTCGGTAGGATTTTGATAACTTAGGCGAGCACTGGGCTGCAGCTAAGCCCCCGAGTGAGAGGTTTGCTCTTCACTCAGTAGGATTTTTATATCTTAGGCGAGTACTTGGACTGCAGCTAAGCCTCCGAGTGGAAGTCTGGCTTACCACTCGATAGGAATTTGATAACTTAGGCGAGTACTTGGACTGCAGCTAAGCCTCCGACTGGAAGTCTGGCTTACCACTCGGTAGGATTTTTATATCTTAGGCGAGCACTGGGCTGCAGCTAAGCCCCCGAGTGAGAGGTTTGCTCTTCACTCGGTAGGATTTTTATATCTTAGGCGAGTACTTGGACTGCAGCTAAGCCTCCGAGTGGAAGTCTGGCTTACCACTCGGTAGGAATTTGATAACTTAGGCGAGTACTTGGACTGCAGCTAAGCCTCCGAGTGGAAGTCTGGCTTACCACTCGGTAGGATTTTTATATCTTAGGCGAGCACTGGGCTGCAGCTAAGCCCCCGAGTGGAAGTCTGGCTTACCACTCGGTAGGATTTTTATAACTTAGGCGAGTACTTGGACTGCAGCTAAGCCTCTGAGTGGAAGTCTGGCTTACCACTCGGTAGGATTTTATTTAATCTTAGGCGAAACGGATTCACAGCTAAGCCTCCGAGTGGGAGTCTGGCTCACCACTCGGTAAGGATTTTTACAAACTTAGGCGAAACGGATTCGCGGCTAAGTCACCCACTGAGGGGAAAATTTTATTGGAGGAACTATGACACTATTATTTTGAAATCCATGAACTACAGGAGTACTTTATTGCAACTCATCCGAGTGATAAACTTAAGTGTAAAATGGGCGGAGTAGTTCCGCGTTCCAAGCTCGGGGCTCGTCGATATTATGTTCGACGTTGTAAAGACGGTACGCCCCGTTGTGGAGAACTTTGGTGACGATGAAGGGTCCTTCCCAAGAAGGAGCAAGCTTGTGATGTTTCTTCTGATCCACTCGGAGAACTAAATCTCCTTCCTGGAAGGCTCGACCCCTCACATTTCTGGCGTGGAAACGACGCAAATCTTATTGGTAGATGGTCGATCGGATCAGAGCCATCTCCCTTTCTTCCTCTAAAAGGTCGACTGCGTCCTGCCGCGCTTGTTCAGCTTCTGCTTCATTGTAGATCTCAACTCGAGGAGCATTGTGGAGAAGATCACTCGGCAAGACTGCTTCAGCTCCATAGACCAAGAAGAATGGAGTTCTTCCGGTCGATCGATTAGGTGTGGTCCGCAGTCCCCAAAGCACCGAGGGAAGTTCGTCGACCCACGCTCCAGCTGCATGTTTGAGATCACGCATCAGCCGGGGTTTCAATCCCTTGAGAATTAGGCCATTGGCTCGCTCTGCTTGTCCATTTGTCTGCGGATGGGCGACTGAAGCGTAGTCGACTCGTGTGCCTTGAGAGTTGCAGAAGTCCCTGAATTCCTCCGAGTCAAAGTTCGACCCATTATCCGTAATGATGCTGTGTGGGACTCCATATCTGAATATCAGTTCTCTGATGAAGCTAACAACAATACCGGCGTCAAGGTTCTTGATTGGTTTAGCCTAAATCCACTTGGTGAACTTGTCGACTGCCACCAGTACATGCGTGAAGCCACTTCGACCTGTTCTCAAAGGACCGACCATGTCCAACCCCCATACTGCGAAAGGCCAGATGAGTGGAATGGTCTTCAGAGCTGATGCAGGCTTGTGCGACATATTTGAGTAGAACTGACATCCCTCGCACTTATCCACTATTTCCTTTGCCATCTCATTCGCCTTTGGCCAGTAAAATCCGGCTCGGTATGCTTTGGCCACGATGGTCCGAGAGGACGCATGATGACCACAGGTTCCCGAGTGGATATCATTAAGGATGATTCGACCTTCTTCTGGTTTTATGCACTTCTGACCAACTCCAGTCGCGCTTTCTCTATATAACTGTCCTTTGATTACGGTAAAGGCTTTAGATCGACGGACGATCTGTCGAGCCTCTTCCTCATCCTCCGGAAGCTCTTTTCTCAGGATATACGCGATATACGGAACTGTCCAGTCGGGAATGACCACCAAGACCTCCATGACCAAGTCGACCACTGCTGGGACTTCAACCTCAGTCGGATCTGTGGCACTCTTGGGCTGTGGAGCTTCTTCGGTGAAAGGATCTTCTTTGACTGACGGAGTGTGTATATGCTCCAAGAACACACCACTCGGAATGGCTCCTCTCTTGGAACCTACCTTTGCTAGATCATCAACTGCTTGATTTTTCAGTCGGGGTATACGATGGAGCTCCAACCCCTCGAACTTCTTTTCCAGCTTCCTCACTACACTGCAGTATCCAGTCATGGCTGGGCTTCTCACGTCCCACTCCTTCATCACTTGGTTGACCACTAAATCTGAATCGCCATAGACCATCAGGCGACGGACGCCGAGTGAAATGGCCATGCGCAATCCGTATAAGAGGGCCTCATACTCTGCCTCATTGTTGGAGGAATCAAAGTGAATCTGGAGCACATATCTGAGCTTATCTCCTCTGGGGAAACCAGGACAACCCCAGCACCGGAACCATTCAACATCTTAGAGCCATCAAAAAACATGGTCCAATGCTCCGAGTGAACTTCAGTCGGCTGCTGCTGTTCAATCCACTCGGCGAGGAAATCTGCTATTGCCTGGGACTTAATGGCTTTCTTTGCCTCAAACTTGATATCAAGGGGAAGAAGTTCAATCGCCCATTTCGCCACTCGACCAGTTGCATCTCTGTTGTGCAAAATCTCTGATAGTGGAGCGTCGCTGACGACTGTGATGGAATGATCAGAGAAATAATGAGCAACCTTCTTTGTGGTCATGTATATTCCATACACAAGCTTCTGATAATGAGGATATCTCTGCTTGGATGGAGTCAAGACTTCAGACAAATAATACACTGGGCGCTGAACTTTGAAAGCTTTTCCTTCTTCTTCCCGCTCGACCGTAAGCACAGTACTGACGACTTGTCCTGTGGCTGCGATATAAAGCAACAGAGGCTCTTTGCTGATTGGAGCAGCAAGCACCGGCTGGGTGGAGAGCAGAGCTTTTAGCTCGGCAAATGCTGCATCAGCTTCTGGAGTCCACTCGAACTTGTCTGCCTTCTTCATTAGTCGGTAAAGAGGCAATGCCTTTTCACCGAGTCGTGAGATGAATCGACTTAATGCGGCCAAGCATCCAGTAAGCTTCTGGACATCGTGCACTCGCACAGGGCGTTTCATTCGGAGAATAGTGCCGATCTTTTCTGGATTAGCGTCGATCCCTCGCTCGGAAACGAGAAAACCGAGTAACTTGCCACCAGGAACTCCGAATGTGCACTTTGATGGATTGAGCTTGATATCATACCTTCTGAGGTTGGCAAATGTTTCGGCGAGGTCAGCGAGCAGGTCGGAACCTTTTCGTGACTTGACGACGATATCATCCATATACGCTTCCACATTCCGACTGATTTGAGTGAGTAGACACTTCTGAATCATTCGCATAAATGTGGCTCCGGCATTCTTGAGGCCGAATGGCATGGTGATATAGCAGAAGCACCCGAATGGAGTGATGAAAGCTGTTTTTACCTCGTCGGGTCCGTACAGACGGATCTGGTGGTACCCGGAGTAGGCGTCTAGAAAAGACAATCTCTCGCATCCCGCGGTCGAGTCAACAATTTGATCTATGCGAGGGAGAGGAAAATGATCTTTCGGGCAGGCCCGGTTGATGTGCTTGAAATCAATGCACATTCGGAGCGATTTGTCCTTCTTAGGAACCATGACGACATTAGCGAGCCACTCGGAGTGGTATATCTCTCGGATAAATCCTGCCGCCAACAGTCGAGCCACTTCCTCACCAATGGCTTTTCTCTTCTGGACGGCGGACCGCCGAAGATGCTCTTTGACTGGTTTTGCTGATGAGTCGACTCTTAGGCGATGCTCAGCCAGTCCCCTGGGGAACACCTGGCATGTCAGCGGGCTTCCATGCAAAAATGTCCCAGTTCTCACGGAGGAACTGGATGAGCGCTTCTTCCTATTTCGGGTCGAGTGTTGTGGAGATGTGGGTCGGAGCTGCATCGGGGTCGGTCGGGTGAATGTGAACAGGCTTCGTCTCACCGGACGACTGAAATGCAGATTCTGTGGCGGGTTTCTTGGATCGCAGCAAATCACTCGGATCTGCGTTTTGCTTGTATTCTTCAAACTCGACCGCTGTCACCTGGGAATCAGCAATCTTTGAGCCCTTCTGAAAGCACTCTTCTGCCTTTTTCCGATCACCGGTGACAGTGATCACTCCTTTGGGGCCGGGCATCTTCAATTTGAGGTACACGTAACATGGTCGAGCCATGAACCGTGCATAAGCTGGTCTCCCCAAAATGGCATGATATGCACTCTGAAAATCCACGACCTCAAACGTCAACTTCTCTTTGCGAAAATGTTTCGAATCACCAAACACCACGTCCAGAGCTATTTGGCCGAGTGACTCGGCTTTCTTCCCTGGTATAACTCCATGAAAGCTCATGTTACTGGTGCTCAGTCGGGACATCGGAATGCCCATTCCTTTCAGTGTGTCTGCATACAACAAATTCAGCCCGCTACCACCGTCCATCAGCACTTTTGTCAGTCGAGTGCCTTCGACAACTGGATCGACCACCAAAGCTTGCCTCCCAGGGGTGGCAATATGAGTCGGGTGATCAGATTGGTCGAATGTGATGGGTGTTTGGGACCATCTCAGATAATTTGCTTTTGCTGGGGTAACCATGTTCACCTCGCGGTTAATGACTTTCAATCGACTCTTGCTTTCCACATCTGCAAAGATCATCAGAGTGGAGTTGACATGCGGATATCCTTCCTCACTGTCCTCCTTGTCTTCGGCCTTGTCCGACTCCTTTTCCTTGTCCTTAGACTGTTTTCCTTGAAACTGCTGGATCAGGAGTCGACATTGGCGAGTGGTATGCTTTGGGTAAATGATATTCCCTTCTTCGTCTTTCTTCGTGTGGATGTGACACGGCATATCCATCACGTCGTTCGCTTCTTTATCCTTTACCTTCTTAGGGTTCCAGGATCCTTTTGGTTTCCCTTTAAACTTTCCATGAGCCACGGCCAGAGCCTCTCCAGGAGCTGCCGGTTCAGCCTTCCGCTTATGTTTCCGACTGGTGTTTCCCTTCTCCGACTGGCTCGGCTTGTGCTTGCCGCTTCGGAGTCGGTCTTCTTCTTCGCCGTTGGCGTACTTGGTAACAATTTCCATCATCCGACTCAAGGTCATGTCTCCGGTTCGACCAAATTTCAAACTCAATTCTCTGTTCTTGACACCATCCTTGAAGGTGCAGACTGCCTGATGATCAGACACATTCTCCACAGTATGGTGCAAAGTGATCCATCTCTGAATATACTCCCTGAGAGTCTCATTGGTCTTCTGCATGCAGACTTGCAGCTCCGTCAACCCAGCCGGTCGCTTGCAAGTTCCTTCAAATGTTCTGACGAACACTCGGGACAAATCTTCCCAAGTGTAAATGCTGCTAGGAGGTAACTGATTCAACCACGCTCTGGCAGAACCTTCCAACATGAGGGGCAAATGCTTCATGGCCACCTCGTCATTCCCACCACCAATCTGAACCGCCACTCGGTAGTCCTCAAGCCAAGTTTCAGGCTTAGACTCACCGGTGAACTTGCTGACTCCTGTTGCCAACCTGAAATTGGGAGGAATCACTGCGGCTCTGATAGCTCTGCTGAAACATTCCGGACCAGAAGTGTGCACTCGACTGCTCATGGGCGCATCTCTGTCGAGTCCACCTCGATGGGCTCTGTTCCGGTCGACCAAGCCTTGCACGATAATGGATCGCGCGTCGAAGCCTGGTTCCCTGGGGTCGACTGGAACTCTTCGCCCCGCACTGAGCTGACGTCTGTCATCTTGCTGCCGAGGAGCGTAAGACCCACCCCTCGGAGGGGAAGTGGGCACTCGACGCCTATCATCTCGGTCGTGTCGGTCTCCATATTGGTCTCGCCGATTCTCGCGCCCCTCACGCCGCGGAGGCGATCTGGGACTGTGAGCCGACTGAACCGTATTCGCAGCGACGGATCGACTGTGAATTCTGTTGCGCGACTGCGACACGGCTGAATTCTGATCTCCTGCTGCCCGGAGCAGATCCCTGATCTGCATCAAGCCTCTGCCAGCTTCCGACTGAGAGGGCTGGATGGACTCTGCAATACGGGTCGCAGCTGCTAAATTCTGGATTGGGGTTCGATATACCTGAGTCGGCGGGAAGAGTTGACGTCGACTGGCGTCGGGAACTCGTTGCCGCGCGCGCTCGTCGAGTGCTCGCTGAAGATTCTCCAGGCGAGCGCGTTCGGCCAAATTGGCCAAACGTGCCTCCTCCAAGGCGCGAGCCTCGGGGGTTTCTCCTGCGATGGGAGTATGCAGGGCATCCATGTTCCTGCGGTGAAGTTCCTCTCTTTGCAGAGAGTCGAGTGGCTCGGGCTGGTACTCTTCGTGGTCTCGTGCGGGGTCGCCTCCGTCGCCTGCCCCACCATCACGGGCGAAGCCAGGGGGGCTGCGAGGCCCGTCGACTATCAAGATTTCCGCCGCTGGATCACTGCTATCGCATTCGGATGCAGTCTCTACGGAGCCAGTCGACAGATCGAATAGGCCGTAGAGAGATTCGTCGGGCTCGATTGCCGCAACTTGGGTGGTGGCCGTCTGGCGAGCCACCGCGTGTCTCACCCACCGCTGAAGCCTCGACCGACCCGAGCGCTTGCGCTGGCGGGAGACCGGGAGGGTGGTCGATAGGGGAGTCGACCGATATGGGGTCGACGGTTGCCGCAGCAGAACGCCGCGGACACATGCGCGAAAATGCGTCGCACCGCGGACGGGGAGCGCATCGACGTCGAGTGGAGCCTCCTGGAGCCAGGCGGAGTCGTCGGCGACGAAGGTGAGAGCACCGAGACGAATCTCTCGACCCTCGACCAAAACTCCAGCAGCTACCATGATGAAAGTACTCGGAAGAATCGCAACTTCTCCACAAAATCGCTAAAACACCTGCCCCATGGTGGGCGCTAACTGTCGCGGATCTAAACCTGACAGTAGAGTGGGGGGTAGGTATGGAGAGGCAAGGTCCTAGCTATGGAGAGGTTGTAAGCACAAGAGATGTACGAGTTCAGGCCCTTCTCGGAGGAAGTAAAAGCCCTACGTCTCGGAGCCCGGAGGCGGTCGAGTGGATTATGTGTATATGGATTACAAGGTGCCGAACCCTTCTGCCTGTGGAGGGGGTGGCTTATATAGAGTGTGCCAGGACCCCAGCCAACCCACGTAATGAAGGGTTTAAGGTACATTAAGTCCGGGGCGTTACTGGTAACGCCCCACATAAAGTGTCTTTACTATCATAAAGTCTACTTAATTACAGACCGTCTCAGTGCAGAGTGCCTCTTGACCTTCTGGTGGTCGAGTGAGTCTTCGTGGTCGAGTCCTTCAAGTCAGTCGAGTGAGTCCCTCGTAGGTCGACTGGAAGGTGATCTCTTCTAAGGGTGTCCTTGGGCAGGGTACTTAGATCAGGTCTGTGACCCTACCCTAGGTACATGACTCCATCAGCTACCCCTACCCGTCGTCCACTGCAAGATATGGACGTCTCTCATCCACGGCGCTGGACCAGGATCCTTTCATCCCCTCTCGCTTCATCCGCACTGTCGTCCACCTTGCCATTGCCGCTCCTACGACCGCCTCGTCCACGGCAACAGGATTTATCCCCCGACCCGGCCGTCTGCCGTCTAAAGTCTTCTTCCCCGCCGCCAAAAGCCATCGCACCCGCAGCACCCTCAATGTATCAGCATAGGCCTACACGGCATCGCAAGAGAGGTGGTACTCTTCCACATGTGCTTAAGTTATTGACCTCACCCAGCAAATAGATCGTAATTTGTTTACTATACTTTTCTTGTCCATACCAAATCGTAGTGGCTAGTTGAAAGCAAACATTGGTTGCGAAGTAGCTTTGTCCGGTTTGCACCTTCAGATCCGCCATGGCACGGGCACTATACTCGTAAAGCTTATGGTTTCCCCCCTTTATATTCATTACCATCATCGTAGGTGCTTCGTGTCGTGCTAGCACTGCTCCTCAAGACCTCAACCCAAAGCTTACGTGTTGAAATACGAATCTGATATGATGCTCATATCACTAAAATAGAGAACGTTTAATTGGTCACCTAATGTTCCTGTATTCATTTCGAAAAGCATGTGCGCCACCCACTGGTCCAGCTAGTTCCACTTTCCTAATTTTTCTCTTGATGCTTAGGATTTTCCCCTTTTTTCTACTCTACTATGATCTGCGTAGGTGCTTTCTGTGGTACTAGCATTACTCCACCCTTCAAGCTAAACAACACAACACTCAGAATTCGAAAGCTTAATTGTTCAAATATGATTGTGATATGATACTGATATTAGTTAACCAACACATTTAATTAGTTAGCTAAAGGTCCCACTTGAGCTTCCAAATGCATGTCGCGACATATAGAGAGACGGCATAATTGCATTTCTTTGTCACTTGTTGACCGTACTTTCTTATCCATACCAAATCTTAGTTGTTATTTCAAAGCAAACATCGGTTGCTAACTACCCTTTGTGTGGTTTGCAGCTTCAGATCTGCCATCCCACTGCCACGATCAACATTGTATTCATCATGCTTATGGTTTCCCCATTTTATGATGACCACAATCAGCCTACGTGGTTCGTGTCGTAATAGCACTGCTCCACCCATCGAGCTAAACAAGCTTAGTTGTACAAATTCATATCTGATATTATTGCTGATATAAGTAAAACTGAGAGATGTTTAATTGGTTAGCTAAATGTTCCTACTTTAGTTTCGAAATGCATGTGAGCCACATATGGAGAGACCGGAAAGAATAGTATTTCTCTGTGCGCTCTAGTTCATCATGGGTGGCCAACCGACATTGTATCTAAAGACTTGTAATATCTTCAATCTGCTTGCTCTTCTACTCTTCTTTAAGATGATCCTCTTCTCTTGCGGTCAACTGGTCAGGTCGACTTGTTCTCCCTTAGTATATTTTGAATCTGTCAGGTCAGGTCGACTTGTTCTTCTTTACTATATATTGAAGCTATCATATGCGAAGTGTCATCACTTCTGGAGCTCTCATATTTTGAGTAGTAGGCCACATTATATTAATGCACACACCAAATTATAGATGCATGTCATCTCTTAAAAGAATTGCAGAGATAGCACAAAGGGGTTTACAGGGAGGCAGTATTGGATTAGAATCACTTCTGCATTACAAAGAAAATCTCACTTGTTTTTATGTTTTCATGCATGTCAGATATTGAACATTATCAAAATGAATATGAGAATGGGCGCACGAGAGGAATATGGCGGAACAATCCACTGGCTAACAAACTTGGCATGGTGGAGGATGGCCTATCTTATTCACCCATCAAGGTGCTTGCTCTAACTTTGCAAAGTTGTATTGGCCGCACATATTTTGCATCTGACCTCTTGCATTACTTCTACTTTGTTACACCATCTGCTTAGTTTAAGCATCATATATGAGTATATGCTATACCTATCCATTTTCTGCACCTATTCCATGTGTCGTCACACTATGTTTTTCCAGTCAAATGTTGTTCTTTCATAATAGATGTCCAAAAGGAAGAGGGTGAGTGCAGATCCTCAAAGATTACAAACTAGGTATTTGGAAAAGGTAGTGATACCTGTTAAATCAGATAGATCAGCAGCCACAGAAAATATAGGCCCAACTGTACCACACTTTACCCCTACTCTAGTGGCCAAACCCCTATTAGAACTGCTGAGAGCCCAGCGTCAGGTACTGTCTATGATATCAATTCAAAATTTGAAATCCTAAATTTCTGCATGTGCCTTACCTTCTCTCTTGTATGAAAACTAATTTCAGATGAATCTCCTTGCTCAAAGGATCATACGATCTCACAACAATACTGGGTTCTGCATTGCTCTTGTCAGTACCTCTCTTCCTTTTGCCTTGTAACGTTGTACTTAATTAATTGTTATTTGATTACGTATCATCAGTCTGCACCTGAGCTTCATTATCCTCTGTTTCTTCCAACATTATTTGATCTATATTTACTCTTTGCAAAATGTAGAATAATGGCAATGCTTATAAAGAATTTTCTTTGGGGAATTTATTGAATTATCCTTCCATCAACATGGAGAAGGGCTTTGTCCAGCCCGTGTTAACATGTAATCTAAGTTCATCCTTCTCAAGCCTTCAAACTTTGTTCTAGTATAGATTTGGATAGGCATCATTTCGTCCACTGCCGTTTGCTTTGCTGTTTACATCTGATTGGATGTTTGCAACAACTACCTGTTTCAAATTGTAGTTGTAAAAACATGTTCCTTATGTAGAACAGATCATTTATTTGCTTATATAATTGTGAAACCTGTTATGTGTCTCCTTGTTTCTCTTTCAGAGTCGTATCTCTTATGCCAGGCAGAACTTTAGGGAAGATAGTGAGCCAAACCATCTTGAGGACAGTGAGATGACCCCAAGGTCCTGTCCTGATGATGACAGTGAGTTGAAGCTACTCACCAGCAGGTGTGAGACAACCTCTGTGCAGTCGCTGCCTCAATCAGTTCGACTTCTTCAGTCTCAACTTAAAGCGGAAAGGCTTGCTTCAGCTCAGCTCCGACTTGAAGTCAAAGATGCAATTAAGATGTCAGAGGACTGCCTTGCGCACCATCATGCCATACAGCTATGGGTGATGCATCTATCATTGACACAACTGAGGTCTACTCAGCTTCTTCGACTGATTGGGGGGCCCGACCTGGACAGGCCTAGTGCCTTCTGAAGTGCTCTCAGTTTTGTATATTCTTTTGTCGGCGCGTTTATTTGCACTGGTGGCAAACTTTGATGCCCAGTGGATGTAATATGTGTGATAGCCGTGATAGCCTAGCGTAAGTTGCTTGCTTATTTATTTCCTTGTTGTCTTGTTTATTTGTTTGCTTGTAGTCATTGTAGTTCTTTTTCCGTGGTTTGCTAGTGGCTGCAATAACCTATTTTTTAAAACTAGGCCACAATAACCATGGGCTAATATTTACTGTAGTGACACTGGGCCTCCTACGGGCCGTAGAAACAGTGGGCCTTCTACAGGCCGTAGAAACAATGGGCCTTCTATGGGCCGTAGAAACAATGGGCCTTCTACGGGTCGTATCATCGATGGGCCTTATATGGGCCGTATGATCGATTGGCCAAACATGGGCCAAACAGACCGCATTATGGCCGTAAACGGGCTAGAGTTGGAATCGTACGTTCATGGGACGACCATAACGGGCCATCGTTAATAGGCCGTATTTGATGATGCTATGAAAAGGGCCCAACGTATTAACGGACCACAAATGGGCCGACTGTAACCACAGGCTGAATTTGGCCCACAAGCAGAAAATGACAGTAACGGGCCGTAAGTAAATGAATGCTGGAAATGAGCCCAAGAATTAATGGGCTCTGAGAAGGCCGAAAGATAACATGGGCTGGAAATGACCCAATGAATAACGTGCCATTAATGGCTATAAAGTGATACACTGTTCATTACGGGCCAGTTTCACCACGGGCCGTTAATGGGTGTAAAGTGATAAACTGTTCATTACGAGCCAGTTTCACCATGGGCCGTTAATGGACCAAGAGTTACAAAGGGACTCATATGGGTCGAAAGACGTCATGGGCCATACATGGGCCAGAAGTGAAAACGGGCTGGAATCATATTGGATGGCCCAGATGGCGCTACTGGGCCTAATTCGGATAGGGCGTAATGGGCCTTGGGTTAGCGGGCTGTAAATGGGCTATATGCGAACAGGTCGTTAACAGGCTTTCCATGGGCCGGCCCGCCACCTTTTGACCAAGTCAAATGGGCTGGCCTTTTCACAAGAATGGGCCTCTGTTGGGCCGTGCCATGTGTCGACGTATCATAGGCGCCTTCTGTCCAATGAGTGGATGACATCTGTCCCAACGATGAGCTGACACGTGTTTCCTCCAGCCAATGATGATTTTACACGTGGAAAATCCCCATTGGTCGGGGCTGTTAACGGTTTATCGGATCCAAAACCTGACCCGATAGCTTAATGGCGTTCTGTTACGGTGGATGCCACGTGTCGGTCGCCCTTGACGAAAGCACTTCTATGACGCGCGATTTATCGTCATGGAAGTGGACACTTCCATGATGATAATTTTGGTAATGTCATGGAACACTTCTACGACAACACATGTATGACTATCTTGATTCTGTCATAAAATCGTCATGGATGTACATGCATGACAAAAAATGCGACCTACTGTGACAAACATGTATCATCACGGGAGTGTATTTTTTTGTAGTGATGCTTGAAATTGCGCTAATCTCCAACCTTAACTTGAAAAACTTAAAAACTGCTACCTTTACTTATTAAGGGTCTAATCACCCCCCTCTAGAAACCTCTTATAGATCCTTTTAATTGTTTCATAACATTTGCATTGAAGTGATCTTGCTTTGTAATGTAATTTTCAAACTCATAAAGGCATTGGTTAGGGTGCATATTGTGAGGATTATCATTATCATTGGATTTCATTAGAGAATTTACCTCTACCACCTTAGGGGGTGGTGGTGTGTCAAGGCCATGTATTTCTTCAATAGGAGGTAAATTTTTGACATCCTCAGCTTTAATACCTTTTTCTCTCATAGATTTCTTTGCCTCTTGCATATCTTCAGGACTGAGATATAAGATACCCCTCTTCTTTGGAGTGGGTTTAAGCGCTGGTTCAAGAAGAGTCCAATCGTCACAATTTTTCAATATGTTATTCAATAGTTCTTTAGCCTGCCCAATAGTTCGTTCCCTGAAAACACAACCAGCACAACTATCTAGGAAATCCCTATAAGCATCGGTTAGTCCATTATAGAAGATATCAAGTATTTAATTTTTTTAAGAGGATGATCAGGCAAAGCATTAAGCAATTGGAGAAGCCTCCCCAAGCTTGTGGGATACTCTCTTCTTCAATTTGCACAAAGTTAAATATTTCTTGTAAGGCAGCTTGTTTCTTATGAGCAGGGAAGTATTTTTCAGACAATTAATAAATCATGTCCTGGGGACTACGCACACAAATAGGAGCAAGAGTATTGTACCAAGCTTTAGCATCACCCTTTAATGAGAACGAAAATAATTTGAGAATATAATAATAGCGATTTTTCTCATCATGAGCAAAAAGGGTGGCTATGTCATTCAACTTAGTAAGATGTGCCACAACAGTTTCTGTTTCATAACCATGGAAAGGATCAGATTCAACCAAAGTAATAACTCTGGGTCGACAGAGAATTCATAATCCTTATCGTCAACAAAGATAGGTGAAGTAGCAAACTGAGGATCACATTTCATTTTAGCATTCAAAGTTTTTTTCTTTATACCTGCATAATAAGTTTTCTAGATCATCTATATCCTTACAAGCAAGAATATCCCTAGTTGCCTCCTCACCCATAACATAACCTTCTGGTACCTTTGGAAATTCATATCTAGGAGAACTAGTTGTAATAGGTGTTTCAAGATTTTCAGTTTCAAGTTCTTCATCAGTTTCAACAATTTCATTAGTTTCAACATTCTCAAAAGCTTTAGTTCTAGCAAGTTGTTCATCAAGAAATTTACCTAGTGGCACATTATCATCAAGCAAGGTAGCATCATTATAAATATCATTCATAGCATAAGTGGCATCATCAATAACTTGCAACATATCGGGATTAATAGCATGCGGTGGTGTTGCAAGTTTGCTAATAACAGAAGGTGAATCAAGTGCGGAGCTAGAAGGTAGTTCCTTACCTCCCCTCGACTTAGAGGGAAAAATATTAGTCTTAGCATCCTTCAGATTCTTCATAGTGACAATTTGATAATAATCCCAAGTGACTCAACAAATATAGTTGTGCTCCCCGGCAACGGCGCCAGAAAAAGGTCTTGATAACCCACAAGTATAGGGGATCGCAACAGTATTCGAGGGTAGAGTGTTCAACCAAAAATTATAGATTCGACACAAGGGGAGCCAAAGAATATTTGCAAGTATTAGCAGCTGAGTTGTCAATTCAACCACACCTGGAGATTAATTATCTGCAACAAAGTGATCAGTAGCAAAGTAGTATGATAGTTTTGATAATAGGAGCAACAACAATAGTAACGGTAACAGTGATAGCAATGATTCTGTAGCTGTGACAATAGTAACAATAGCAATAGTAACTTACCAAGAACAATATGTAGGAAAATCATAGGCATTGGATCAGCGATTTGTTGGATGATATTCATCATCTGATAGTTACAACCTAGGGCGACATGGCACTAGCTCCGATTCATAAATATAATGTAGGAATGTATTCCGTAAATAGTCATACGTGCTTATGGAAAGAACTTGCATGACATCTTTTGTTCTACCCTCTCGTGGCAGCGGGGTCCTATTGGAAACTAAGGGATATTAAAGCGTCCTTTTAATAGAGAACCGGAACAAAGCATTAACACATAGTGAATACATGAACTCCTCAAACTACGGTCATCACCGGGAAGTGTCCCGACTATTGTCACTTCGGGGTTGCCGTCATAACACGTAGTAGGTGACTATAACTTGCAAGATCGGATTTAGAACATAGATATAATGGTGATAACATAAATGGTTCAGATCTGAAATCATGGCACCCGGGCCAAAAGTGACAAGCATTAAGCATGGCAAAGTCATAACAACATCAATCTTAGAACATAATGGATACTAGGAATCAAGCCCTAACAAGACTAACTCGATTACATGATGAATCTCATCCAACTCCTCATTGACCAGCGAGCTTACGAATGAATTACTCACTCTCGATGGGGAGCATCATGGAATTGGCGATGGAGAAGGGTTGGTGATGATGAAGATCGAAGATCCCCCTCTCCGGAGCCCCAAACGGACTCAAGATCTGTCCTCCCGATGAAGAACAGGAGGCAGCAGCGGCTCCGTATCGTGAAACGTGATAATTCTTTCTCCCTCATTTTTTCTGAAAAAATGTGATTTTATAGCATCGGTTTCAGGGTCTGTGGGGCCACCAGGTGGGGACAACCCACCTGGGCGCGCCTAGAGGGGGGGGCTCCCTGGTGGGTTGTGCCCACCCAGGTGCCCCCCTCCGGTGGTTCTTGACTCCATAAATTATCTTTATCCATATAAAAATTCCTCGCAAAGTTTCGTTCCAATCCGAGAACTTTTATTTCTGCACAAAAACAACACAAATGGTAGTTCTGCTGAAAACAATGTCAGTCTGGGTCAGTTTTATTCAAATCATGCAAATTAGAGTCCAAAACAAGAGGACAAGCATTAGGAAAAGTAGATACGACGAGACGTATCAAGGTACAAGGAGCAAAGCTCAACTAGATCATGTCATATCCTTTGCTAAGTCTAAATGGAGGAGGGAGAGGAGTATATATAGGAGGCTGGAGTTGAGGGACGAAGTAGAGTCCCAACAGGATATCACAGCCGTCCATCCTGAAGGACCCGTGTGCATGGGGTAAGTTGGGCTCGTGCGCACGGGGGTCCCGTGGGCACGGTACAAGCCCGTGCGCACGGGGTGCTCCAGCGCCAGCTCCCTGTGTAGTCCATGCGCACGGGGGCGTCTGGCAGGTGCAGAGTTGATCTTGGTGCAGTCCTTCTTCCTCCTTGTGGCCCTGGGGTCCTTCTCCTTGGCCTCCGGGATGCTCCCTAGCTGCTTGGTGGCGGTCGTCCTCGTACCTACTTATGCACAATGATCCATGGTGAGGTAGCAACCAAGTCCAATGGATATTCATGTAATCTCGAAGAGGAGCGGGTTCACCTTAAGTCTGGTAGGTCCACTTGGGGCTTGAGGTGCTATGAAGGTGTACATGGAGATGACCGTGGGATGCTCTGCATCACCCTTGGCCATATTCGTGTTCTACACGTTCCCACTTCCCAACAATTCATAGATATCATGATCAAGGGCTTGCCTACGGCGTCATTCGAGGAGTTCTGGTCCAGTCTTTGTGTCAGCAATGGCGCCGCTTCGACTGCGGGGGGGGGGGGGGGTGAGTATATGTGTTATGTGCATATTGTGTATTGGGCCCACCTCATAGTTTCCTTGTATAGTCGAGGTCGTGGTCCACCGTTGTACATCATATAGACGTGTGATTGCACCTGAGCAATACATTGTGCAATTCCATCATCATACACTTGATGTTGTTTCTGATTGTCGTGATGACATCCTGGGTCTGTGGATTTTTCGCCCGAAAAACGCAATCATTCCTCTCCTTCCAAATTTCCCAGGATATCATGATGACCATTGATTTAATTCCTCTTTTATTTGTCGCCGCCGTTTTGCCAATGATGTGTTGACAGAACTGAACCAAATTTAGCTGGTGCCTGTCTGTTGGCGCAAGCGAGGCACATCCTGTCCAACTTGTACTCTGCCACCAGATTTCCTTCGCGAAATTGCAGCTCCAGATCAAGTGCGTGGACGTTTCCAAATTTCTGAGGCAGAGAGGACAGAAGTATCCATTGGGCCATCCTCTTCTCTGCAGTCTGTCATTGCACCATAGGCGATTCTGAAGGAAGAGCCACATGAACATCGTTTGTTAGGGGCCCAAACTTTCCACATGAGGGAGTTGAAGTTAGGGTTCAGAGCATGCTGGCATTGCATCTTGTATGCAGATTTAGCAGTGTATCGTCCGTCACGTGTGTCAATCCAACTTATCTGGTCCTCCTCCGCTGAGTTGAGAGTTGTGTGTGCGTCGCTGATCAGACGCCACAATCTCAAGTATTGTGGTGCAATTGCCATTTGTGTCTCCATGTTGTAGGTCCAGGATTTACCGTTCGTTGCTAAGGCCAACCCCCACTGTCCTGTTTTTTCGGCGAGCATGATGGAAGAGTTTGTGGGAAGACTATGCACAACGTTGCCCCTCCAATCCAGTTGTCCTTCCAGAAGCTCGCCCTGCTTCCGTTGCCGATTTGCACTTTTGTGGCATTGCTAAACAAAGCCTTGTCGTCAATAGGTGCTTGCAGACCGACCCAGGGTCTGTTCGGCTGCTCCCAGGCAAGCCACAACCATCTAATTCTTAGAGTCCGACTGAACTTGTGCAGATCAAGGATCCCAAGCCCTCCTTGCGCTACTGGTGTACATACCTTCTCCCATGCCACTTTACATTTGCCTCCAGTGAGCTCGTCCTCTTGTGCCCAAAGAATGTCGTGAATTGAGCATAGCAAATAGGTTAGGTTTCTTTGTGATGAAACCAATCCATCCAGATTCCAGTCCTAAATTTATCAAGAATGCTCGCCTTTTATTGGATTTATTCTAGACCTTTTGGTGATGTGACGCTCATGTTGACTACAAGATGTCTACGATGATTCTATCAATCCCATGGTTTGCCGGTTCAGTCTCTCAAAAATGCTTCTAAGAGCGAGTGCATATGCGTGTATGAGATAAATATATATATGCATATAAATGTCCATGTTGGTGTAAAGATAATAATATAAATGTCTGTGTCTATACCGTATTCCGCAAGACTAATCCTGCGAACGTTAAAGATACCTTGGGTTTTTGAGGGCCATGAAATACCATGGTGCGTAAGTGCCTGTGTTTGTACCATAATTCGCAAAACTAAATGTCCAAGATACCGTGGGATGTTGCCCAAGTGCAAACAGTCACGGTCACTCCTCTAGAAAATATTTAAATATGCCCGTTTTCCTTCTTTTTTCTTTTTGAGAATCAATATGCCTGTTTTCCTGTGAAAAGATGAGAACGTGAAGGCGGAAAGGCAAGGTTGGCATTCGGCGCGACGAGGCGGAAGCTGGGCCGCACCCCCAATTTTCCTGGCCCAGAAGCACCAGATTTCCATCCATTTCGCGTTCCGAGTTCCCCGACACGGCGGCGAGACACGGCGCGATGCATCCAGCGCCTCACGATTCGGCGCTCGCCCTCGCCTAATCCGTGGCCCTCCCCTTATCCCCCAAATCCAATCCTCACCCTTCCTCTCTAGATAAGCGAACCCCTCTCCCCCCTCTCGCCCCCTCTCCCTCTCCCTATCCATCCCATCCTCTCCCCCGACCCCGCGCACCCGCCAGAGAAGCCGCCTCCATGGCCTCCCTCGCCGCCGCCTCCGCCTCCACGGCGCTCCTCTTCCCCTCCACCTCCTCCTCCAAGCCCCGCCTCCCGCTCTCCACATCCCTTGGCTTCTCCGCGCCCGCGCGGTCACGCCGCGCCACTGCGGTGGCGGGGAGCTCCGGCAGGCGCCCGGGGCTGCTCGTCGTGCGCGCCGCCAGGGGCAAGTTCGAGCGGAACAAGCCCCACGTCAACATCGGCACCATCGGCCACGTCGACCACGGCAAGACCACCCTCACCGCCGCGCTCACCATGGTGCTCGCCTCCGTCGGGGGCAGCGCGCCCAAGAAGTACGACGAGATCGACGCCGCCCCTGAGGAGCGCGCCCGTGGTATCACCATCAACACCGCCACCGTCGAGTACGAGACGGAGACGCGCCACTACGCGCACGTCGACTGCCCCGGTCACGCCGACTACGTCAAGAACATGATTACCGGGGCCGCCCAGATGGACGGCGCCATCCTCGTCGTCTCCGGCGCCGACGGCCCCATGCCGCAGACCAAGGAGCACATCCTGCTCGCCAAGCAGGTCGGTGTCCCCAGCATTGTTGTTTTCCTCAACAAGAAGGACCAGGTCGACGACGAGGAGCTGCTCGAGCTCGTCGATCTCGAGGTCCGCGAGCTGCTCACGGCCTATGAATACGATGGTGACAATGTGCCAATCGTCTCCGGCTCTGCACTCAGAGCGCTCGAGGCCCTCATGGCCACCCCTGGCCTCAAGCGTGGGGATAACGAGTGGGTGGATGGCATCTTCTCCTTGATTGATTCCGTGGATACCCACATCCCTGTCCCGCAGAGGCAGACCGACCTCCCCTTCTTGCTCGCTGTTGAGGATGTCTTCTCCATCACTGGTCGTGGTACAGTTGCCACTGGCCGTATCGAGCGTGGCACCGTCAAGGTTGGGGACCCAGTCGACCTCGTGGGCATCAGGGAGACCCGCAATGCCACCGTCACTGGTGTTGAGATGTTCCAGAAGACCATGGATGATGCCATTGCTGGGGACAATGTTGGGCTTCTGCTCCGTGGTATGCAGAAGGAAGACATTGAGAGAGGCATGGTGTTGGCAAAGCCCGGTTCCATCACGCCACACACCAAGTTTGAGGCTGTTGTGTATGTGCTCAAGAAGGAGGAGGGTGGCCGGCACTCCCCATTTTTCCCTGGTTACCGTCCGCAATTCTACATGCGGACTACTGATGTCACGGGGAATGTGACAAACATTATGAACGACAAGGATGAGGAGGCGAAGATGTGCATGCCAGGTGACCGTATCAAGATGGTTGTGGAGCTCATCCAGCCTGTGGCTTGTGAGCAGGGAATGAGGTTTGCCATCCGTGAAGGTGGCAAGACCGTCGGTGCCGGTGTCATCAATAATATCATTCAGTAATGTGGATGGAGGATATCCACCGTGAGAATTTTCCTCATTTACTCTTTTGCGAAATGCTATGTAGTTGTTATTATGCGTTTAGGGAAGGCTCTTGTGAAATTGTAGTATGGCACATTTTTCTTCAAGTGAAATTGCATACTTTGTAGTATTCACGACAAAGATACATCTTGATCTGCCATCTGTCGTTATGTGCTTGACTGTTGGCCATTTTGTTTTCCTCTTGTTGATATGCTTGAAGACGATTCATTGTTCTTGGGAGCTTGATGCTGCAGGGACTGGTTGAGTTGGAGGTATACGGTTATGGCTTATTTATTTACTGCTTCATATATATATATATATGTATGCTTGCTTGATAGATTTATCTTGAAGCTATTTGTTGGTACTCCCTCCGGTCCTAAATATAAGTCTTTTGGAGATTTCAGTATGGACTACATACGGATGCATATAGACATATTTTAGAGTGTAGATTCACTCATTTTGCTCTGTATGTAGTCCGCATCGGAATCTCTAAAAAGACTTATATTTAGGAACAGAGGGAGTAGTTCATATTGATTTTCTGCTGGTTAGCAGCTTAACCTGCAGCAATCATGTGTGTGCTCATATTTTTCAATGCAAAAACAGTTTCATGTGTTGGTCATTGTGTTATAGCAAGGCGTGCTCATCGCAGTTCATATCGATTTTCTGAGGGCAGGCCTGGCGCAGTGGTGAAGTCCTCCCCACTTGTGCCAAGAGGTCCTGGGTTCGAACCAGCCTCTCTGCATTGCACTTTGCAGGGGTAAGACTAGGTTCCTATAATCCCTCCCCAGACCCCACCTTGTGTGGGAGCTTCTATGCACTGGGTCTGTCCTTTAGCAACTTAACTTGCTGCAATCATCATGCGTCTGCTCATCTGGGTCAATGCAGAAAGCAGTTACGTGTAAGGTTATGTTACAAGGCTTGCTGAATTTTTGGTCAGTGCGCTATAGCAATTCGTACCATTTCAAGGTGGTCATCTCAACCTATGCACTTCCAATCATAACAATCTGTTGCGTGCATGTTTCCCAGCAGATGTGTTGCTTCCGGATGTTGTGTTTCCCAGCAGATGTGTTGCTTCCGGATGTTGTTTCGTTTTGTTACGCGTGTTCCAAAATGCAGACTCAATCTTTTGTACCTGTCTTGTGGTGCAGTTCCAGTTTCTAATAATGCCTCTTGTGACATCCGCATGGTTGATTTGAACTCCATTAGCATCACCCTGTGTTTTATAGTGGAGGTACATGCTGTGTAGTTGTGACTGACGCTGGTCTAGCACTATAGAGAAGACCAACCACATGTTCATGAAGCAGGGAGTAACAGCTGGGAACAAGTCGCTCAAGAATTGTAAGGTGTTCATCTCTTTTTAGCAGTGTGAGTATTGTCAGCAAAATGGACATGTACCTGGAGTCGCTTCTCATCTTTGCTGTTTTAAGGGAAAGCCAGCCCTGGATGTTTTGTCCCCAATTAAACAAATGTTTTGATGTGCATAAATGTGTAGTGTTTTCCTGAGAAGTTCAGTGCTCTTTAGTCTTCGTCACTGTGCTGCTTAGCAGATTGCCGTGGCGGAGCACTGCTGCTTGGCATGCCGTCTTCCCTTATTTTGCTGACGCTCTGTCTGAAAGTCACCTGCTCACCAGCAGAAAGAAAGAAGCCGACTTTGAGGTTCACCAAAGCAATCCTCCATGTTCGTATCCAGCTCCCATTTTGATGTTCACAGAAATAGCAAATTGATGAGAGGTTCACTCCAGAGTCTGCAACTAATGCTCTATTTCCTGTTTAGTTGCTGGGGGCAGCTGTAGGTTTTATCATGTAATCTGCTACTCTCTCTGTTCACTTTTATAAGACCTTGAAGATATTTCAGACCATGTGCAAAATAGCCCATTTGAGTTGTCTGAAACGACTTATAAAAGTGAACGGAGGGAGTACAAATGTAATGGCAATCTTCCCCTCTATTCATGTTTTTGTGTCGTGAATTGCTTACATTCCTCTCTGTTTTTTCTTGTTCCAAAAAATTATCCAACCATCCGCCCGAACTTCTATGCCCGCGAGCTACTGTATTAATTTGAACCATAAAAACGTCTTATATTTAGTTAGGAGATACTACTAAACAAAGAATATTATCTCTCTGCCTCTATTCGAAAACCGATAGGCTGAAACTTCCGTGGACTTGAAAAGTTGAAAGGGAGGGGAAATTTGTCCTTTACAAAGGAGGAAGGGAGGACAGTGTGAGCTGAGATGGTCATAACATCTCCACGCGTCACACCTCTCAGCCGTGGCAAAAATTCGTGTTTTGACCCTTTTCACGTCTAAAATTGACATCTGACCCCGGTTTGGAAATTTTTTGAGATTTGACCCTTTTGCTACCGCTGGAGACCCTGGCGGTAGATGTGTGCAGGCTACCGCCGCCCCTCGTGGCGGTAGGTTCCCTGACGCCGTCTGGCCGTTAACGGCCGTGTACACGTGGCAAAGGACCTACCGCCTCCGTCTATGGCGGTAGGGTCTTGCAACCTACCGCCGGGCTCGCCGGCGGTAGGTTCCTGGATAAGGTTTTGAAGGAGGGGGCTGTGCTGCTCCCCCACCCACTCATTCACCCCACTCTTCTTTCGAGCTCTCACTCTCTCCCCCTCTTCTCCCCCACCAAATCACCCACTAGATCTCCCTCCATTGCTTGAGATTTGGCCGGTGGATCGAGGCCATTTGCATCACCCAAGGTACCTCCCCCATCCCCCCTTCATTTGGTCGGTTCAAATCATGCATTTTGCTCATTTTGTTGGAATCACTAGTTCATGGTTTTGTTGTGGTGAAATCAATGTATATGATGCATTTAGGGTAATGCTTGTGCTTTGACAATGTATTTTGTCACTAGCATTGTTTGGGTAGTAAGAAATATCATTTAGGGTTTTGTTAGGGTTAATGACATGGTTAGGGTTAAGGTTGTGTTTATGGTTATGCTTAAGTAAATGCCTATATGACGAACGTTATGGTTATAGTTTAATTAGGGTTTTGTTAGAGTAGGTACCTCTTGAATTATAGCTCGATCTACTCCTAGGGTTCTAGTTTTTGTCAAGAGACGGTTAGGATTTTTGCGTTGGATGACTGTTATAGTAATCCCTCGACTTGTAGGATGGGATCGATCATCTTTGTTGAGACTTCCGCGGAGGCGGCGGCGAAGCGTGAACGTGCAGTCATTGAGGAAAAGATGGACTTGTGGGTCAAAGCCGTTGATGCATTGAATGCGGCTTGTAGAGATTTTCCAAAGTATTATGTGTCGAAGTGCGACGATGCCAGAGTTAAGTTATACCAAGCTAAAGAGAAAAACATAAGCAACCTCAAGAATGAAGAGAAAAATCATAGACACGCTCTTGCAAGGCAAATTGCATTGTGTGGAACAAGGGATGAAGTGAATGAGATGGACTTTAACAACCCTGGCCAGATCATTGATTGGCTAATTAGGCAACCATCGTCGGCGATACTTAGTAGGGCAGCTCGTTGGGCTTGGGTCCGTGAAAGAAATGATGTCATTTGTTGCAACCCCGGGCCGTACGACAAAGATGTCTTGTTGATGGAGTAGTAGAGGGGGTTGAAACAAATGATGTTGTAGTGTCATTTGGATTGTAATGGCATGTACCCTTATCATTTATGCAACCTACGTCATTTGAACCAGTGAGAACATTATGTAACCTAGGTCATTATAAATAAGTTATGCTTTGTGTTTGTATTGTATCATTTGATTTGAGTTATGGTTTGTTCCATTTCATGTAGCATGGAAAACATGACCCCGGAGCAGTTGAAGAAAGTATATGAGAAGTGTTATGGCATTGCATCTAAGAGTTTGGCGGCAACGTCTGAGAAGATTGTACCGGAGCGACAACTTGCTATCAAGAGGGAGCTTGAAGCATGGTTCAAGAGCAATGATGAGGAGTTTGCTGCCATGATGGATTTCAACAAGTATCCATTCATGGAGGAACCTTCTGATCTTAAGGAGAGAAAAGTTTTTCGTGGGCTTGTGAAAGAAAACAGAAGATACTTGATGAGCTGCATGAGAAGGAATATGCTTGCAGACATTCTGTTGCAACGGAGATCTTTTTCTCTGTGAACATAGAAGAATTCCGCGAGCTGGACTTGAGAAAACCCGGACAGGTCATTGGATGGGCAATCAGACAAGGCAAGTCAGAGATTCCGGAACACCGTGCTCGATGGGCATGGTTCAGCGAAACGAAAGGTGTGTTGGAGAATTGGGCGGGATCGTCGGATTATCAACTGAAGCCTAATCATGATCGTGGCGCACAAATTGAACGTCCTATGCGATAGTCACAGGAAAATGGCTGCAAGGATGGCCAACCCTACCGCCATGATCCCTGGCGGTAGGAGCCTACCGCCGAGCCTCCTGGCGGTAGGTTGGCCAACCCTACCGCAAAATTAGTGGTCGGCTTGGTCACAGGAAAATGGCTGCTAGGATGGCCAACCCTACCGCCATGAACCCTGGCGGTAGTATCCTACCGCCTAGCCTCCTGGAGGTAGGTTGGCCAACCCTACCGCAGGATTAGTGGTCGGTTTGGTCACAGGAAAATGGCTGCTAGGATGGCCAACCCTACCGCCGTGATCCCTGGCGATAGGAGCCTACCGCCTAGCCAGCTGGCGGTAGGTTGGCCAACCCTACCGCAGGATTAGTGGTCGGTTTGGTCACAGGAAAATGCTGCTGTGATGGCCAACCCTACCACCATGATCCCTGGCGGTAAGGTTTCATATCCTACCGCCATGATGGCTGGCGGTAGGGTGCTCTGTTTTCCTCTGTTTGCCCTGTTTTTCTTCTTCATCACTTCAAGACAAATCAATGTTGGAAATATGCCCTAGAGGCAATAATAAAAGTATTATTATTATATTTCCTTGTTCATGATAATTGTCTTTTATTCATGCTATAACTGTATTATCCGGAAATCGTAATACACGTGTGAATACATAGACCACAATATGTCCCTAGTGAGCCTCTAGTTGACTAGCTCGTTGTGATCAACAGATAGTCATGGTTTCCTGGCTATGGACATTGGATGTCGTTGATAACGGGATCACATCATTAGGAGAATGATGTGATGGACAAGACCCAATCCTAAGACTAGCACAAAAGATCGTGTAGTTCATTTGCTAGAGCTTTGCCAATGTCAAGTATCTCTTCCTTTGACCATGAGATCGTGTAACTCCTGGATACCGTAGGAGTGCTTTGGGTGTATCAAACGTCACAACGTAACTGGGTGACTATAAAGGTGCACTACAGGTATCTCCGAAAGTATCTATTGTTTTATGCGGATCGAGACTGGAATTTGTCACTCCGTGTAAACGGAGAGGTATCTCTGGGCCCACTCGGTAGGACATCATCATATGCGCAATGTGACCAAGGAGTTGATCACGGGATGATGTGTTACGGAACGAGTAAAGTGACTTGCCGGTAACGAGATTGAACAAGGTATTGGATACCGACGATCGAATCTCGGGCAAGTAACATACCGATAGACAAAGGGAATTGTATACGGGATCGATTGAGTCCTTGACATCGTGGTTCATCCGATGAGATCATCGTGGAACATGTGGGAGCCATCATGGGTATCCAGATCCCGCTGTTGGTTATTGACCGGAGAACGTCTCGGTCATGTCTGCATGTCTCCCGAACCCGTAGGGTCTACACACTTAAGGTTCGATGACGCTAGGGTTATAAAGGAAGCTTGTATGTGGTTACCGAATGTTGTTCGGAGTCCCGGATGAGATCCCGGACGTCACGAGGAGTTCCGGAATGGTCCGGAGGTAAAGATTTATATATGGGAAGTCCTGTTTTGGTCAGCGGAAAAGTTTCGGGCGATATCGGTATTGTACCGGGACCACCGGGAGGGTCCCGGGGGTCCACCAAGTGGGGCCACCTGCCCCAGAAGGCTGCGTGGGCCATGTGTGGGAGGGGACCAGCCCCTAGGTGGGCTGGTGCGCCCCCCACAAGGTGCCAAGGCGCAAGGGAGAGTGGGAGGGGGCAAACCCTAGTCCAGATGGGCCTTAAGGCCCACCTAGTGGGCGCCTCCCCTCTCTCCCCCTCCTGGCCGCCGCCCCCTTTGCCATCTAGGGCTGGCCGCACCCCTTGGGGGTGGGAAACCCTAAAGGGGGCGCAGCCCTCCCCTTCCCCTATATATATGAGGCCTAGGGGCTGCCCATAACACATGATTTGATCTCTCGTTGGTGCAGCCCTGCCCCTCTCCCTCCTCCTCTTCTCCCATGGTGCTTGGCGAAGCCCTGCGGGATTGCCACGCTCCTCCACCACCACCATGCCGTTGTGCTGCTGTTGGATGGAGTCTTCCTCAACCTCTCCCTCTCTCCTTGCTGGATCAAGGCGTGGGAGACGTCACCGGGCTGTACGTGTGTTGAACGCGGAGGTGCCGTCCGTTCGGCACTTGATCATCGGTGATCTGAATCACGACGAGTACGACTCCATCAACCCCGTTCACTTGAACGCTTCCGCTTAGCGATCTACAAGGGTATGTAGATGCAAACTCTCCTCTCCTTTCTACTCGTTGCTGGTCTCTCCATAGATAGATCTTGGTGTTACGTAGGAAAATTATTGAATTTCTGCTACGTTCCCCAACAGTGGCATCATGAGCTAGGTCTATTGCGTAGATTCTTTGCACGAGTAGAACACAAAGTAGTTGTGGGCGTTGATGTTGTTCAATATGCTTACCGTTACTAGTCCAATCTTGTTTCGACGGTATTGTGGGATGAAGCGGCCCGGACCGACCTTACACGTACTCTTACGTGAGACAGGTTCCACCGATTGACATGCACTTGGTGCATAAGGTGGCTAGCGGGTGCCAGTCTCTCCCACTTTAGTCGGAACGGATTCGATGAAAAGGGTCCTTATGAAGGGTAAATAGCAATTGGCATATCACGTTGTGGTTTTGCGTAGGTAAGAAACGTTCTTGCTAGAAACCCATAGCAGCCACGTAAAACATGCAACAACAATTAGAGGACGTCTAACTTGTTTTTGCAGGGTATGCTATGTGATGTGATATGGCCAAAAGATGTGATGAATGATATATGTGATGTATGAGATTGATCATGTTCTTGTAATAGGATTCACGACTTGCATGTCGATGAGTATGACAACCGGCAGGAGCCATAGGAGTTGTCTTTATTTTTTTGTATGACCTGCGTGTCATTGAAGAACGCCATGTAAACTACTTTACTTTATTGCTAAACGCGTTAGTCATAGAAGTAGAAGTAGTCGTTGGCATGACAACTTCATGAAGACACGATGATGGAGATCATGATGATGGAGATCATGGTGTCATGCCGGTGACGATGATGATCATGGAGCCCCGAAGATGAAGATCAAAAGGAGCAAAATGATATTGGCCATATCATGTCACTATTTGATTGCATGTGATGTTTATCATGTTTATGCATCTTGTTTGCTTAGAACGACGGTAGTAAATAAGATGATCCCTTACAACAATTTCAAGAAGTGTTCTCCCCTAACTGTGCACCGTTGCTACAGTTCGTCGTTTCGAAGCACCACGTGATGATCGGGTGTGATAGATTCTTACGTTCACATACAACGGGTGTAAGACAGTTTTACACAGCGAAAACACTTAGGGTTAACTTGACGAGCCTAGCATGTACAGACATGGCCTCGGAACACGGAGACCGAAAGGTCGAGCATGAGTCGTATGGTAGATACGATCAACATGAAGATGTTCACCGACGTTGACTAGTCCGTCTCACGTGATGATCGGACACGGCCTAGTTTGACTCGGATCATGTAATCACTTAGATGACTAGAGGGATGTCTATCTGAGTGGGAGTTCATAAGATGAACTTAATTATCCTGAACATAGTCAAAAGACCCTTTGCAAATTATGTCGTAGCTCACGCTATAGTTCTACTGTTTAGATATGTTCCTAGAGAAAATTATAGTTGAAAGTTGATAGTAGCGATTATGCGATCAGTAGAAAGCTTATGTCCTTAATGCACCGCTCAGTGTGCTGAACCCCAACGTCGTTTGTCGATGTTGTGAACATCGGACATACACGTTTTGATAACTACGTGATAGTTCAGTTAAATGGTTTAAGTAGAGGCACCAAAGACGTTTTCGAAACGTCGCGGAACATGTGAGATGTTTCGAGGGCTGAAATTAGGATTTCAGGCTCGTGCCCACGTCAAGAGGTTTGAGACCTCCGACGATTTTCTTAGCCTGCAAACTAAGGAGAGAAGCTCAATTGTTGAGCTTGTGCTCAGATTGTCTGAGTACAACAATCACTTGAATCAAGTGGGAGTTGATCTTCCAGATGAAATAGTGATAGTTTCTCCGAAGTCATTACCACCAAGCTGCTAGAGCTTCGTGATGAACTATAACATATCAGGGATAGATATGATGATCCTTGAAATATTCGCGTTGTTTGACACCGCGAAAGTAGAATTCAAGAAGGAGCATCAATTGTTGATGGTTGGTGAAACCACTAGTTTCAAGAAGGGCAAGGGAACAAAGGGATACTTCATGAAACGGCAAATCAGCTGCTACACCAATGAAGAAACCCGAGGTTGAACCCAAACCCGAGACTAAGTGCTTCTGTAATAAGGGGAACAGCCACTGGAGCAGAATTACCCTAGATACTTGGTAGATGAGAAGGCTGGCAAGGTCGATAGAAGTATATTGGATATACATTATGTTAATGTGTACTTTACTAGTACTCCTAGTAGCACCAGGGTATTAGATACCGGTTCGGTTGCTAAGTGTTAGTAACTCGAAATAAAAGCTACGGAATAAAACGGAGACTAGCTAAAGGTGAGCTGACGATATGTGTTGGAAGTGTTTCCAAGTTTGATGTTATCAAACATCGCACGCTCCCTCTACCATCAAGATTAGTATTAAACCTGAATGGTTTATTGAATCTTGATCGTAGGGATACACATTTTCATGCCAAAAGATATAAGATAGTAATGATAGTACCACTTACTTGTGGTACTGCCAGGTAAGTCAGAATGGTATAAAACGCATGAAGAAGCTCCATGTTGATGGATCTTTGGACTCACTCGTTTTTGAAAAGTTTGAGACATGCGAACCATGTCTATTGGTGTATATGCATGAAGAAACTCCATGCAAATGGACCGTTCGGACTCACTTGATTATGAATCACTTGAGATATGCAAATCATACCACATGGGCAAGATGACTGAAAAGCCTCATTTTCAGTAAGATGGAACAAGATAGCAACTTATTGGAAGTAACACATTTTGCTGTGTGCAGTCCAATGAGTGCTGAGGCATGCAGTGAATATCGTTATGTTCTTACTTCACAGATGATTCGAGTAGATGTTGAGAATATTTACTTGATGAAACACAAGTCTGAATTATTGAATGGTTCAAGTAATTTCAGAGTGAAGTAGAAGATCATTGTGACAAGAGGATAAAATGTCTATGATATGATCATAGAGATGAATATCTGAGTTACGAGTTTTGGCACACAATTAAGACATTGTGGAAATTGTTTCGCAATTAATACCGCCTGGAACACCATAGTGTGATGGTGTGTCCGAACATCATAGTTGCACCCTATTGGATATGGTGCGTACCATGATGTCTCTTATCGAATTACCACTATTGTTCATGGGTTAGGCATTAGAGACAACCACATTCACTTTAAATAGGGCACCACGTAATTCCGTTGAGATGACACCGTATGAATTATGGTTTAGAGAAACCTAAGTTGTCGTTTCTTAAAGGTTTGGGGCTGCGACGCTTATGTGAAAAAGTTTCAGGATTAAGCTCGAACCCAAAGCGGATAAAATGCATCTTCATAGGACACCCAAAACAGTTGGGTATACCTCCTGTCTCAGATCCGAAAGCAATATGAATTGTTTCTAGAATCGGGTCCTTTCTCGAGGAAAAGTTTCTCTCGAAAGAATTGAGTGGGAGGATGGTGGAGACTTGATGAGGTTATTGAACCGTCTCTTCAACTAGTGTGTGGCAGGGCACAGGAAGATTGTTCCTGTGGCACCTACACCAATTGAAGTGGAAGCTTATGATATTGATCATGAAACTTCGGATCAAGTCACTACCAAACCTCGTAGGACGACAAGGACACGTACTACTTCGGAGTGGTAAGGTGATCCTGTCTTGGAAGTCATGTTGCTAGACAACAATGAACCTACAAGCTATGGAGAAGCGATGGTGGGCCCAAATTCCGACAAATGGTTAGGAGCCATGAAATCCGAGATAGGATCCATATATCAGAACAAAGCATGGACTTTGGTGGACTTGCCCAATGATCGGCAAGCCATTGAGATAAATGGATTTTAAGAAGAAGATGGACATGGACGGAAATTTCACCGTCTGTGAAGCTCGACTTGTGGTGAAGAGTCTTTCACAAGTTCAAGGAGTTGACTACAATGAGATTTTCTCATTCGTAGCGATGCTTAAAGTCCGTCGGAATCATGTTAGCATTAGCTGCATTTATGAAATCTGGCAGATGGATGTCAAGACAAGTTTCCTTACCAGTTTTTCGTAAGGAAAGGTTGTATGTAATACAATCAGAAAGTTTTTGTCGATCCTAAGGATGCTAAAAGGTATGCTAGCTCCAGCGATCCTTCTAAGGACTGGAGTGAGCATCTCGGAGTTGGAATGTATGCTTTGATGATGATCAAAGATTTTGGGTTTGTACAAAGTTTATGAGAAACTTGTATTTCCAAAGAAGTGAGTGGGAGCACTATAGAATTTCTGATGAGTATATGTTGTTGACATATTGTTGATCAGAAATGACGTAGAATTTCTAGAAAGCATATAGGGTTATTTGAAAGGTGTTTTTCAATGGAAAGCCTGGATTAAGCTGCTTGAGCATTGAGCATCAAGATCTATAAGGATAGATCAAAATGCTTAATAATACTTTCAAATGAGCACATACCTTGACATGATCTTGAAGGTGTTCAAGATGGATCAGTCAAAGAAGAAGTTCTTGCCTGAATTGTAAGGTACGACTTAAAGCTCGACCATGGCAGAATAGAGAGAAAGGACGAAGGTCGTCTCCTATGCTTAAGACATAGGCTCTACAGTATGCTATGCTGTGTACCGCACCTGAAGTGTGCCTTGCCATGAGTTAGTCAAGGGGTACAAGAGTGATCCAAGAATGGATCACAGGACAGCGGTCAAAGTTATCCTTAGTAACTAGTGGACTAAGGAATTTTCTCGATTATGGAGGTGGTAAAAGAGTTCGTCGTAAAGGGTTACGTCGATGCAAGCTTGACACCTATCCGGATAGCTCTGAGTAGAGATACCGGATACATATAATGGAGCAACGATTTAGAATAGCTCCAAGTAGAACAGTTATTTGGATTAGCTCCAAATAGAGCGTGGTAGCTGCATCTAGGAGATGACATAGAGATTTGTAAACACACACGGATCTGAAAGGTTCAGACCCGTTGACTAAAACCTCTCTCACAAGCAACATGATCAAACATAAAACTCATTGAGTGTTAATCACATAGTGATGTGAACTAGACTACTGACTCTAGTAAACTCTTGGGTATTAGTCACATGGCGATGTGACCTGTGAGTGTTAATCACATAGCGATGTGAACTAGATTATTGACTCTAGTGCAAGTGGGAGACTGTTGGAAATATGCCCTAGAGGCAATAATAAAAGTATTATTATTATATTTCCTTGTTCATGATAATTGTCTTTTATTCATGCTATAACTGTATTATCCGGAAATCGTAATACACGTGTGAATACATAGACCACAATATGTCCCTAGTGAGCCTCTAGTTGACTAGCTCGTTGTGATCAACAGATAGTCATGGTTTCCTGGCTATGGACATTGGATGTCGTTGATAACGGGATCACATCATTAGGAGAATGATGTGATGGACAAGACCCAATCCTAAGACTAGCACAAAGATCGAGTAGTTCATTTGCTAGAGCTTTGCCAATGTCAAGTATCTCTTCCTTTGACCATGAGATCGTGTAACTCCTGGATACCGTAGGAGTGCTTTGGGTGTATCAAACGTCACAACGTAACTGGGTGACTATAAAGGTGCACTACAGGTATCTCCGAAAGTATCTATTGTTTTATGCGGATCGAGACTGGAATTTGTCACTCCGTGTAAACGGAGAGGTATCTCTGGGCCCACTCGGTAGGACATCATCATATGCGCAATGTGACCAAGGAGTTGATCACGGGATGATGTGTTACAGAACGAGTAAAGTGACTTGCCGGTAACGAGATTGAACAAGGTATTGGATACCGACGATCGAATCTCGGGCAAGTAACATACCGATAGACAAAGGGAATTGTATACGGGATCGATTGAGTCCTTGACATCGTGGTTCATCCGATGAGATCATCGTGGAACATGTGGGAGCCATCATGGGTATCCAGATCCCGCTGTTGGTTATTGACCGGAGAACGTCTCGGTCATGTCTGCATGTCTCCCGAACCCGTAGGGTCTACACACTTAAGGTTCGATGACGCTAGGGTTATAAAGGAAGCTTGTATGTGGTTACCGAATGTTGTTCGGAGTCCCGGATGAGATCCCGGACGTCACGAGGAGTTCCGGAATGGTCCGGAGGTAAAGATTTATATATGGGAAGTCCTGTTTTGGTCACCGGAAAAGTTTCGGGCGATATCGGTATTGTACCGGGACCACCGGGAGGGTCCCGGGGGTCCACCAAGTGGGGCCACCTGCCCCAGAAGGCTGTGTGGGCCATGTGTGGGAGGGGACCAGCCCCTAGGTGGGCTGGTGCGCCCCCCACAAGGTGCCAAGGCGCAAGGGAGAGTGGGAGAGGGCAAACCCTAGTCCAGATGGGCCTTAAGGCCCACCTAGTGGGCGCCTCCCCTCTCTCCCCCTCCTGGCCGCCGCCCCCTTTGCCATCTAGGGCTGGCCGCACCCCTTGGGGGTGGGAAACCCTAAAGGGGGCGCAGCCCTCCCCTTCCCCTATATATATGAGGCCTAGGGGCTGCCCATAACACATGATTTGATCTCTCGTTGGTGCAGCCCTGCCCCTCTCCCTCCTCCTCTTCTCCCATGGTGCTTGGCGAAGCCCTGCGGGATTGCCACGCTCCTCCACCACCACCATGCCGTTGTGCTGCTGTTGGATGGAGTCTTCCTCAACCTCTCCCTCTCTCCTTGCTGGATCAAGGCGTGGGAGACGTCACCGGGCTGTACGTGTGTTGAACGCGGAGGTGCCGTCCGTTCGGCACTTGATCATCGGTGATCTGAATCACGACGAGTACGACTCCATCAACCCCGTTCACTTGAACGCTTCCGCTTAGCGATCTACAAGGGTATGTAGATGCAAACTCTCCTCTCCTTTCTACTCGTTGCTGGTCTCTCCATAGATAGATCTTGGTGTTACGTAGGAAAATTATTGAATTTCTGCTACGTTCCCCAACAATCAAGTCACAGCAACAGCAAAACAAACATAGTTCATGACATAGTTTCATCAAATCGAAGACGTAGTTCATGACAGGTTTCACAAATAAAGTACATAGTTCATGATAGGTATCACAAATCAAAGACATAGTTCATCACATGTTTCTCGAATTGAAGGCATAGTTCATGACTAGTTTTTCGAAAAGAAGGCCTTATTAGGTCACACGAGGCCATTTTCCTTTTTTGTCGTGTGCCTCATCCTCCTCTTGTGCTTCACAAGCCCTTGAAAGCTTTCTTGCTCTCTCCTCTTGACGAGCAATCTTCTCCTTGCGTGCCCTCTCCTCTTCATGCTTCTTGCGCTCCATCCTCTCCTTTTCACGACGCTCTTCATCCAAGCCTCTCTGAAATGCTTCTTCAAACAACTGCTGCCTCCTTAGACAATCTTGATGTTGATCTTTCTTAACATCTTCTAGCACATCTTGATCTATCCATGTGAAGTACTTACAAAGTGGAGGCAGCGACTAGGTACGAATAAAGAAGAAATCTGGTGTCATTAGTAAGATAGATTCAAAGGTTGGCGACATGTTTGAACTTGAACAACTTACCGGTGGTACATCATAGGCGTGAGCTGGACGAGGACGATCATAGGCATAGTTGGGACAAACAAAATATCTTCTTCCTTCTGTCCATGATTTCTTGCGGTCGGTGGATACCTTAACTTTGCAAACATCTCCACACCAACATGATGGAGTTCTCATATCTTTGTCCTTCACCTTATCCAACTCGGCGTCTGTCCACTTGTCCGGCATATCCTTGCGGTTAGCACACGGTGGCCTCGTCACGGAACCGGAAGAAGCCATGCTGTAAGGGCATATTTATCCCTAAGGTGTTTTGGTGATTGATGACAATGCTTTTGCAGACTAATCATGTGCCTTGAGTTTCTCAGACGCTTCATCGCTAGGCACGAGACGTTTCGGTGCCCCTCGAAGACTATTGAAGACGGCATTGTTATACGTTTCTTTTTGGTGGATTTGATTCGTAGGAGAGCCATACTATTAAGAGGGGGTCCGCATCGGAAAGGTTCGGTGGAATCATCACGTACACGTTTCCCTCCTTGTCTCCACCTTTCCCTTGCACTTTGGAGCTTCCCTCGGTTATCCTCTTTGTGCTTATCCTGGCGGCTATTGCTGAACTTGCGGTAGTACTGCTCTCTGGAGCGGTAGTACCGCAAGAACCTGCGGTAGTACTGCTGGAGCCCACGGTAGTACCGCTCCTATGGAGTCTTAGTACCGTGGCTCCCAGGCCTAGTGCCGCTCCGGTGCGGTAGTAGGGGCGGATGTAATTTTTTACATCCGTGCCCCCACGGTAGTACCGCACATCGCGCGCGGTAGTACCGCGGGTGCCAACGGTAGTACTGCTCCCCTAGAGTCGTAGTACCGTGGCCCTCATGCCTAGTACCGCTGCGTCACAGTAGTAGGAGCGGATGTAATTTCTTACATCCGCGCCTCCACGGTAGTACCCCGCTTCGTGCGTGGTAGTACCACACGCGGCCTGGTTCAGCTGCCATACGGTAGTACCACTCCCTAGCGGTAGTACCACGTCGGATTTTTGCATTGTTTCTTTTCCAACGGAAGTAGGCACGGATGTATTTTTATTCATCCGCGCCCTTCGTAGGCTAGGACTTTCCTGCCTTGCGGTAGTACCGCAAGGGGGAGCGGTAGTACCACGCTCGCGGAAGTACTACTCTTAGTCAGGCTTGTCCTAGTCTCTGCTGCTGCCGTGGAAGTACCGTGGACCCTCATGGTAGTACCGCGTGGCCTTGCGGTAGTACCGCGTTCCTGGAGCGGTAGTACGGCATGTCGTGGGCTGGACATGTGGATAACGGTTGGATCTTTTCCATAGCTATAAAAGGGGTGTCTCCTACCTCTAGTTGACCACCTCTTTCACCTCTAAGCTCCATTGTTGCTCCAAGCTCCATTTTCTCCCGATCTCTCTCCCTAGCCAATCAAACTTGTTGATTTGCTCGGGACTAGTTGAGAAGGCCTCGATTTACACTTCCACCAACAGAGATTTGATTCCCCCCACTTATCCCTAGCGGATCTTGTTACTCTTGGGTGTTTGAGCACCCTAGATGGTTGAGGTCACCTCGGAGCCATAGTCCATTGCGGTGAAGCTTCGTGGTGTTGTTGGGAGCCTCCAATTAAGTTGTGGAGATTGCCCAAACCTTGTTTGTAAAGGTTCGGTCACCGCCTTCAAGGGCACCAATAGTGGAATCACGACATCTCACATTGTGTGAGGGCGTGAGGAGAATACGGTGGCCCTAGTGGCTTCTTGGGGAGCATTGTGCCTCCACACCGCTCTAACGGAGACGTACTTCCCCTCAAAAGGAAGGAACTTCGGTAACACATCCTCGTCTTCACCGGCTCAACTCTTGGTTATCTCGCGCCTTTACTTTTGCAAGCTTACTTGTGTTGTATCCCTTGCTTGCTCGTGTGCTATTTGTTGTTGCATCATATAGGTTGTTCACCTAGTTGCATATCTAGACAACCTACTTTGATGCAAAGTTTAAATTGGTAAAGAAAAGCTAAAAATTGTTAGTTGCCTATTCACCCCCCCTCTAGTCAACTATATCGATCCTTTCAATTGGTATTAGAGCCTCGTCTCTTTATTAAGGACCTTGCCGTCCGAAGAGTATTGTTGACACCGTAGACCATGGGGAGGAGGAGCACTCCGGTGTGAATCCGATCTCGTCTACGGGTGATGGGGAAACCATGGTGTCCCGTGAGGAATTCAATGTGGCCTTGGATACATTGAAAACCTCCATGACAACCACGATAGAAAGCATGTTTAATAAATTCTTAGAAGGACTTAAACTACCTACCTCGCCGTTGAAAGTGGGTGATCCCACTAACAAGGTGACAGATGCTAACTCCGACAAGGGGGAAGCTAATATTGAGAAGGGTCCTTCTACTAGTGGTAGAAATGGCACCGACATCTTTGCCCATGTGGAACCTCCAACTTATGGAGGACCGATTCCTTCTACTCATTTAAATCATGCCGGTCCTCCTCCTAAGATTGTGAAAAATGAGGATTTTGATTCTTGGGTGTATCGCTTCAAGCGTCATTTAAATCATGTGAATACTAATCTTTGTAGAATCATTGAAGAAGGTTTCTATCCACATGACCGAAGCAACTTCACCCCAAGAGAAGTGGTGGATAATCAATTCAATGAGAGTGCTCTCTTCATCATCCAAGATGCAATCCTTCCCGAAGATCTCCCTCATCTTCGACCCCATGCCATGGCCAAAGACGCATGGCAATGCGTTGTGTCTCTCTATCGAGGAAGTGCTAGCATTCAACGCTCCAACTATGAAGTGGTGCAAGATGAAGCCGATGAGTTTGCAATGAAAGAAGATGAAGAACCTCGTGAGCTCTTTCGAAGAGTGACCAAACTTGCGGTTTCACTCCGAGATCATGGGAGCAAGGACACGGATGACAATTGGATCAAGCGCAAGTTCCTCAAGGCCATGATGCCCTACAACAAGGCCATGTCTTCCGTCATTCGTCAAAGACCGGACTTCCACTCCATGACCTCAAGTGAAGTGTTGGATGAGTTCGTTGCAATGAGCATCTTGGACAATACCACCGACAATGCGGTGCTCCGTTCTCAAAGGGCAAAGAAACCCAACCTTGCCTTGAAGGCCAAGGTTATTGTGGAAGAAGAGGAAGATGAGGAGAGCAACCCCGAAGACACGAAATATGATTATCATGAGCACATGGCTCTTGGTTCAAGACAATTTTGGAGCAAGAAGAATTCAAGACCCAACTTCAACAAGAACAACTCAAGTGGCTTCAAGGGCAAGCAACGAGTTAGAACTTGTTTCAACTATGGCAATGTGAGCCATTTTGTTGCGGATTGTCCTTACGAGAAGCGGGAAGACAATGGTGGCAAGTTCATCCGAAAAGACAAAGCCAAGTCCTTCCCAAACAAGAACAACTTCACCAAGACGACTCCTACTCGTGGGTTAGTGGTTCAAGAAGAATACCATGAGGATGATGATGATGATGAAAATGGAGAAGCAATGGTCATGGCCTCCGTTGCCATTGCTACCACTCCCCGGGTGTCTCTCTTTGATTCACCCAACGAGAACATCACCGCCAAGTGCCTCATGGCTAAAGCCTCCAACAAGGTAACCCCCAACATCAAAACCACCATCATTACTAATCCCTCCTTGGAGGGTTGCATTGATGAACATGAGGGGTCTAATGAGGATGTGAAGGAATTTGAGTCATTCATGGGTAAGCTCAAGGGCAAATCCAAGAAGCACTTTGTTGCTCTCTTGGAACAACTTGGTGAAGCCAATGACATGATCGAGGCTCACGAAGAAACCATCTCTAAGATGGAAGGTCATAGTCGTGACTATGCCGATGAGATATCGAATCTCTCTAATGCTCTTGAGGAAGAGCGTGGGCATCGTTTGACTCTTGAGGAGTCATACAACGATGACCATGCTAAGTTAAAGAAAGATCTTGATCATGCTCTTGTCGTGTCTCATGTGCTAACTTCCGAGAAGGCTAAACTTGGGGTTGATCATACTAGACTCAAGGAGGAGTTTGATGTACTTGACAAGGCCCACAAGGTCTTGAAGGGTGCTCACGCTAACCTCAAGGAGTCTCATGCTCAACTCCAAGTTAAGCTAACCAAGGAAAAGGCCACCTTTCCTCATATGGTATTAATTGATAATGCATATGCTACTAACCCGTGTTGTGAGCATGTGCATCTTGTGGAGGAGAATGCCAAGTTGAAGGATCAACTTGAGAAAGTCCTTGTGACTTGCATTCAAGGTGAGAAGAACCTCAACGACCTTTTGAGCAATCGAAAGGAAGTTGTGGCCAAGAAGGGAATTGGGTTTGCACCCAAGTCCAAGAATAAGAAGAAGAACGACAAGACCAAACGACCTCCTCCTCTCAAGCAAACTTTTGTGAAAGAGGGAGAGGGTGCTCCTAGGGATAAGGAGGAAAATGTGAAGGGTGTTGATGTCAAAAAGGGCAAAACCATCTCCTTCAACAAAGCCGGCGACTTTAACCCGTCATATGTGTTGTGTCGTGCTAGTGATGGGCATGTTTATGCTAAATTTGTTGGTTCTCCTTATGAGTACATTGAATGGTCTATTTGGGTTCCTAAGACCCTTGTTACTAACATCAAAGGACCCATTACTAAATGGGTACCTAAAACCAATCATTGATCTCTTGTAGGTGTTTGCTTCCGGTGGGGGATCATAGTTGCTCGATAGTGGAGCAACAAATCATATGACCGGGAGCAAGGACTTGGTGGTGGACATGCAAAAGATTCCATCTATGCCCACCAATGTCGAGTGGGGTGATGCCTCACATTCTAAGGTATTGGGTCTTGGCAAGGTTGTCGTTTCTCATGATCTAACGATCGAGAAAGTCATGCTTGTTGAGCCCCTTGCATACAATTTACTTTCCGTTCGTCAACTTGCACTCATGGGTTTTGCTACTTTTTTTGACATTGATACCGTGGCCCTCTTGTGGAGCAAGACTCTTAAAGTAGCCTTTGTTGGGCATGTCGAGAACGGTCTCTATGTGATAAACTTTTCGGAGCGACCCACTAAGACCGTGACATGCCTAATGGCTAAAGTTGACGTGGGATGGCTTTGGCATCGCCGTTTAGCCCACGTCAATATGAGATCTTTGCAAAGTCTTCTCAAGGGGGACCATGTCCGTGGACTAGCAAATGTTAGTTTTGCCAAAGATCGTGCTTGCAGTGCTTGTATTGAAGGAAAGCTTCATGAGAAGGCTCACCCTCCCACGACCATCATCTACTCGAAGAGACCCTTGGAGCTCCTTCACACGGATCTCTTTGGGCCCCCATCTTTTGATAGTCTTGGAGGTAGAAAGTATTGCTTGGTGATTGTGGATGATTATTCAAGATACACTTGGGTATACTTCTTCAAGAGGAAGAGTGAGACTCAACAAACTGTCATCAACTTTGCAAATGAAGCTCAATGTCAACATGATGCAAAGATCATGACAATAAGAAGTGACAACGGCACCGAGTTCAAGAACTACACCTTGGATGAGTTTCTTAGTGACGAGGGGATCAAGCATCAATATGCTGCACCATATACCCCTCAACAAAATGGTGTCGCAGAGAGGAAGAACCGGACGTTGATGGATGAGGCAAGGACCATGACGGTGGAGTTCAAGTTTCCATACAACTTTTGGGCCGAAGCCATCAGCACAACGTGTCATGCATCCAATCGGCTCTATCTCCGCAAAGGCTTGAACAAGACTCCTTATGAGATACTCACCGGTAACAAGCCCAATCTCAAGTACTTCTGGCTGTTCGGGTGTAAGTGTTTCATTCTCAAGAAAGGTGTTCGTTTGTCTAAATTAGAGCTTATGAGGGCATATTTGTTGGTTATGCTACAAACTCTCATGCTTACCGTGTTCTCAACAATTCCACCGGACTCATTGAGGAGACGTGTAACGTGGAGTTTGACGAAAATAACGGCTCCCAAGTGGAGCAAAGTGGTACTTGTGATGTAGGTGATGGAATTCCTCCCCAAGCCATAAGAAGAATGGGTATTGGTCATATTCTACCCATTGAGGAACCCCTTGTGGCCGAAGGAGAAGGACAATGCTCCACTCAAGTGGAGCCATCACCTCCCCAAGACCCGCACGCTTCCGAAGAACAAAGTGAAGGCCCTCAACCACGTGAACAAGACCAAGGACAAGATCAACCTCAAGATGGTGGTGAACCACCAAATGATGTCCAAGGTCAAGTTCTCCCCCTCGATCAAGTTCAAGATCAAGAGCAAACTCAAGACTTTGAACAAGCTCAAGACGGCGCTCAAGATAATCAAGTTAATCCTCCTCCTTCCACATCCAAGGAGGAATTAGAGCGTCGTGCCGCGAAGATTGCTTCCAAGCTCACCAGCAAAGGTCATCTCATGGAGAATGTGGTTGGAAGCCTAAGAAAGGGGGTAAGCACTCGTAGAAAATTAGCAAACTATTGTGAACATCATGCGTTTGTATCTTGTGTTGAACCCCAAAAGGTCTATGAGGCGCTCGAAGATCCGAATTGGCTCAATGCCATGCATGAAGAACTCAACAACTTCGAGTACAACAAGGTGTGGAGATTGGTGCCAAGGCCGTCGAGGAACCACAACGTCATTGGAACCAAGTGGATATTCAAGAGCAAGCAAGATGCTCATGGGGACATCATTCGCAACAAGGCAAGATTGGTAGCACAAGTGTCGTGGAATAGTCACGTCAGATGTCCTCGTGAAAGGACTTAGTTGTGGAGCCATCGCAACTAGGAAGCTTGAAGGGGTTAAATCGGGATAAGGGACACGAGAGGGTTTATACTAGTTCGGCCCCTTACGGTGAAGGTAAGGACTACGTCTAGTTGGGTTGGTATTGATGTTTCGATAACCAGGGAGCGAGATACGCTATGCCCGGCTCTCGATGAGTTGTTTCTTACCCTAAGCCGCCAGCAGGTCGTCCCCTTATATACACGGGTTGACGCCCTGTGGCTTATAGAGTCCCGGCCGGCTTATCAACAATGTCCGGCTCGGTGACTAGTTAAATCTACCTTATGTTACAAGTCATGCCATCATGGCGGTTTACTACAATGGGCCTTAAGCCGCCTGTGGGCCTTAAGCCTTTATTGAACTGCCATCTTCATGCTTGATCTTGGGCTTCCTCTGATGAGTCCTCTTTGCGTAACCCGGCCCCTCCTGGGGGGCTTACACAAATAGTCATATCCCCAACATTAGGCCCCAAATTGATTTGAACCTGTTCATGTCAATCTAAAAAAATATTTTTAAATAATTAAATCTTCAGTCTTCTGACTATACAGAGGGTTTTTGTTAACCCGCCATGACGTCATCTTCTGGATCCGTCTTAACTCGGCGTGACGTCATTCCTCCTTTAACTCATTTTTATTCCATCAAATCCTTCAACGGATCTCTTCTTTACTGATTACTCCGAAAATCGAGGCGCCGGGGCCGCTGGATAATAATTGTTATCTCCTCGTTTCCCGCGCTGTCTCAGTTATCTTCTCCCTATAAATAGCCACGACTTGGGTATTTTCCTTTTTACCCTTTCAATCGTCTTCTTCCTCTCCTCTCTACCGCTCAAGCTCCGCCGCCGTCACCATCGACCCCCTCATCTTCGTTGACTCAGGCCGCTGCATCGACCTGACTTTGACCAGAGATCGACGGCGAGCCTCCGTAGCTCATCCTCATCTGTGATTTCCTTTCTTCCCCTTTCTTAGATCTATCTTGACGCTCTGCCAAGTTCGTCGGGTTCATCACCGCCCAATGCAAACCCTTGCTAGTTTGCACTTCCACAGCCTGTTTAGATGGTAAAAACTGTGCAGAACTGCTGCGGTAGTTGTTTGCGTTGATCTTGTATAGAAATAGATATCATTTCTCTTATTTGGAAACCTCCTTTGAATGCATGAACTTCTCTGCCTTGTTTTTAGGTCTAGAAAATTTCTCCTTTAGAGCGATAGTTTGATTCATAATAATAGCTGTCGTCCGTGAAACTTGTTTCTATCACCCGAAAAGCTTTTTCTGGAAAACTTACTTTTATCACCACTGTCTAGGTGTCCGGTTTAAATAAGTGACACTGAACTGTAAGCCTTCCCTTCCTCTTATGACCTTAAAAATCTTTGAATGACTGTCGATCCTGATAGCGGCTTAAACTTTACTGCACAATCACCCTTATATCATTAGGCCCCTTGCTTAAGCCGCTATTTTAAATAATTTTGAAAAATTTCTCCCGGGTTAAACTTGAACGGGAGCTTTCTTACTTTGTCGTAGGCCACTGCTGTTATGGCTCCTAAGGCGGCCAAGGCCCCTGTGACTTGCAATTGGGTTCCATCCACAGTAACCAAAAGCAAGCTTGCCGAGTTTGTAAAGTCTGGCCATCTGCCAAAAAAGGAAGCCATGTCCTATCGTGCTCCTCACCCGTCTGAAGAGATACCTCAACCCAAGGATGGGGAGGTAGTAGTTTTCACAGACCATATGAACCGGGGATTTGCCCCTCCCGGCTCAAAATTCTTCAGGGAAGTTCTGGATTTCTTTGACCTGAGGCCTCAAGACATTGGACCCAATTCCGTGTCCAATCTGTGTAATTTCCAAGTCTTCTGCGAGGTATACCTAGGAGAGGAACCAAGTCTACTGCTGTTCAGAGAACTTTTTTACTTGAACCGGCAGAATGAACGCGCCAATGGGCCTAGTCTTGAGCTTGATGGCATCTCAATCCAGCGGCGGAGACACTGCCTTTTTCCTTACGCTGAGCTGCCAAGTCACCCAAAAGACTGGAACCAGACGTGGTTCTACTGTCAAGACACCTCTCCGGCTAATGAGAAGCCTCTGCCCGGCTTTCGCGCCCTGCGTCTTGAGTCCAACCATCATCTGGCGGACAAGTTAACTGCTGTGGAGTGCCTGCCTCTTAACCCCACCATCAGGAAGATCAAAGCCCTTTTAGGCAACGGGTTAAGTGGCATTGATTTGGTCCAGGTCTAGGTCATCTGGTGGATACTACCATTAAGCCGCCGCTCCGGCTTAATGTGTACTTACACAGGCGAAAAGGATGACCCAATGCGTCATAGCCCTGAGGACTTACCAGATGATGTGGTAGATGCTACAGTCCAATCGCTATTGAAGGAGGGCACTGTAACCAGTAATATCTTCAGTTTGCTTCCCTTCTGCAAGAAGAATCCGGCCCCTGCGGTAAGTTATTAATCTTCACAAATACTCTTTAATATGTTACCTTCTGGTACTTATGATTCTTTATCTTTTCCCACAGGCCGATGATAATTTCTGGAAGGTCAAGTATGACCATGAGGCTGCAAAACAGGCCAGAGCGGCCAAGAAGACCGAAAGGAAAGCCGCCAGGACGGGTACCTCTAAGAAGAAGAAACCTAGCGCCTCTGATATGCTTAAATTGGACGACTCTTCTTCAGATGAGGAAGAGGTAATCTTTTTTGTTTTTTCTTAAACTCCTTTGCCGTTATATTACTGACATTTGATCCTTTCAGGAGGATACTGGGAACAGTCAAGTAGCTGGCGAAGAGGTAACTATAATTTCCTCCGACTCAGAACCTTTGCCAACACAAAGAATCCGAAGGGTGACCCAGAAAGTAAGGTTTTCACACCCTCTCGCTTACCAAGATCCTCAATTTCTTTTGAAGAAACAGCAGCTTGAAAATCGGCGGTAGACTCGGGCCAACCAGGACGCAGAGCTTTCCTCCGGCTTACCCGACGTAACCAGGAAGCGTCGGACCGAGGTTATCTCCGACTTACGTTTTGTTTTACTCTTGATGGGTTTGATTCGCCAACCTCTCAATTCATCTGACTCCAACTATCAGGATACCTCCCCTTCTTCTGATGAGTCGATGCAATCGAATATGCCGGCTTTCAAAACGGCTCCTGGGTAATATAACCTTTCTTACTTTGAGTTTATCCATACTTATACTTTGATACTTATCCTTCCACTTTGATTGACAGCTTGCAAGTAAAGCCCAGCAAGAGGGCAAAGAAGAATAAGCCATCCCAAGACCCGGTGGTTACTGAACCGGTGCTTGACTCATCCGTTCCAGGCAGCTCCACTCATTAGCCACCGCCTGAACCGACTTCTGACATTCCGGAGCCAACTTCTGACCCGCCTGCAGAAGACTTTATTCACAACTCGGATGACCCATAAACCCCTAGCCCGGCCAAGACGACCGACCCGGAGGTTGAAATTGTGAAGAGCCAATAAGTTGAACCGGGCCGGCCTACTGCCCTTGCCCAATGCACCGCCAAGGAGGAGTTTGCCCAGCGCCGGAAGTCCAAACAAGACATCACCGATTAATCTCACCTAAGTATTGGTGATATAGTCTCAGGCTATCTGAACCAAGTACACAGTAGTCGTGACCTGGAAATTGACATGGTGAAGCAAATATAGCATAAATCTGAGGTAAAATTTAAGCTTTTACTCTGAATCTTACTTACTGTACCAGCCCCCAAGTCTATTGCTTATGAATGAATATGTTGTAGACTTAATAATCTGCTTGCCATTAGTTTTGTCCGGTTTAAGTTGAATTTGGGTTACACATTAGCCCCCAAGTGTCAAGTACCTTTACTTGTAAAGTGCTTGAGACTTAATATGTGTGACTCGGTAAAATAGATTAAAAATTCTTTAAGCATACATTAGCCCCCAAGTGCCAAGTATCTTTACTTGTAAAGTGCTTGGGACTTGAATATTATCTTACCAAGATTCTTACCATAGCCTGATGTCAAATGCAGGCCACCATAAGTCAATTTGAGGCGGAGATTGCCGATCTGAAGAGTCAGTTGAAAACCCAAGAGCTCGAGGCTCAGAAAGCCAACTCCAAGTTTGAATGCAGTGTCTCTGAACAAGAGAAACTGAAGAAAAAATTGAATCAGAGAAGAAAACTTGGGTTGATGAAAGGACTTCACTGGTGACTCGGGCTGAAACAGCACAGGCATCTCTTGCCGAGGCAACAAATGAGCTGTCTGACTTAAAATGGCAGATATCCCAAATGGTCTCAGCCATCTTTGGTAAGTCACTCATAAATATTGTAATCTTTCAAGAATTATTGTAATAGTTACCTCCGGCTTACTGTTATACCTGTGAACCTGCAGGCCCCTGGAGTACCAATCTGAAGGAAAATATGCTGGTCAAGCTTAAGGCGGGGTATACCTTAGTAGAGCAGCTGTACTCCGGTTCACAACGTGCGTTGGCCGCTGTGGCCTTATCAAATACCACTCCTCGGCTCCTGCAAGATGTGTTGAGGCATCTTTCGGTGCTACCTCAACGCATTCAAGACTTAAGGCGGGCATCTGCGAGAGCCGGAGCCGTGGCTGCTTTGAGTCGAGCAAGAGCATGGGTGCCAGAACTTAACCTTGCTGATCTCTCTCTTGGATATCCAAGCCTTAAGGAGGACGGCACTGCTTATGGCGAACAAGACTTCACTGCCTGCGTTAAAGTCGTACGCCCCCTGGCGACTCTCATTGGGGATGATACTGATCTTACTAAGTATTCGCCGGGTTATGATAGCAAGAACCGGAGAATCCCAAACGCCCCATATGACCAAGTCAGTCTGATCCCTCCAACGCGTAAGCATACCTTTGCCCCTGAAGTGGACCCGGCCGGTTTAATAGATGATGAAGCTTAATTTGAAGCTTTGAGCGGCATTGACTGGGCCTCGTCCACCTTCCAGGACAAAACAACCGAAGGAGAGGTGGGGAAGGATAACCCGGAGTCATCAAGCCAGTCGGAGGAATGAGCCGCCAGCCGGGTTATAACTTTGCAAAGAACAATGCTTCACTTGTTTAGACTCGGGGAGTCTTGTAATAGGATAGAGAAAACTCCTTAATGCCTGTCATGCCTTATGGTACTTATTGCTTTTTTTAAGCCGCCAGCACTAAATTCCTCTTGCTTATGTTAATCATGTGTTTCCATGATATTTTACCTTGCTCTGCTTTATCCTGCACAAATAAGCAAGGTTTCCTGGACAGTTTACTGTGCCAGCGGGTTATAGAATCTTGATAACCCAGACATGATCAAAAACCATATGTATAAGCCGGTTCATGATTAGTTAAAACATAATCATAATAACATACCTGCTACCCTTTTGATAACCTCTCCGGCTCATATAAGTTTTTACTTGGCACTTTTTAGAACCTGAAGTAACCAATATAAAACCGGAAAGATCAAGAACCATCTCCTCAAGAAGGTTTCAATGATAGTTAAAATAATCATACTTGCAATGTTCTCAGGCTCCTGATTCGAATACGATCAGAGAGCCGTTCCAAAGGGGTTATGCTAAGATTCGGATACGATCATATATCCCCCAGTGGCTTTGGCGATGCCGATCAAGTGGGTATCGACAGCTATGTTCTCTTTGGTTCGAATACGACCTATGTTTGAACAGGAAGCCCCCCAAGTGAACATAAGAGTTGTTTAATGATGATGATTCGAATACGACCCACGTCAGACCCAAAGGGGTTAAGCTATGATTCAAATATGATCAGGAAGCCCCCAAGTGGGTTTGGCAGTATGCCGATCAAGTGGGTATCGACAACTATGTTCTCTTTGGTTCGAATACGACCTATGTTTGAACAGGAAGCCCCCAAGTGACCATGGCTAGATTCAGATATGATCATAAGCCGGACCAAAGGGAAAGCCAGATTCAGATATGATCCGTCCCCCGTTGGCAGTGTCCATCACCTGATAAAGAAAACATGAAACATTTCTTTATGGGAAAAAAGGACAGAGGTCTTGCTTTATTGCTTTATATAATATGTACATTATAAAAGGTATCTTAAAAAGTAACTTAAGTATAGTAAGGCCGGAGATGAGCTATATTCCACGGCCGGCGGGTCTCCTCCTCCAATTTAAGTGAGTCCTTGTGCTCTTGAATATCAATGAGATAATATGACCCATTGTGCAGATTCTTGCTGACCACAAAGGGCCCTTCCCAAGGCGGGGATAGCTTGTGCATGTTAGACTGATCCTGGATGAGTCGGAGCACCAAGTCACCTTCCTGAAAGGTTCTGCTCTTAACCCGGCGGCTGTGATAGCGGCGCAGGTCTTGCTGGTAAATCGCCGAGCGGGCTATTGCCAAGTATCGCTCCTCGTCCAGTAAGTCAAGTGCATCCTGACGAGCCTTTTTGTTATCCGCCTCAACGTAAGCCGCCACACAGGGTGAATCGTGCCGGATGTCACTTGGCAGGACCGCCTCTGCTCCATAAACCATGAAGAAGGGTGTGTATCCCATAGATCTATTAGGCGTAGTGTTGATGCTCCATAACACGGAGGGTAGCTCCTCCACCCAACAACCCGGAGTCTGCTGTAAGGGGACTAAGAGCCGGGGTTTGATCCCTTTCAGGATCTCTTGATTAGCTCTCTCTGCTTGACCATTGGATTGAGGATGAGCAACGGCCGAAACATCAAGCCGGATATGTTCTCTTTGACAGAACTCTTCCATGGCACCTTTAGAGAGATTAGTGCCATTATCAGTTATGATGCTATGTGGAAAACCAAAACGAAAGATCACCTTTTTCATGAACTGAACCGTCGTGGCTGCATCACATTTACTGACCGGCTCTGCCTCAACCCACTTGGTAAACTTATCCACTGCCACCAATAGGTGTGTCTTTTTGTCTTTAGACCTTTTGAAAGGTCCAACCATATCAAGCCCCCAGACTGCAAACGGCCAAGTGATTGGGATCATCCTTAATTCTTGAGCCGGCACATGAGCTCGTCGTGAGAACTTTTGACACCCATCAAATTTACTGACCAAGTCCTCCGCATCAGCATGAGCCATCAACCAATAGAAACCATGACGAAAAGCCTTGGCTACAAGGGATTTTGACCCGGCATGATGGCCACAATCTCCTTCATGGATCTCACGGAGTATTTCTTGGCCTTCTATAGGTGGTACGCAGCGTTGAAACGCCCCCGTGACGCTGAGGTGATGTAACTCGCCGTTAATAATCGTCATGGATTTAGAGCGCCTGACGATTTGTCTCGCCAATGACTCATCCTCCGGCAATTCACCCCGAGTCATATAAGCCAAGTAAGGCACCGTACAATCCGGGATAACATGAAGAGCCGCCACCAGCTGTGCCTCCGTGTCTGGCACTGCTAATTCTTCCTCGGTAGGCACCTTGACAGAAGGGTTATGTAACACATCAAGAAAAGTATTGGGTGGCACCGACTTACGTTGGGATCCCAACCGGCTTAAAGCATCAGCCGCCTCATTCTTCCTTCGATCAACGTGCTCCACTTGACAACCCGTGAAGTGATCCGCCACAACATCTACCTCACGATGATAAGCCGCCATGAGGGGGTCTTTGGAATCCCACTTGCCTAACACTTGTTGAACCACCAAATCTGAGTTGCCCAAGCATCGTACCCAGCTTAAGTTCATCTCCTTAGCCATCCGAAGACCATGGAGTAATGCCTCGTATTTAGCTGCATTGTTAGTACATGGAAACATAAGCCAGAGCGCATAACAAAATTTTTCACCTCGAGGGGAAGTTAATACCACTCCAGCCCCCGAGCCTTCAAGCTACCTGGACCCGTCAAAGTGAATAGTCTAGTATGTGTTATCTGGCTTCTCCTCAGGGGCCTGCAACTCTGTCCAATCATTGATGAAGTCCACCAAGGCCTGAGACTTAATAGCCGTCCGAGGCATGTATTTCAAGCCATGAGGCCTAAGCTCAATAGCCCACTTGGCGACTCGTCCTGTGGGCTCCCTGTTCTGAATGATGTCTCCCAAAGGGGCAGAACTTACCACAGTTATAGGATGGCTTTGAAAGTACTGCTTCAACTTCCGGTTTGCCATGAACACCCCGTAAACAAGCTTTTGCCAATGCGGGTACCTTTGCTTGGATTCAATGAGCACCTCACTGATATAATAAACCGGCCGTTGAACCGGATGCTCCTTACCGACTTCCTTACGCTCCACCACGATGGCAATGCTGACGGCTCGTGAATTGGCAGCCACATATAACAGCAAAGGCTCTTTGTCAATCGGAGCCGCGAGAACCGGCGGCTCAGACAGTTGTCTCTTTAAGTCCTCAAAAGCAGCATCAGCGGCCTCACTCCAGACAAAAGTGTTAGTTTTCTTCATCATTTGATATAATGGGAGGGCTTTCTCACCGAGCCGACTTATGAATCGACTTAAGGTGGCAACGCGACCCGCCAGTCGCTGAACATCATTGATGCACGCCGGTTTAGCCAGAGAGGTAATCGCCTTAATCTTCTCCGGGTTAGCTTCAATGCCTCTGTTGGACACCAGAAAACCCAAGAGCTTGCCCGCAGGAACGCCAAACACACACTTGGCCGGGTTAAGCATCATCTTGTAAACCCGGAGATTATCAAAGGTCTCTTTTAAGTCAGATATCAAGGTCTCCTTTTCTCTGGACTTCACCACAATGTCATCCACATAGGCATGGACATTACGCCCAATTTGGTCGTGGAAATAGTTCTGCACACACCACTGATAAGTCGCCTGGGCACTCTTGAGCCCAAATGGCATAGATACATAGCAGAAGGCTCCAAACGGAGTGATGAAAGCCGTCTTCTCCTGGTCCTTAACTGCCATCTTAATCTGATGATAACCGGAGTAAGCATCCAAAAAACTTAAACGCTCACAACCCGCCGTAGCATCAATGATTTGATCAATATGGGGAAGAGCAAAAGGGTCAGCCGGACAAGCCTTGTTTAAGTCTGTGTAATCCACACACATCCGCCAGGTGCCGTTCTTCTTGAGGATAACCATCGGGTTAGCCAACCACTTCGGGTGAAAAATTTCAATGATAAACCCGGCTGCTAAGAGCCGGGCGACTTCTTCCCCAATAGCTTTCCGTCGCTCTTCGTTAAAACACCGAAGAAACTGCCTGGCCGGCTTATACTTTGGATCAATATTGAGAGTGTGCTCAGCGAGTTCCCTCGGTACACCCGGCATGTCAGAAGGTTTCCATGCAAAGATGTCCCGGTTCTCATGGATGAACTCGATGAGCGCGCTTTCCTATTTGGGATCCAAGTTGCTGCTGACGCTGAATAGTTTAGAAGAATCACCCGGGGTAAAATCAACAAGCTTTGTCTCAGCTGCCGACTTAAACTTCAACGCCGGGTCGTGCTTTGTAGTTGGCTTCTTCAGGGATATCATATCCGCCGGGTCAACATTATCTTGATAAAATATGAGCTCCTCTGCTGCGCAGGCTGACTCAGCATAAGCCGCGTCACCTTCTTCACATTACAATGCTACCTTATGACTGCCATGTACAGTGATGGTGCCCTTGTAACCCGGCATCTTGAGCTGTAAATAAACGTAACATGGCCGGGCCATAAACTTAGCATAAGCCGGCCGTCCAAACAGAGCATGGTATGGGCTCCTGATCTTGACCACCTCAAACGTCAACTTCTCAGCTCTGGAGTCATGTTCGTCTCCAAAAGCCACCTCCAGCTCAATCCTAACAACTGGGTAAGCTGACTTACCAGGGACAACTCCATGGAAAATAGTGTTGGATGTTCTCAGATTTTTATCAGTCAACCCCATGCGCTGAAAGGTCTCGTAGTAGAGGATGTTGATGCTACTACCCCCATCCATGAGCACCTTGGTGAACTTATACCCACCAACCTGAGGCGCCACTATCAAAGCCAACTGACCCGGCTTATCGACCCGCGGAGGATGATCCTCCCTGCTCCATATGATGGGCTGCTCTGACCACCTTAGATAATGAGGAATTGCCAGCTCAACGGAATTCACAACCCTCTTATGAACCTTCTGGTCACGTTTGCACAAGCTAGTGGTAAACACGTGATACTGTCCACCACTCAACTGCTTCGGATGGCTTTGATAACCCGACTGTTGCTGCTGTTGTCCACCTTGACCAGACTGCTGTTGATTGTTACCACCTGAATGTCCCTGAAAGCCGGAATTTGAGCCGCCGCCTGGGCCATGAAAGCCGCCGGCCCCTGAACCGCCGTCGGATCCATGACCGCCACCGAAGGTGTTGGAATTTTTAAACGCCTTCATGATCACGCAATCCTCCCATAGATGTGTGGCCGGCCGCTCCCGGGTGCCGTGTCTCGGGCAGGGCTCATTGAGTAGTTGCTCTAGAGATGGGCCTGACCCGCCGGATCGAGGTGGTTTACCCTTACGTCTCGGATTGTTACCTCGTACGTTGGCATTGGCCACAAACTCCGGGTTACCGTCCGCCTTACGCTTATTGCCACCTTGATTCCCCGGGTTATGCTGCTGACCCTTTCCATTGTCATTCCTTTTTCCCTTCCCTGTCTTCTCAACGTCAGACGCGGGATCCTTGGTACTATCAGAATCGGCGTATTTGACTAGAGCCGCCATCAGCGTACCCATATCCGTGAGGTCACGTTTAAGGCACCCCAGTTTCTGCCTCAGCGGCTCAAAACGACAATTTTTCTCCAGCATAAGAACCGCAGAACCGGCATCCATCTTATCGGAGGAATGAATTATCTCCTTGACCCGGCGTACCCAATGGGTGGTGGATTCACCTTCCTCTTGCTTGCAATCCGTCAAGTCCACAATCGACATAGATTGCTTACAGGTGTCCTTGAAGTTCTGGATGAACCGAGCCTTTAACTCCCCCCATGAACCAATGGAGTTGGGTGGTAAGCCCTTCAGCCAAGACCGGGCTGTCCCATCTAACATCATGGTGAAATACTTAGCCATTGTCGTGTCACTGACCTCTAGCAGCTCCATGGACATCTCATAACTCTCGATCCACGCCCCGGGCTGTAAGTCGGCCGTGTAATTTGGTACCTTTCGAGGTCCCTTGAAGTCCTTGGGCAGACGTACATCGCGTAGAGACGGCACCAGGCAAGGGACACTGCCGGTTCTAGTGGCTACTCCCGCCTCAACAGATATCATTGGATACCCCGGGTGATCGTTCTCCTGACGTACTTGGTCCTGCGCCGGATTATAGCCCCCGGGCTGGTTATGTTGTTGGGCATTGCTTGACAAAGCTTCTGACTCCATGTGTCTGCTGTAACTCGGGCTTTGGTTCTGGCGAGGTGGTGCTACCCAGGGCGGGGGAGTTGAATGAATCCTGTCCTGGCTATAAGAATAGGTCTCCTGCTGAGCCAGGGCTGTCTAGAGGAGCTCTCTGACCCTCCGGGTTTCCACTGCCGTAGGGTCATCACCTTCCATAGGAAGAGCCGCTAAACGCGCTAAAGCTGTGATTAAATTCTCCATGGGGTTGGAAAAGTGATCTGGTGGAATCGGCACATAACGCGGCGGTGGCATGCTCACGTGAGGCGGTACCATATCCCGAGGCTGAGCCGGTCCTCCTGTTCCAGCTGTCATAAGCCGATTGGCCTCTGGCGGGTTACTAGGGCCGGCTCCGGGTGTAGCAAAGAGAACCCGGGGGTCGTAATTCGGAGGTAAACAAGACTGCATTTTCTGATGTCTCCTCCTCATTACCTCATTGGATGCATTTAAGCTCATCGTGAGCTGGTAAGCTTCTGACTGCAAGCGATGTGCCCGGGCGTCGAGAGCCGCCCGCTCTGTAGCTAGTCTAGTATCCTCAGCTGCCAAAGCCTCCTTGGCCTGACCTATCTCCTCACGCACCTGTGCTACCGCTGCGTCATGCTCATCTTTGTCTGCGGGAATAAGCGTGGCGGTTAACAGGGCCGTAAGCTTGTCCATGAGGTCCATTAGCACCTGAGCCGGTGGGGGCACGAGGCCGCCTGCCCCGGCTGCTCCTGATCCGGACATGATCGCTGCGGCTGCTGTAGAGTTTGAACCGGGATGAGTTCCAGCCATGAAGATTCCGGCCCATCTTGGTGGCTCATCAGGGTCCGGAACACTGATGCCATCGGAACAGCCCCCGAGCGCGCCGTCTTGTACCTGATACAGCGAATCTATTGAGCCGGCGGACGAATCACCGTCTGAAAGGACGGCCGTCTCACCCCCATCTTCAGATCCAGAAAATTCCTCTCCGTGGACGCAGCCCACGAAGGCACGCCTCATGATCGGCTGAGTCCGGGTCTTCCTCGCACGCTGAGTCGTCTCGACGAGGTCGGTGCAGTTGTCCGGCTCAGGGCCCGGCTCACCGATCCGGCCGATGAAGACGTGGATTCCGCCGAAGGGGACCCGGTATCCGTACTCAATTGAGGCGGCGTCGGGACCCCAGCCTTCGTCGTTGATGTAGATCTTGCCGCGACGACTCTTGGTCATCCGGCCCACTACGTACCCCTTGAGCCCTTCGAAGTTGCCCTTCAAGAACACAAATCCACCATGCGCTGGCCCCATGGTGGGCGCCAACTGTCGTGGAATAGTCACGTCAGATGTCCTCGTGAAAGGACTTAATTGTGGAGCCATCACAACTAGGAAGCTTGAAAGGGTTAAATCAGGACAAGGGACACGAGAGGGTTTATACTAGTTCGGCCCCTTACCATGAAGGTAAGGCCTACGTCTAGTTGGGTTGGTATTGATGTTTCGATAACCAGGGAGCGAGATACGCTATGCCCGGCTCTCGATGAGTTGTTTCTTACCCTAAGCTGCCATCAGGTCGTGCCCTTATATACACGGGTTGATGCCCTGTGGCTTACAGAGTCCCGCCCGGCTTATCAACAATGTCCGGCTCGGTGACTAGTTAAATCTACCTTATGTTACAAGTCATGCCATCATGGCGGTTTACTACAACAGGCCTTAAGTCTCCTGTGGGCCTTAAGCCTTTTATTGAACCGCCATCTTCATGCTTGATCTTGGGCTTCCTCTGATGAGTCCTCTTTGCGTAACCCGGCCCCTCCTGGGTGGCTTACACAAATAGTCATATCCCCAACAACAAGGCTACTCCCAAGTCGAGGGTATCGACTACGGTGAAACCTTTGCTCCCGTTGCTCGCCTTGAATCCATACGTTTGTTGATTGCTTATGCTTCCCATCACAACTTTAAGTTGCAACAAATGGATGTGAAAAGTGCTTTTCTTAATGGTCCTATTAATGAGTTGGTCTATGTCAAGCAACCCCCCGGGTTCGAGGATCCCTACTTCCCGGATCATGTGTATCAACTCGATAAGGCACTCTATGGCCTTAAACAAGCCCCACGTGCGTGGTATGACCACCTTACCGAGTTGTTACAAGATCGTGGATTTGAGGTGGGGCAAATCGATCCCACTCTTTTTACTAAGAAGGTCAAAGGGGAGATGTTTGTATGCCAACTATATGTTGATGATATTATCTTTGGTTCCCCTAACAAAGCTTTCAATGAGGAATTTGCCGCTCTCATGACCTCCAAGTTCAAGATGTCTTCGATGGGAGAGTTGAAGTTCTTCCTTGGTTTTGACATCAAGCAAAGAAGAGAAGGTACCTTCATCAACCAAGCCAAATACACTCAAGACATGCTAAAAAGATTCAAGCTAAGTGAGGTCAAGCTGGCTTCTACTCCAATGCCTACCAAGTGCCAACTTGACATTGATCCCAATGGTAAAGCGGTGGATCAAAAGGTATATCGCTCCATGATTGGCTCCTTGCTTTACCTTTGTGCATCTAGACCGGATATCATGTTGAGTGTGGGAATATGTGCACGGTTTCAAGCCGCACCAAAGGAAAGCCACTATGTGGCGGTCAAGCAAATCTTTCGATATTTGGCTCATACCGCAAACTTTGGCTTATGGTACCCAAGAGGGGCAAACTTCAAGCTTGAAGGATATACGGATTTTGATTGGGCGGGAGACAAAGTGGATAGGAAGTCCACTTCCGGAGGGTGCCAATTTCTTGGTTGCTCCTTGATGAGTTGGTCTTCCAAGAAGCAAAGTTGTGTGTCTCTCTCATCCACCGAGGCAGAATATGTGGCAGCCGGTAGTAGTTGTGCACAACTCTTATGGATGAGGCAAACTTTAAAGGAGTACGGTGTCATTTGTGACAAAGTGCCTCTTTGGTGTGATAATGAAAGTGCCATCAAGATTTCTCTCAACCCGGTGCAACACTTCAAGACGAAGCATATTGAGATACGGTATCACTTCATTCGGGATCACATTAGGAGAGGGGAGATCGAGTTCAAGTATGTCAACACTCATGATAACCTTGCAGATATTTTCATGAAGCCCTTGGATGAAGCAAGATTTCACGAGTTAAGGCATGAGCTAAATATCATTGATTCGAGCAATGTGACTTGAACCCTTGCACCTCCCACCACACTCAACTTGTTGTCTAGTTTAGGTGTAGGCATGGACATAGGGGGAGTGTTGTTCTCTCAATGAACTCTCCCTCCCCCCATTATTCATAAATCAATCAACTCTTTCACATTAGCCATTTTTGATTGTACTTGTGCTTCAAAGATGAGTTTTGGTCATGGGCCCAAGGATAATTCTTCGCGGTGCCATACCAACTGACTCAAACATAGGTGGCTCCGCCCACCGCCCTCTCCTTTTGAGAGGTAGTATCGCGTGGTTGCCTCTTGTTGTCTTTCTGCCCTTGGGTTATGCGTGTTTTTGTGGTGTCTCTTGTGCTAAAAGTTTCCTTGCGAAGACCTCTTTTGTGTGTTGAAACCATCTTTTTCTTGAGCTCATGGTACTACCGCAGCCTGCTACGGTACTACCGTGTGTGGAGAGCACGGTACTACCACCCCCACACGGCAGTAATTTTTTACTGCCGCCTGGGAGAGTGGTACTACCGCTTTGGTGCGGTACTTCCGCCCAAGCGGTACTACCGCGATGATATGCGGTACTACCGCGTAGTCGCAGACGCGTGGGGATAAGGACGGGAAGGGGTTCTAACTCCCCCATACCCATTCATCAGTTTCCCCACTTCATCTCTCTCTCTCTCCCTCGGTCAAGAACGGGGCCGGCGTCCTTCGCCGGATCTCCGCCTCCGGCTGCTCTCCTGCGATTCCGTCCAGTGGGATCGTTCCCCACCACGTGCTCTTGCCATGGACCAACGTTTTTTCCCCAACTCCCTCTCATTTTGGTTGTTTTCCTTGCCTCTAGGTTTTTGGGGGAGACTTGTGTGTTCTTGAGATTTTTAGGCTAAATCTATGCAAGAGTAGGATGTAGGAGAGCAGTATTGCGTAGGGATTATACTTGTCTTTTTGTCCTACGCTATATTTGATCAACTGTAGTACCGCTGTGGTTTCACGGTTCTTCTCAGATTTAAACTTGGTTCGGATCTGACGCGGTGCGGTACTACCGCTTGTCTGGTACTACCGCCCGTCAGGCGCGGTACTACCACACGCGCTGCGGCACTAAAATTTTACTACCGCTCCCACCCTGGTACTACCGTGACCTCGCACGGTACTACCGCGACTTGGAGCGGTACTAAAATTTTAGTACCGCAGCATCCAGCAGTACTACCGTAGATCCAATCTATCTCATGGCAACTTTCACGTATACTTTCTATGTGTTTCTTGTGCTTTACCGTGGTCTTTGCATTGATCCTTTTTGCTTGTCGTGGGTGTTTTGCATTTTGTGTCTCAGGTGGTGGCTCTCGCCGTTCCAATCCGGTCGTGACACTGGCTCCAAGCGTCTACGCAATCCAAGTGAAGCACCAGAGGGCTCCACTGCCCCCAAGCGCCATGTCAAGACATCCGCTAGTAAGCACAAGGAACCCACTAAGGGCATGGACGAGATCCCCCAATCTGAGTTCGTCCATCTCAGGCAGCTCAACCCGTATGTGAATCCTCGTGCTACTGTCAGAGGTTGTGAACTATTTTGGAACAAGCAACAGACTCTCACTTATCTGGATGTCATTAAGAACAAGCAAAATACCTACGTGGATGTCAAATGGATAGAAATGCATCACCTGAGGAAGGACAAGTTTCGTGAGTACTTTGGAGAAGCTCTAGATTTGGTGGAGCAGTTTGGTATTGAACATGTGATCTCTTTTCACCTTGACTATGACCCTGAGCTTATCTGTCAGTTCTTTGCCTCCGTATACTTTCACCCTGATGAGGAGTGGAGGATGACCTGGATGACCAATGGCCGTAAGTTGACTACTACCTGGAAGGAGTTCATGGATCTGCTCCAGGTTCCTGATGACGGGCTCGACACTCCCGTGGGTATTCGCCCCCATGCTAATTCTGAGTCTGCTAACAAGGACAAGCTTCAGCCATTCTGAGTTGAGAAGGCGCTTCCCAATGGCAAGTCGGCGTGGGTGCTCAACTCTTTTCTGGATATCATGTATCGCATCTTCCACAACTCTTTGTTCCCTCGCATTGGTGACAAGGACAAGGTTCATGCCTATATGGTGGATATGATGCTCCTATGCGAGGATGCTCGTGTGTCTCAGACTCAGCCACTTGATGTCTCACACATCATGTGGTGTGAGCTTCGGTTTGCGTTGTTCAACCGCAAGGTGCCTATCTATGGCCCATATCTGTCTCTGCTGATCTCATAGACTTGGGAGAAGATGTTCCCTGGTGATGAGTTCCTTGCTCCAGACTGGATTCGCCATGATCCCATCTGTCTCCGTGTCAAGCCCAACTGGGCCAACACTACTACTCGTGCTAAGGCGTCTGCTGCTAGGAGGGCTGTTGATGAGGAGGAGGCTGGCGCAGAGGATGTTGCTGAGGACCGTGCTGCTAGGTCTTCCCATAGTTCCTCTATGCCCTCGTGGGCCAAGAAGCTAAAGGACAAGATGAAGACTCTTTTCTGCATGCAAGCTAAGGGGCAGTACAAGACTCACGTGGCATCCAAGGAGAGTTGCCGCCGGGACAAGAAGATCTTGCAGCTATATGGCGAGGACGTGTCTGGCAGTTCTGAGGATCGCATCACTCCAGAGGCCGAGTGGATGGAGAAGCAAGGCTACAGGTGGACTGATTCTGAGGAGGACATCGAGGAGACCATTCCTGCCGCCGAGTCTGACAAGGAGCGTTGGGATGATTTCCCTGCTTGAGCCACCCCTTGTGTGTAGGTGTCCTCTCTGCCTTTTTGGCGTCTCGATGCCAAAGGGGGAGAGAGTGTAGGGATTTGCGAGTCATGTGTCGTCGTTCGTGTTTGGTGTGTTTGCTTTCTCGTTTGAACCTTGTTTCAGTTGCTTTGGGTTGCTTTCCTTCATATGGTGTAAGACATATGCACTCTATCTATCTTAGCGAGCTTGTGATATATTGTGCTACCTTTGTGCTATGCTCTTGCTTAGAAATTAGTAATCATGCCTTTATCTCTATAATATAGGGCGAGTGTTGATCCTAGTTTGTGTGCTATGCAGTCCAAAGCATCCATCTAGATTGCACACATCTAGGGGGAGCCCGCCTATATTCTAGAGAGGAGGGGTTTGCCTCTACTCAATATTATCTCCTTTTTGTGCAAATCCCGTATTGTCATCAATCCACCAAAAAGGGGGAGATTGTCAGGGCATATTTATCCCTAAGGTATTTTGGTAATTGATGACAATGCTTTTGCGGACTAATCATGTGCCTTGAGTTTCTCAGACGCTTCATCGCTAGGCACGAGACGATTCGGTGCCCCTCGAAGACTATTGAAGACAGCGTTGTTCTACGTTTCTTTTTGGTGGATTTGATTCGTAGGAGAGCCGTACTATTAAGAGGGGGTCCGCGTCGGAAAGGTTCGGGTGGAATCATCACGTACACGTTTCCATCCTTGTCTCCACCTTTCCCTTGCACTTTGGAGCTTCCCTTGGTTATCCTCTTTGTGCTTATCTTGGCGGCTATTGCTGAACTTGCGGTAGTACTGCTCTCTGGAGCGGTAGTACCGCAAGCACCTACGGTAGTACCGCTGGAGCCCACGGTAGTACCACTCCTCTGGAGTCTTAGTACCGTGGCTCCCAGGCCTAGTGCCACTCCGGTGCGGTAGTAGGGGCGGATGTAATTTTTTACATCCGCGCCCCCACGGTAGTACCGCACATCGCGGGCGGTAGTACCGCGGGTGCCAACGGTAGTACTGCTCCCCTGGAGTCATAGTACCATGGCCCTCATGCCTAGTACCGATGCGTCACGATAGAAGGAGCAGATGTAATTTTTTACATCCGCGCCTCCACAGTAGTACCGCGCTTCATGCGCGGTAGTACCGCGCGCGGCCTGGTTCAGCTGCCATACGGTAGTACCGCTCCCTAGCGGTAGTACCGCGTCGGATTTTTGCACTGTTTCTTTTCCAGCGGAAGTAGGCACAGATGTATTTTTATTCATCCGCGCCCTTCGTAGGCTAGGACTTTCCTGCCTTGCGGTAGTACCGCAAGGGGGAGCGGTAGTACCGCGCTCGCGGAAGTACTACTCTTAGTCAGGCTTGTCCTAGTCTCTGCTGCTGCCGCGGAAGTACCATGGACCCTCACGGTAGTACCGCGTGGCCTTGCGGTAGTACCACATTCCTGGAGCGGTAGTACCGCATGTCGCGGGCTGGACATGTGGATAACGGTTGTATCTTTTCCATAGCTATAAAAGGGGTGTCTCCTACCTCTAGTTGACCACCTCTTCCACCTCTAAGCTCCATTGTTGCTCCAAGCTCCATTTTTGCCCAGTCTCTCTCCCTAGCCAATCAAACTTGTTGATTTTCTTGGGACTAGTTGAGAAGGCCTCTATCTACACTTCCACCAAGAGAGATTTGATTCCCCCCACTTATCCCTAGCGAATCTTGTTACTCTTGGGTGTTTGAGCACCCTAGACGGTTGAGGTCACCTCGGAGCCATAGTCCATTGTGGTGAAGCTTCATGGTGTTGTCGGGAGCCTCCAATTAAGTTGTGGAGATTTCCCCAACCTTGTTTGTAAAGGTTCGGTCGCCGCCTTCAAGGGCACCAATGGTGGAATCACGACATCTCACATTGTGTGAGGGCGTGAGGAGAATACGGTGGCCCTAGTGGCTTCTTGGGGAGCATTGTGCCTCCACACCGCTCTAATGGAGACGTACTTACCCTCAAAAGGAAGGAACTTCGGTAACACATCCTCGTCTTCACCGGCTCCAGTCTTGGTTATCTCGCGCCTTTACTTTTGCAAGCTTACTTGTGTTGTATCCCTTGCTTGCTCGTGTGCTATTTGTTGTTGCATCATATAGGTTGTTCACCTAGTTGCATATCTAGACAACCTACTTTGATGCAAAGTTTAAATTGGTAAAGAAAAGCTAAAAATTGTTAGTTGCCTATTCACCCCCCTCTAGTCAACTATATCGATCCTTTCACATGCCTATAAAGACAAATTTGGTAGTTAGTAAAGTAAAATAACATGTATGTATGCAAAGAAAACAAATAAACAAGTTCAAATAACAAGTACCATTCACCTTATTTCAACCATCTGGATTAAGCAAGATGTCAATAGGCCTTCCTCTATCAACCCTTCTCGTCCTAGGAGCACGACCACCGGTACCCGACCATCCCCCACGCCCTCTCATACTGTCTCCTCATCCACTACCGCCAAGATTCGTCCGTCCCCCACGCCCTCTCATACTGTCTCCTCGTCCACTACCACCCCTACCTCCTCGTGTGCCACCGGTACCTCCTCTTCGGGCACCACTTTGACTAGGATCCGGAGTGTTGCCATCGGTCCGTGGCTTTTTGGTGCATTTTCTGATGAGCAATGGCTGCCAACGTCTTTGGAAGAATGTTATATGCGGCCTCATAATCACCATGCAACATCCTTATAGCGTTTTCCTTCGCCATCCACGCCTTTCCATACTTGACCGGGTACCCGAATCTTTCGAAGACCGAACTCATGAGGAATTTCACCTTCACGGTTGGATCATGGGATATCTCATTCAACAATTTATAGCCTAGATACTCGGACATGAGTTGGCGGTGTCCCTTGCTTCGGTCCACTTTCTCCGGCGGTATGCACTTGTGGGTGGCCACACAACTCTTCAACTCCCATTGCCCGGTTTCCTTGATCTTTCTTCCATGGACCTTCCATGGGCAACCTTCTTTGTCACATTTGATGGTGTAGCGCAATTTTTTGTTGGAATGACCAACAACGAACGGCCTATGGTTCCGAATGGCATAGTCACTCAACCATATCTTGAAATCTTGCAAACAACCAAACTTGATCCCTTTCTTCAGATGAGCATTCTCGTCCTCACCCGGTGGCCTTGGATCACCCATCCTCGGGCAAGGCGATGGTTCGATATGGCCCAACCTCATGCCACCGTCAACAACGGCCTTGCCGGCAAGGCTAAGATCATGGAACAAAGAGGGTCCTCTTTCCTTGCCATTAACCTTCTTGTAAATTTGAGTTTCTTGTGGCATGAATCCATCCTCATCCAATTCTTTCGGTGGACCCTCATCATCCGACTCATACCTACACATACGGCTATAAGGTAGGTTCTGGTCCATGTCTTCTTGATGCACAATGACATCCAAGTCACCAATGGGATTGTAATGTATCTTTTCTTCTTCCGCATACACATCATCTTGAGCAATAGCATCTCCATCAACATGAGCAATGGCATCTCCATCAACATGAACATTTGCATGTTCATCAACATGATCAACGGCCTCATCTTCAACATGATCATCACCTATAAGAACTATTACTCTAGCATTGATGATGTCCTCTTCATTTGGTTGGCTACTTGGTGGTTGGCTAGCCGCATTGTGGTCAAACACCACGACAGCATCATGTATTCGGGAGGACACATCCCGGTTCAAGTCAAGTAGTGGTCGAGGAACTTCAACCTTGAATTGTCTTGTGGCAAATAACTCAAGTGACTTGTCTTGTGATCCCTCAACTTTCTCCTTATACACATCCCAATGAAATTGAGAGGTGATGGGCATACTCTTTAATCGGGATCTTACTCCCACTCCCACATCATAACGTCCAATAAGCTTCACACCATCACTTGGGTTAATCCAATTGAGGACGTTTCTCACTTTCACGACAGTATCATCATAGCTCAGGCTTGTGTCAAAAACCATGGCCTCCTCCCCTTCGTCGGCATTTCCATGCATGAAAGCCGCCTTGTCCAAATAATGCACAATCACTAGTTTATCCATCTAAAAACAATGGAACAAAATTGAGTCATCCATGGACCGGTCATTTCATATGGATGAACTAGCTAAAATATAAGGTTTTGAATCTAACAACTAGTTTACCTTAACCATAGCACTAACCCTAACCCTAACCCTAACCCTAACCTAACTAAACCCCTAACGCTAACTCTTAAGCTAGCTTGCCACAACAAAGAGTGACACATATTACTTAGATCAACCATGAATACACCATAAATGCACAATAAATGCTAAACTAGAGGAAGAAATAGGGGGTTCCAAAACTAGTTCATTCCAACAAAACTAGATGATTTGAACCAACCAAATGAAGGGGGGATGGGGGAGGTACCTTGGGTGATGCAAATGGCCTCGATCCACGGGACAAATCTCAAGCAATGGAGGTGGATCTAGTAGGTGCTTTGGTGGGGAAGAAAAGGGGGAGAGAGTGTGAGCTCGGGGAGGAAGAAGATGAGTGGAGTGGGTGGGTGGTGAGTGGACCCCACCGAACATTATCTCCAGGACCCTACCGCCGGGGACCTTGGTGGTAGGGTGTTGGAGCCTACCGCCGAGACCTGCAGCGGTCGGTCCCTTTGCCATGTCAGCCCCCGTTAACGGCTAGACGGCCGTCAAAGTACCCTACCGCCAGGTAGAATGGCGGTAGCGTGCACACATCTACCGCCGGGGTCTCCGGCGGTAGCTAAAAGGGTCAAATCTCGAAATTTTTCCAAACTGGGGTCAGATCTCGATTTTAGACGTGAAAAGGGTCAAAACATGAAATTTTGCCCTCAGCCATAGCAGCCCCAATCGACCGAACTCATCTCTGCTTGGATGTCCCACTATCGGCGGCCGTGTCTTTCAGGCTGCGGGTCATGATCTCTGTAGCAAGATCCTGGAATCTTTGCAGAGCGGAAGCAAATTCTGAAAGTGCCCATCTAGTCCCGAGCTCAAATGACTCTCCACAAACAGTAAATCAGAAAAGAAAATCAATTTTTCTAAAAAAGAATTGACTTTTTTTACAACAAAGATTGCTTAGTTTTCTTTCTGCGTGTAAATTTCTGTGATGAAATCACATTCGTGGAGGTCTGGACAAAAAAAAGGAAATCCGCACTTCAAAATTCTTTCATAAATAGTCTTTTTGAAGGGTCGGCCCAGAACATTAGGAATGTATTTCTTCACATTAATTTACACATATGTAGAACATTCAACAATGTTTGTTGCCAAAAAATCAATTTTTGATTTTGTTTACTATTTTTCGATTTTAGTGCTCACGAGGGTGCATTTGAGCTCGGGAACAAAAACTCCATGCCTTTCAAATTCTAATTATTCTGACTTCTAATAACTATTAATATTTTCTTTTGAGTTGTGTGCACTAGTAATATTGTTCGTTTGTACATTCGGCGATGATTACAACACTAACCGTACCTTCCACGATCTTTTGCGTGACACTAACTTTCGTTCTTTCGGTGCTTTGTACCCACAAACACCTTCATGCCAACAAACTGTAGAGAAAATTGATGCTTTGTTTCTTTATTGATACCCTTTTAAGAAAATGAACGCCTACTTTCTTAAGAGCACAAAAGTCCTTTTTTGTGTACCCTTTTATGTCATGGGTGATCTAGCCGGTTCAAATACAAGGATAATGAGGTGAATTCTAACTTGGTCCTTGTTCAGTTACTCCTATGTTCCTTAAATGTTACTTATGCTTGATGCTCCTACCTATGTTCCTATTGAATGTCAACATTGCCAAAGTGAGAACAAGGGTTCCTTAAATATCTCTTAATGTTATGATTGATGTTACCTATATGTTGTTTGTTTTCCGTGATTTGTTGAATTAAGTGTAGGTTGTAATAAAAGCATGCCATCGCATTGGTGGCATGTTTCTAGATTTTAGCCACCACATTTGCATTTGCCTATCAATGAAATACTTTGGCTATGTTTAGCAAGTGAGTTTCATATTCGTATGTTGGCCTTGTTTTTTGTAATAAATTGTTTCTTGTTGAATTCGAAGGCTCTTCTACCATCAAACATTGTGAGTTGAATCTCGAAGAATAAATTTCCAACTCATGCAAACAAGCCTTCGTTCTATCATCTATACCAGCTGTTTAATAACAACATGAATGGAATTATTCAGATTCCTGTATCTAAGTATAACTAATACTCCCTCCGTTCACTTCTATATGATGTTTTGGTAATTTCAATATGGACTACATACAAACTGAAATGAGTGAATAAACATACTAAAATATGTCTATATACATCTAATTTATAAAAAAGATAGAACATCTTATAAAAGAAAACTAAGGGAGTAAGAAAGAGAAGAAGAAATATCTTCCACATACGTAAAAAGATGGCAAGGTTTTGTCTACTCGTCCTTCGTTCAACTTTACTTATGTTTCCTTTTTTCTTTCCCCTCTTTTAGTTTTGATTTTCGACTTGTTTTCTGAAAACTGCATGAACTGCCTCACTTTTTATTGACTTACCAAATAAAATTTTATTTTAAAATAAATGCTTACCAAATAAGAGTTTAACAAATAAAAACTCTATTCTTCTACACAATCACACTAAATCATGCAGGTAAATCACATGCTAAGATACTAGATTTCCCCATCTTATTTTCCTACTTAAAATAAACATAAGGTTCTGCCATCCTCTCATCATCTGTCCTGCGTTACTGACGGTGCAGTATTGTTGGAAATATTCCCTAGAGGAAATAATTAATGTTATATTTACATGTTCATTATGAAGTTTATATTTGTGTGCTATAATAGTATTAATTTATGAATATGAGATTCAGAGGAAACACCCAAATGCATGTGTAGAAACATAAACAACAATGTGATGCTATCAATAATGAGAACACCATTATGATCAGAACAATTGAGGTGTATAGACCCAACTTACGAATTACTGAGAGGTGACTTCGTTGTTAGGTATTTTCATATAATATGTTCACGGTTACTTAGTTCCTTAGACCATGATAATATTCTATATCAACATACCGAATAGTTACTTTGGGGTTACCGGACGTCACTCCGTAACTGGACGTGAATAAAGGTGACTTACGAGTATACCGGAAACGTATGTGTCGGTATCGATAGTTCAAGATTGGGGTTTGCTCCTCTAAAAACAGAGAGATACTATGTGGGCCCACTCGATGTTACAATATCATTATCGTCTGGCTAGACACTTGTAATTATGATCACAGGATACCGGAAAATAGATACGAGTAAAGAGAACAAAACTGACAACGAGGATAATCGGTATAGTGATCAAAGTGTTGATCACATGGATACCAATAATCTCGCCTCGGGTTTTGTAAACGTATTGCGAACCAAAGGGAAGGTATTCATAAACAAAAATTTCGCGCGAGAACTCTATGAATGTGCTGGAGTTAACAAGGGTGTTAGATTCCGTTGTAAACTATTGACTAAAAAGTGTTCCAGGTCATGTCCACTTATTGACGAACCTGTAGGGTCACACGCTTAATGGGTAGTACTTATGATCACTAGAGAAAATGAAAGAATGAATTAAAAAGTGTTTCAGAGAGTTCCAAAGATGTTTTGGGTGGTTCTAGAAGGGTTTCAGGAATTCTGAAAAGGTGTAACATGATTTTGTAAAGTCTGAGTCTATATAAGGAAAGCTTTTGAAGGTCTCAGAATGGGTTCTAGAGACATCCGGGATTTTATCTATGGAAGAAAGATGTGAGGAACCATTATGACATGACCATCTCTAGTGGGCCCCATGGGGCCCACATGGGCGTTACTTCCGTAAGGAAGGGCTAGGCCAAATTGGACAAGGAGGGGAGTCATTCCCTCCTTGGCCCATGTGGAAGAGGAGGACTCCTCATTGTGGCGCGCGCGCGTGTTTGTGTGGAGAGACCCCCATAGGGTTCCCTTACAATTTCTTCACCGCTTTCGCTAGTTTGCTCGTCACTGAGTTTGATCGTTACCTCCGTCGTCATAGAATTCCTGTGTGTGATCGTGTAGTATAATTTTTTTGTTGCATAGCACATTCCCTTACAAGTATACCGGTGGTGTCCCATCAACCGAGAAGCCCGATATTGGGCCGGCCTCAAGGCCGAGAGGGCTTGGCGGTAGCTCCATCTTGGCATGCAATCCGGGGGCCTGACTCGAAGGTGAAGCATGATATTGGCATGCAAGCTAAGAAGCCCTCATCGATAGGTCAGTTAGGATCCGTATAAACCTTATCCCTCATCCCCTTTATAAGGCGAGGCTAGGGGTAGATTAAGGCATCTCTTCCATTATACACAGACCTTATAGTCATCATAATAATCCACTTGTAACCCCCTTGCACGAGGTGCTCCCACATTAATTCAAAACAAAAGCAAGACGTAGGGTATTACCTTAACCATTAGAGCCGAACCTGGGTAAGAACCCTGTGTTAACTCCCCTCTAGTACTTCTGGCTACGCTCTCCACCCTATCATGGGCACTAACGGTTTTCTGCAACATCAGTTAGCGTGCCACGCATGGGCTCCGTCAGCCAAAGACTGAGCCCAGATCAGATCATCATGCCCGATGACTTCATGCACGGAAAAACTTCCATCTTTGGCTCCTTCAAGTTAGTCATCAATGGACGAGGGCTGCTCTACAATGAGAGGCCGCCTTCCCCCATCAGTATGATGAATTTCAGAAGCACCGAGTTCCACGTGTTGTGTGCCTCTGTGCTCCGCCACCACACTTAACACGCGAAGCAGCGCCGATTCCATCCGATCTTAGAAAGTCTGGATCTTCACCAACCCACCATCCTGCTCGATCTCAAAGCCTACACATTATCTTAGCAACCAGTTAGTTGTTCATCAACCAGTGGAAGTTGGAAACTATAGTCTCCGTGATTTACTTGCCGGACTACAGATATTTTTGTCACTATTTGTCATTGAATGTATAGTTATTGTACACTAAGCTATTTATGTACTTGCGTTTTAGGATGCCGACATGGTAGAGATGGTGAGGACCTAGTTTTGGAATTTAATTTGGGTAATAAAACAATTTGAAGGTGAGACTTGGTGCAGTGGTAAAGCTGTTGCCTTGTGAAAGTGCAACTAATCCCTGGGTGGTTTTGGTAATTCTTAACAACATATAGCTCATTGAACTAATGCTCTTTCAAGATGATCATTTCACAAAATTCAATGATTGACATGGCATGGACTAGAGATGTGGATCCCTCAAAATGCTAGCGACACATATTGCCAACAAGCTCAAGGCTCTACATTTTCATTTTAGTGATCCATGGAAAGCCAATACTATTAAAAGGGGATGAGGTGTTGCTTAATTGCTTGCTTGCTCAAAATGCCTAGTGATATGCTCAAAAACCCTCAACCACTTTCTCATTTCCACATATGTCCTAAACCTAAAAGTCAAACTCGGCCCTACCGATTTGATCTATCCGACGCCACTGAGTTCATTTCACATAGCCACTGCCACAAACCCTAATCATTTCGGTTTCATCGACAGGGATCTCGGTCTCACCGAGATGTTGCAATACAATGCTCAAGCTTGTGATATCCTCTTCAATGGATTGTGCCCCGAGGAATTCAACAAAATTAGCCGTCTTGAGAATGCAAAGGAAATTTGGGATACTTTGATTGATATGCACGTAGGTACCAACTCCATCAAGGAATCCAAGTTGGATGTGCTTCAAAGTCAACTTGACAAGTTCAAAATGAAGGATGGTGTGGGTGTCGCTGAAATGTACACTAGGCTTGCTCTCATCACAAGTGAGATTGTCGGCTTAGGAAGTGAAGAGATGACTGACAAATTCATCATCAAATTCTACTCAACAACTCATTTCTATCCTGATGGAAATGTTGTGTGGATGTCTGAAGGTACTAGGTACCAATGTTCTGTTGATGAGTGGGCCAAGCTTATTAATGCCCTCAAAGAAGCTAAGAAAGACATTGATGTCTATGCTGAGAAGAAGAAGGATCACAACTCCATGGCCAATATGTACAAGGAGATACCTGACAAAGCCCTGGAGACACACAAGCTAGGCTCAGTGTACTACTTGATGTCTGGATTGGCCACAATGAACACTATTCTGAGGCACACCTTGTTGCCCAAATCAGGAGATCACAGGATGATCAGAGGCCACTCCATCAATTTTCTACAACTCTTTGATTTGCCCCAAAAGTTTAAAGTTATGAGTTTGATTGTTGAGACCATCAAGAGAACAGCTGCTGATCAGAAGAGATCATGTGGATATGCTCCACACATACAAATGTTGATAAATTCCAAGATGAGCAAAGGTGTCTACTTGTTGGACAAAGAACATCTTCCCTTGAGGCCTGATTTTGAGGACATCACTGTTGTCATGAATGCTGAAGATCCCACATCTGTGGAAGCTCAAGAGAAGAGGCAGAAAGCAAAAGCTGAGAAGGCAGCAAAGATGCCAAGTGCTGAAGAAGCTTCACAAGTGTTCCTCAAGTCTAAGCAAGACCAACTTGGATATCTTATTCAAGCTACCTTGAGGATTGAGAAAGGATTGGCCACCCTGACTCAGAACTAAGAGAGCCTCGAGAGAATCATTGAAACAAAGTTCTATGATCTTGACTTGAAGGTGACAGAGATTCAAACAGCAGTTGAGCAGCTCCAAGAAGAAGCAGAAGAGAGGAAGGGGAAAGCAACCACTGAAGTGTTTCAGAGAGTGCCTAGGGCACAGAGATCTGCAGTAGTGCCAGTGCCAGATACTAGAGCTACATCATCAGCACCTGCAGCCACAGCTCCAGTTGCCCCTCCAGTGGTAACTCCACCATCTCCATCAACTTCAACAGATGCTTTCATCCTTGGAGTCCTCTCAACACCACCTCCTGAAGATCAAGTTTAGAGAGCCGCATAGCACTATGCATTTCCAAGCTTTTTGGTAACTTGTTGCCAAAGGGGGAGAAAGTGTATAGATCATATGCTTCGGAGAGAGAGATAGCTTGCTTCTTTTGCTACTTATTTGCTTTGCTTGCTTGGTTGATACTCTACGTTTATGTGTGTGAGATACTTTGTATGGTCATGTGTTTGATCATATCATTCTTAATGCTTATGCTTGGGTGATGATATTCTCTATATCTTTTATGTATGAACATTCACTTTGCCTTGGTGATGAGTGCTTGTTCCTATTTCTATCATTTTGAGCGCTCCACCAAGATGTATGTGACATGGAAGAGTAACCCATGATCCTAATTGGTTGTGCATTTGCATTCAAAAGCAAATCTTAAATAATGCACAAATTTAGGGGGAGCTCTTGCTTATCACATAATTCTCAAAGCGACGATGTTTTTCATTCTTATTATCATTTGTCGAAGCTTTGATCTATATGTTGTCATCAATTACCAAAAATGGGGAGATTGAAAGTGCAACTAATCCCTGGGTGGCTTTGGTAATTCTTAACAACATATAGCTCATTGAACTAATGCTCTTTCAAGAAGATCATTTCAGAAAGTTCAATGATTGGCATGGCATGGATTAGATATGTGGACCCCTCAAAATGCTAAGGACACATATTGGCAACAAGCTCAAGACTCTAGATTTTCATTTTAGTGATCCAATATCACATTGAGTCCATAGGAAAGCCAATACTATTAAAAGGGGATGAGGTGTTGCTTAATGACTTGCTTGCTCAAAATGCTTAGTGATATGCTCAAAAACCATCAACCACTTTCTCATTTCCACATATGTCCTAAACCTAAAAGTCAAACTCGGCCCCACCGATTTGATCTATCCGGCGCCACCGAGTTCATTTGACATAGCCACTGCCACAAACCCTAATCATTTCGGTTTCATTGATAGGGATCTCGGTCTCACCAAGATGGGATTGCAAACTCTCTGTTTCCCTTTGTAGCATTTCGGTATCACTGAAATGAGCGATCAGTCCCACCGAGTTCGCAATGCAAACTCCTTGTTTCCTTTTCATAACGTTTCGATCCCACCGAAATGAGCGAATCGGTCCCACCGAGTTTGCCTGACCAACTCCCTGTGTGCCTATTACTAAAATCAGTCCCACCGAGTTCATGTGATCGGTCTCACCAAGATTATGTTATGCCCTAACCCTGGCGCATGGGTCCCGCCGAGTTGATCACGTCGGTCCCACCAAAAATCCTAAAGTTCATATTTTGACCTGAATCGGTGTGACCGAGTTTCACCATTCGGTCCCACCGAGTTTGGGAATCTGTGTGTAACAGTTAGATTTTGTGTGGAGGCTATATATACCCCTCCGCCCAGTCTTCATTCATGGGGAGAGCTATCAGAATGTGCCTACACTTCCACTACTCATTTTCTGAGAGAGAACCACCTACTCATGTGTTGAGACCAAGACATTCCATTCGAACCATAAGAATCTTGATATCTAGCCTTCCCCAAGTTGCTTTCCACTCAAATCAGCTTTCCACCATAGCCAAATCTGTGAGAGAGAGTTGAGTGTTGGGGAGACTATCATTTGAAGCACAAGAGTAAGGAGTTCATCATCAACACACCATCTATTACCTTTTGGAGAGTGGTGTCTCCTAGATTGGTTAGGTGTCACTTGGGAGCCTCCCTCAAGATTGTGGAGTTGAACCAAGGAGTTTGTAAGGGCAAGGAGATCGCCTACTTCGTGAAGATCTACCCAAGTGAGGCAAGTCCTTTGGTGGGCGATGACCATGGTGGGATAGACAAGGTTACTTCTTCGTGGACCCTTCGTGGGTGGAGCCCTTCGTGGACTCGCACAACCATTGCCCTTTGTGGGTTAAAGTATCCATCAACGTGGATGTACGATAGCACCACCTACCGGAACCACGCCAAAAATATCCGTGCCAATATTGCGTTTGCTCCCTCCAAACTCCTCCGATTTACCTTCATATGCAATGATTTACATTCCGCTGCTATACTCTTTGAATTGCATGTGTAGGTTGATTGCTTGACTAGTGCTAAGTTGCTAAAATCTGCCAAGAATTAAAATTGGGAAAGGCTAGGTTTTTATTTGGTCAAGTAGTCTAATCACCCCCTTTAGACATACTTTTGATCGTACACCTTGAGACCATGAGGTCACGGGTTCAAGTCCTGAAAACAGCCTCTTGCAAAAATTAGGCAAAGGTTGCGTACTAAAGACCCAAAGTGGTGAGACCCTTTCCCGGAGCCCGCGCAAGCGGGAGCTACATGCACGGGCTACCCTTTTAATGAAACAATTGGACAAATAAGTTGTTAATGTTCATATTGCCGCTTGACTCCCATTTTGTTTGCCTTGAAAGAGTGGAGAGGATCATGGACAAATAAGGGTCCAAGCTACATTTATTACCACCTCTAAGGTGGTGGTGATGGCCGTTTCTTTTGTTCTTCTTCTTTTTGTTCTACCCTCTTCCATGTGAAAACAATTGTCACCAATCTTTGATACAATAACTAACTATTGTTCTTACTTCATGCATGTTCATCTATTGACAATATCTGTTCTCACGGATGTCTGTGCTTAATTATTTTTTGTTTGCGAGGAGTCTTTTGCTCTAATATTGACATGTGAGTATACATATGTTTCTTTCAGTGTGTCCATGTGCCATACATTGACATTAGATTGTTTGCGGCGAATCCATAGGTTTATACCTGTTTATGGACGTGTAGACCACTGGCTTATTTTTCTTCTTGTTTGGCTTTTCTACCTAAGAGCAACTCTAGCAGACCCCGCAAAAAGCCCCGGCCCGCAAAATAATCGCCAAATTGCGGGTTGGGGCCAAAAAATCTGCACGAGCAGACCCCACAAAACGCCCCGGCCCGCAAAAAAATTTGTGGGGCGCGGCAAATCTTCTCCCTCAACCTCCATCTTCATGGGCTGGGAGGCCGACCCGAGCTCAACCCCCATCCGGCGCGAGATTTGGCAGGAGGGACATTTCCGCGCCCCTTTTCCCGCTCTCGGCACCCTCCGCCACCATTGCCCCCCCCTCCGAAAGCTCCGGGTGCTCCTCCCCAGCCATCCCTCGCCGCCATGGACGACCCCATGCTGTTCCCCGTCACCGTCGAGGTCGCGCACGGCCCTTCCCCTCGGGCGGATCTCGTCGCCGGCCATGTAGGCCCCGCCGGCGTCGCCAAAGCACACGCCACGCATGCTCGCAAGCGGCAGGGCAACGTGCTTGTGCAGGGCGGGAATCCAGCTGCCCCCGCCGTGATGGGCCCGCGCTCCAGGCGCCAATGCCGCTGTGCGATCCCAGCCGGCGACGGAGAAGGCCGACAAGGTCGCGGGCGTAAAGCGGAGGAAGGTTCCGACTTCAAGGAACAAATCTTCTTCAACCTCTCACTCTATCCTCCCCCAAGGTGGTGCTCCGGTGATGCCGTTCAATGGTGCCACTCCACCCGCGAGTGAGGTGTTCGACGAAATGGCCGGAAGGTATATCTCTTCGGACTTTGGTGATTCTCTTTCATTTTCGCCATTGTTTTTCGATAGCTCATGACTTGTCATCGTTCGGTATAGCGGTGGTTCGAACAATGCAACAACCGAGTTCGTGAACTTGTTGGACACGAACGCGGTTGACATTGATCAAGCCCCTTTCGAACCTTTCGACTACAATGAAACGGAGGGCGGCGTGGACGATCATGGTTGTGCGGACGACTTGGCGGAGATCGAAGCGGAAGCGTTTGAGAATTCACAAGCAAAAGCTGGGAAAAGCCAAAGATCAAAAAACTACACCATCTTGGAAGATCAAGCTTTGATCAAAGCATGGAGTGCGGTGTCTCTTGATGCATGCACGGGTACTAATCAAACTGCCAAGAGATATTGGCAAAGGATCGAAGATCAATACTTCCGCATTATGAAAAACTACCCCAAAAAGACTCCACGCACATTTCGGTCGCTTCAAGGTCATTGAGAGAACATCAAGCCTATGTGCAGCCATTGGGCAGCTTGCTTGGAGCAAGTACGCAATGCACCTCCAAGTGGCACCGTGGAGTCCGAATATGTGAGTTTGCTTTGCCTTTGTTGAAGTTGTGCATCATTATAATGTATCATGAAAAATGATTGCATCACCTTGTTCGCATTGTGTAGGACAAGATTGCTCAACAAAGATACAAGGACATGGAAGCTTCGGAAGGCAGATTCTTCAAATTAGAGCATTGTTGGGAGTTGCTCCAAAAGCGCGAGAAGTGGAAGTTGATCTACAAAGAGTCCCCACCCAAGAGAGGCTCACTTACAAACATGGATGAAGATGAGGATGATGATGTCCCAAGAAATTTGAACAAGCCCGATGGCAACAAGAAGACTAGAGAGAAGATAAAGAGAGAGCAAGAAGCATCGAGCTTGAGGGAGAAGATTGATGCCATGGTGCAATCAAACGAGTTAATGTTGTTGAAGTCGTTGGAGATCAAGAAAGAGTTGGCCGAAAAGAAGGCAAAAGAGAAGCAAGAAAAATGGCAAATGCTCAAGGAAGAGGGGCTGCGCAGAGCTGCCATTGAGGAGAGAAAAGTACGCGCCTCTGAAAATAAATCGCTGTCATTGTTGCTCGCCGAAGAGAACAAGATCATGTCAATGAACCGCAATGACATGGACGAGGTCACCAAAACATGGCATAATATGGCAAGGAGAGAGATCTTGAAGAGGAGAATGGTCGCCTCGGCCGATCCGTCTGCTAGTTCCGGTGATGTTTTCTCTGCTCCACACGGTGGCAATGTGGATGTCTCGGTGCGGGAGTTGGAACAAGCGACAGAGGTGGCTATGGTGGCTACGGTGGCGCCGATGAAGTTTTAAATGGACTCCATGGCGCCGAGTGAAGATCGACCCCCAAGATGATGCCGGACATGGGCGCATACCTTTGCATGCTCTCTTTTGCGTAATGAACTTCGCTTTTACTCGCGCGCAAACTGTTTATGTCATTTGAATTTGAACTTGTTTGTGAAACCCTATGACAATTTCAGATTTGCAGTTCTTGTGTTTGCGGGTCGTTGCGCTGGTGCCCGAGCAGAACCCGCATAGCCGACCCGTAAAAAAGCATATTCAGCGAATATACTTTTTTACGGGTCCGTTTGGGGGGTCTGCATCTGTGCTAGCCCTCGCCGGCCCGCAAAAGCGGTTTTGCGCGAACTGCAAACGCGTTTTGCAGGCCGGCGTTTTGCGGGGAATGCTAGAGTTGCTCTAAGAATGTTTTTTTTTGCGGTGGATTTCCGTCATGCGCTTTACCTTTGCCTTCTTTTTCTTTACTATATATGTGTATCAAAATATATATGAAAGATGCACAACCCAGTTTCTCGATCCGATAGAAGCCCAAAGCGGTCCATATATACCCAAATGAGATCCACATTAGTTCTAAAATCAGGAGGCTTGTGGTACTCCCTCCATTCCTACAAGGACACTTCATATTTGTATATCTAACTTTAATATGAAGCGGCTCTGGCAATAGAAGAAATCTCCAGCTGCGCCGTCTAGCACAGTCCATTGCTTACTAATAGAGGGTTCCTTGTGTTGATTGGCAAGCAATAGTTAATTTTCTATAAATAATACAGTAGAGGATAAGTACTCTTACATAAACAAGTACCCGATGATAAGCACTCGTACGAGTCATACAGTCACACCGCTTGGCCCTTGGGACACCTCATGTGCACGGGTGAATATAAAGACGATTGGTTCTTCAGTTTGTTTTATATGTGCCAGAACTAAAGGTGCCTTCCTGGAAACATCTTGAAAGGAAAACATAAGCTTGTAAAGTGAATCGCTTTCAAAGGTACTGTATACAACTTATAAGATGTCAAAAGTTCAGAGCGACACAATTCCGGAGAGTTGACATTGTTCATTCAGCCTGGTGGAGTACCCCCTCCATCTCCATGTGAAGCTGAATAAACTATCGGGTGGTTAGCTCCTTGCTGTCCCTCCCAGCCGCTACTACCCAACAGTGCAATGTACTTGGTCGTCTCTTGGCTTTCCGTGACGCTTGAAGAAGTATATCAGATTGATACGTGCACTTGTCTACAAAGTTGACTCTGAGATGTATACATATTAGATAGATATACTTGTGGCTGTCATGCTTGCTGTGTAAACTCAAACCAACTGCCCCCCCCCCCCCCCCCCCCTTGATGATCAGATTTTCGTCGCGAAGAGTGCATTTGGTCGTATCTAGCTACATGACACGCTTGTTCATTTTGTTCCTGGGTCATGCCTGCTTTTTGGAAGCCTCATGCACATGCTTTCTAAATCGACACACATGCCGTAGTGCAAACGCCGACCAACTTAAGTCTTGTAGAGTGAGCATCTAACGAAGAATATTGGATGGTTTCTTTTTCCGACTCCAACTTTTCTTGTTTGAAATGACTGCCCAAATAGGGCGTACCTTTTTGTTTGAAATGAGCGCCGAAACAACTTTTTTGTTTTGTTTGAGAAAAGGAGTTAGTAATAGCCATTTTATATCAGCTGTGATTGCACCGCTACTACCCTATTCGTATCCATTTTATATCAGCTGTGAGCCTGTGATTGCACCGGCCGCTACTATTCTATTCCCATCCCTTGGTGTTCTCACGGCGCTGCTCGCGTGAAAGCAACACGGAGGACACACACAAACGCAGGACGTACAAACTTCAAACAACCAAGTTGCTTCATACTATCATCTTCATGGAGCATGACTTGGTAAAAGCAAGAAATATGAAGCTGTTGCTTTGTTTGTTTGAGCAATTGAGTGGGCTCAAAATTAACTTCCACAAAAGCGAGTTGTTCTGTTTTGGTAAAGCCAAGGAGGAACAAGAAGCTTACAAACAATTATTTGGATGTGGTTCGGGGGAGCTGCCATTCACATACCTAGGAATTCCTATACATCACCGTAGGCTTACGAACAACGAATGGAAGTGTATCGAGGATCGATTCGAGAAAAAGCTAAGTTGTTGGAAGGGTAAGCTCATGTCATATGGAGGCCGTTTAATTCTTATTAATTCGGTGCTCACGAGCATGCCCATGTTTCTTTTGTCTTTCTTTGAAGTCCCAGTTGGTGTAAGGAAAAGACTGGACTTCTATCGATCGCGTTTCTTTTGGCAGGGAGATGAGCTAAAAAGAAAATACCGGTTAGCGAAGTGGGATATCATTTGTAGGCCGAAAGACCAAGGGGGTATGGGGATTGAAAATCTCGAGGTTAAGAACCGATGCCTTCTTAGTAAGTGGTTGTGGAAGTTATCTTCAGGAACTGACGCTACTTGGGCTCAAATCCTTCGTAATAAGTATCTTCAAACCAAAACTTTGTCTCAGGTCACGGTTAGACAAACTGATTCACCCTTTTGGAAAGGGCTCATGAAAGTTAAGCTTTCATTTTTTCAGAGGGCAAAGCATATAGTTGGTAATGGTGCCAGCACAAGATTCTGGGAGGATACTTGGCTCGGAGGTACACCCCTTGCAATCCAGTATCCGTCGTTGTATCGTGTTGTCCAAAGGCGCGATGCTCTGGTTGCAACGGTCTTTCTTTCGATACCCCTTAATATTCAATTTAGAAGATCGTTAGTGGGCAATCATTGGGAACAGTGGCTACATCTAGTTAGGAGACTGATGCAAGTCCAACTTTCACAACAACCTGATAAACTGCGCTGGAATCTCACTAGGTCGGGTGAATTCACAGTTAAATCAATGTATGTTGATGTTATTAATTCGAGCTCGATTCCTTCTTCCAAGCATGTGTGGGATGTCAAAGTTCCTTTAAAGATCAAGGTGTTTATGTGGTTTCTACACAAACAAGTTATCTTAACAAAGGACAATTTAACAAAGCGCAATTGGACAGGACCTACTAGGTGTAGTTTCTGTGATCAGGGTGAAACCATTAATCATTTATTCTTTGATTGCCCATTAGCTAGAATTCTTTGGACAACTGTTCATGTTGCTTTCAATATTCATCCACCAAGCTCGGTTAACATGTTGTTTGGAACATGGCTCAACAGGGTAGAGCCCGGGTTAGCAAAACATATTCGCTTGGGGGTGTGCGTCTTAGTATGGGCGCTTTGGAATTGCAGAAATGATCTTGTCTTTAACAGAACAACAAACATTCATGTTTTGCAGGTTATCTTCAGAGCTACGGCACTTATCCGTTCCTGGTCGCTACTCACTCCGACGGAGGCCAGGGAGCTTTTGGTTACTGGTGCTATCCGATGGGAGACGGTAGCTCGGGATATCTTCAGCCGGTTTGGATGGCGGTCATGTAATAGGATAGGCAATTAGTTTACCTGTCTATTTTTGAGCCAACCGGTTGTGGTTTATCCTTTATTTGGCTAGCTTGTGTATCTAGCCTTTGGGCTCTGTGTGAGCCTTTCTTCTTCATTTTATTTTGCTACTTTTGAGATTTCGAGACCTTGTGGATGATTTATTGTTAATAAGATGGCCGTATGCATCATGCTGATGCAGAGGCCGGGGATCCCCCCCTTTCGAAAAAAAAAGTTGCTTCATATGTAGGAGTACTACTGTCTGAAATCAAATTACTTCATTCGTAGTCATTACACGCTCACAACAAAAAGGAGGTATGCACCCCAACATTTATCCGTACAGTTTGCGCGGTACGTACGTACTACGGTACTAGTACGTGCTAGTCCGTACTGATACTGTTACATGTAGAGAGAAAACGACCGGCCGGAGAAAGCCAACAAACTTTGCTACGGTTCCGATCTCCACATCTAGTTGTTCTTCTTGCGTTTCTCAATGAAGAAGAAGAATGCGAGGGAGGCGACGGAGAAGGCGGAGAAGACGCCGGCGGCGACCTTGATGGAGGTGGTGACGCCGGTTATGCTGACGACGTTGAAGGCGGAGGAGGGCGCGGTCTGGCCGTAGGCGACCTGGGTGCCGGAGGCGTCGAGCGCGTAGGCGCGCACGTAGTAGGTGGCGGTGGGGATGTCGAGGGCGACGCGGTACTCGACCTTGCCGGTGCCGGGGTAGGCCTGCTGGGTGACCTTGAACTGGCAGGTCTTGTCCTTCTTGAGGTCGTCGTGGGTCTTGCGCCACTCGCGCTCCTTCTGGCTCACCGGCGCGTAGCAGAGGCTCACCTTCACGTTCTTGTAGTCGGCGTCCTTGCCGGCCGGCTGGCTCGCGTTCAGGGCCCACGTCACCGTGATCACGTCCTCGCCGGCGTGAAGAACTGGTCAAGGATCAGTTAAGTTGATCATTTTTGTTAGGATGAAGAAAAAGAAGAGGCGCAAACAAAATAATAAAATTGAGCATCTACTTGGAAGATTCTTCTACTGGCCGGCAAGCCGGCTGACCTTGGCATATTTGGAATGGCATGCGACAAGGCTAATTAGCTTGTTGCATACATGGCCATATATGCCAATCTATGACGTTGCTATAGCAAACAGCGCCAAACAAGGAAGCATATACGACGGTACGACGGACGTACCTTGGCCGGGACTGGGGGAGGCGGTGACGTCGAGGGTCACCGGCAGCTTGGAGAGGTACGCCACGGCGCCCGCCGACGCGCAGCAGCCGGCGGCGAGGACCACCAGCAACAGCGCCGTGACCATACCTTGGCGAGCCATCCCTGCGCGCGGCTAGTTAGTGCTTGGCTGCTGTTGTCGATCGGACAAGGCAAGAGAGGAGCTGGGGGACAAGTTTGATTTGCTCTTGTGGGATTTGGAGAGATGGAGGAGTACGGATGGGTTTAATATAGGCGCGCGCCATGCCATGGGTGTTGACCGTGGGCGAGAGGAGGCAGATGAGATCAGCGGGAGCTGCCTGCACCTGCAGTGCCGTGTTTCGCGGGGCCGAGGAGGTGCCCGTCCGATTAAGCTACTGTGAGCTACTTTAGGCGCTCCCAAGTCAAATCTTGTCCTCTCCGAAGTCCGAATCCCAGCCTCTTCCTCGTCTGATTTGCTCAAAAGGGCAAAAGCGGCCGGCCGGGGGTGAGAAGCGGCGGCCACAAATCAAACTGCAAGCGCCCGAGCCTAAATCATCATTTTTTTAGGGGTATCCTAAATCATCATTAAATAGTGAATACTTACTCTTCGAATCAAAATGTATTGATTTTTCGTTGTGGTTTTCGTCCATAATATGTCAACAAAATTTGTATAGAAACATAGGACGAAAAGATACGAAAAAGTCTTTCGCCCCGCTATATAGATATAGCAACCACCCGATACAACAAAAAGTCCAATGCTGAGGCAAACAACACAAGCAAGCCCAAAAGAAACAAAAGAGAAAGAAGAGAGAAAATAATGTTAACAGCGTCGGATCGACGAAAACGATGATAACCCAAAACCATTGCGCCCACCGAAGATGTACCACCTCGCTCCAGGCACCTCGAACCTCCGCATACCAAGCAGCACCTTCAGGAAGGAACATGACGATGATGACGCTGCTGCCCGGACAGATCATAGGGTTTCCCCCGGTACGCGGAGGGGCGTGGGGAAGGGAAAGACGCGACGCCCTTCAGGAAAGAGCGATGGCGCCCACGGGCGTCACCGCGTTGGTGCCGGCAAGCCGACACGGATTTCTCCCATCCGCCAAACACCCACAACCCCGAACGGTCCGACACGCTCTACCAGACAAGCCACCCACGAACGCGCACCACCACAGTCTTGCCATCATCACCGCCGCCTCACCATGGTCATCGAAGCAAGACCGACGAGGACGAGAGTGAGCAGCCGGGAATGAGGAGCGGCAGCGACAGCAGCCACGCCGGAGGAGACAACCTCCACCGCCATCAGCGATCACCGACCGGACACGGCAAGGGGAGCGTACCAGGCCCTCGAGGCCCGGCCGAGCCCAAAAGGGGCTCGTGGAGCACCCGTCGCCGAGCTGCAGTAGACAAGCCGCAGTCTCCACAACCCCTGCAAGAGCCGCGCCACCACCGCCCCCGCCGGAGCCGCCACAGGGGAGACCGAGTCAGGCCAGCCTAGACCCAGACGGGGCCCAAAACGGCCCAGATCTGGGCCGGGAGGGCGCCGCCACCATCCAGCACGCCGGCCCGCCGCCAAGTGGTCGTGCCTCCACCTCTAGGCCACCCGGAGCTGCGCCGCCAGGAGCAGCCGCCGTTACCGGAACCACCGTCGACCGAGGAGCACCGCCGCGGGACGCCACCACCCGAGCCATGGCACCGCGCGCGGGGAAGGGAAGGCCGCCGCCGCCGCCAACACCATGCGGGCAGGGCCCAGTGGCGTAGCTCGGCGGCGGCGGGAGGAGGGGAAGGGGGGAGGGAGGTGCTGGGGTGGGGGCGGGAAGATGGGCACCCGGCCGCCTCACTCGGGAGGCGACGCGGGGGCGGGCTGGGAGGGGGGCGGCGCAGCGCGCGTTGCCGGCGGCTGGAGGCGCGGGAGGGGAGGGGAGGACGGCCGGCGGCGGCGGCTCGAGAGGAACCCTAGGCGAGGGAGGGGTCACTCCAGACCAAAAGATACTTCCAAGATAAAAAGAAAGAATGCTCACCAAATGTCTGCAGAGAGGATGAAATTCTTTTAAACAAAACTACAACTGTTAATGAGGCAGAGACACTAAAATCTATGAAAATCACTAGCACATCTTCAATGGATTTGTCCAGTGTGCACTCTGAAGGAGTGTTACATCATGATGATACTTCCAATTCATCTAGAACACCCACTACTCCTGAGGGTCTAAAAGGAATCTCAGCTGTCATTGATCATTATAGTGTTGGATGGACTCATATTAGCAAATATGGACGAGGCAAGCACCCTAGGAAAGCTTTATATAGATGAATGCCCTATTTTGAAACATTAGAGGGATTACTACCCTTGGTAAGAAAACCTATATTATTGATACTCTCTCTAAGCACAATCCTAGTATGGAAGAATATCATACGGAAACTGGAAACCGGTGAAAACCACGAGAAAACATCACCTTCTTAACATCCCACACTGAATTTGTCTTTTTCATAGCTCACATCTTGTAATATTTTTCAACTTGAAATTTTGTGTAGCAATAAAACATCACCTTCTTAACATCCCGCATTTTTTTAGTTTTTTTAAACTTTAAAATATGCTTTCCACGAAGTTTTCATTGAATATTGGTTTCCGTATGATATTAACCAACATTCGGTGGAAACCGGTGAAAACCACGAGAAAAAGATATTTTGAAGTTTAAAAAAATTAAAAAAATGCGGGATGTTAAGAGAATGATGTTTTATTGCCACACAAAATTTCAAGTTGAAACATATTACGAGATGTGAGCTATGAAAAATACAAAATCAACTTTAAATAGTGCCGAATAGTAATGTCACTATTTAGGGCTGAATTTGTCTTTTTCATAGCTCACATCTCGTAATATTTTTCAACTTGAAATTTTGTGTAGCAACAAAACATCACCTTCTTAACACCCCACATTTTTTTCAGTTTTTTTTGAAACTTTAAAATATGGTTTGCACGAAGTTTTCATGTGTTTGCATGTGATAAATTCAGCCCTTATATTGTTGATTCTAAAGTTAGTATTCACATTGATCATGTTGCTATTAAATATCGTATGGAAAAGAATGATGCTAAACCTAGACTAATTAGGTGGGTTCTAGTATTAGAAGAATTTGACTTGCATATTATTGATAAAAAATAAGGTGAAAATCCTATAGCAAATATTTTTCTAGGATGGAAAATGTTCTTGATGACCCACTACCTATTGATGATAGATTTCCTAATGAGAAATTCACTGTTATAAATGCTTCTACTTCTCATAATAATCCTTATTATGCAGACTATGCCAGTTACATTGTTGTTAAATATATACCACCTAGTTACACCTATCAATAAGAGAAAAAGTTCTTTGATTTAAGACATTACTTTTGGGATGACCCACATTTATATAGAGTAGATGGTGTTATTAGACGTTGTGTATCTGAGCATGAACAGGAACAAATCCTATGGAAGTGTCATTCTGAGGCATATGCAGGAGACAGAACTACACATAAGGTACTATAGTCTAGTTTTTACTGGCCTACTCTCTTCAAAGATGCACGTAAGTTCATCCTTTCTTGTGATGAATGTCAAAGAATTGGTAATATTGGTAGACGTCAAGAAATGCCTACGAATTATTCACTTGTTATTGAACCAATTGATGTTTGGGGTTTTGATTATATGGGATCTTTTCCTTCCTCTGATGGGTATACTCATATTTTGGTTGCTGTTGATTACGTTAGTAAGTGGGTAGAAGCTATTCCAACTAGTAGTGTTGATCATAACACCTCTATATTAAAATTCTTAAAGAAGTTATCTTCCTGAGGTTTGGAGTCCCTAGATATTTGATGACTGATGGTGGTTCACATTTCATTCATGGTGCATTTCATAAACTTCTAGCTAAACATGATGTTAACCATAGAATCGTATCACCTTAGCATCCTCATTCTAGTGGTCAAGTTGAATTGAGCAAAATAGAAACAAAATTAATCTTGCAAAAGATCGTTAATAGATCTAGAAAGAATTGGTCTAAGAAACTTGATGAAGCATTATGGGCCTATAGAACTGCTTACAAAAATCCTATGGGCATGTCTCTATATAAAATGGTTTATGTAAAAGCATGTAATTTACCTCTTGAATTAGAACACAAAGCTTATTGGGTAATAAAAGAACTTAACTATGATTTCAAACTTGCCGGCAAAAAGAGGTTATTTGATATTAGCTCTTTAGATGAATGGAGAACCCAAGACTATGAAAATGCCAAATTGTTTAAAGAAAATGTTAAAAGATGGCATGATAAGAGAATACAAAAACAAGAATTTAAAGTCAGTGATCAAGTTCTATTGTACAATTCACGTTTCAGATTCTTTGCTGGAAAACTTCTCTCTAAATGGGAAGGGCCATATATCGTTGAAGAAGTTTATCGCTCCAGAGTTATCAAGATTAACAATGCCGAGGGTACTAATCCGAGAGTGGTTAATGGGCAAAGAATTAAACATTATATTTCATGTACGCCCATTAATGTTGACACTAATATTATTCAAACAATGATACCAGAGGAATACATAAAAGAAACCTTCCAGGACGCTCCAGAACCCTGAAAATGAGTAGGTATACAGTAAGTAAATCGACTCCAAATATTCCAAAAAAAATAGTTCTGTCCGTTTTGGAATATTAGAAGAAAATACAAAAATAAGAACCAGACGATGGGACCCATGAGGAGGTCACAAGGCAACAGGGCGTGCCGGGTTGCCTTGTGGGCCCCTCGTGTGCCTTCTCGACTTTGTTTTCTTCGTGAATAATTGTTTCACAAGATAAAAATTCATTATATATACTCCCGAATGTTTTGACCACCATATCGCAAGTTTCCCCTTTGTTCTTGTTTTGGTCTGATTCTTTGATAGGACTTGGCTGTCAAAGCTCCCCATGGCTCCCTCAAAGTTTTGACCAAGCACCGGATCATGCAACCTTCGCCGGGCAAACGTCCTTTCAGTGAGGTTTATTATGAGTGGTCAAGAGAGGAGGACACCGGCAAGAAGGAGGAAGCTGGAGAGGTCGCGAGAAGCCAGATCCAAGAAGAAGGAGATCAATACATGCTTACAGGAGAGACTACAGAAATGGGAGACATGTTGCAAACTCTCCATCATAATATTTCCTTGTCTGAAATTGATACACTAAAGGTTTTTGAAGCTATTTGTGCTCAGAACATAGCGCTCACTCATGAGGTTATCCTATTGGAAGAGAAAAACCATGCCCTTTGGAAGATCAATGGTAATCTGGAATACTTGTTGAAACCAAAGGACAATCCTACAACTTCATCACTGACATCACCGAAGAAAGAAACTTGAGTACACGGGTATGGGCACCACCCTTTGCTTGTTCCAAGCTTGGGGGAGGTGCCCCGGTATCGTATCACCATCACCTTTTATCATCGTTATCTATCTTAGTTTGATCCTTAGTTATTGCGTGATTTAGAAGAATAAAAGTTTAGTATGATCTTGTTTTGAGTGCTTGCTTCATGTTTTACCTATCTATGTAATCGAGTATGAGAGTTATATAATAAAGATTAGTTTGAGTTTTGCTTCCTTGCCTTCTTGTTCCAATCTTAGCAATAAAAATAAAAAAATATCATATGCTATTCCCAGGAGGAGTAATAGCTTCATATGGAAAGAGTATGGTTGATAAAATTTAATGGGAATTAACAAACATAGTACGGGTCATGGATGCAATTCATGCAAGATTATTAGAGGGAGAGAGGATTCACATATAAATATACTATCTTGGACATCTTTTATGATTGTGAGCCCCCATCAAATATTTTCTGCTTGGTCAAATAGTTGATGTTGGACAAGGAAGACAATGTAATGAGTTATGTTTGCTTACATTCACATAGAAGTTATATTGGCATGGATCCTCTAACATGTGGTGCTTGCTTAGAATCTTTTGCTAGGAAAAACTTCATACTAAGTAGAGATACTACTTGTACATCCGTAACCCCTTAAACCCAGTTTCTTGTCATGAGAGTCCACTATATCTACCTACGGATTGAATAAGATGCTTCAAGTAAGTTGTCATCGGTGCAAAAGCAATAAAAATTGCACCTAAATATGTATGATATTTCATTGTAAGGGAAAATAAGCTTTGTACAATCTTGTGATGTCAAAGAAATAAAAGCGGTGGACTACATAATAAAGGTTGCTATCATAAGGGACAATATGAAGTGATGTTCCTTTACATTAAGAGCTTGCACATCCAAAACTAAAAAAGGGCATGACAACCTCTACTTCACTCTATGGAAGGACCTATCTTTTACTTTTCTGTATTTACTTTTATGCAAGAGTCAATAGTGATTACCCCTGTTCCTTTCTTATTTATCTTTTATGTGGCAAGCATCATGTGGTGGGGAAAGATCCAGGCATATATATCCAGGTTGATGTAGGTGATCACGAGTTATTATTGTTGACATTATCCTTGATATAAACGGATGGGGAGGTGAAAACAATAAACCCCATCTTCCTATGTGTATGATGGAAACGTTTGTTCCCAAAAAAATATGCATTGAGTATTAGCATCATAGAATACTATATGATAGTTGAGTATGTGGACTTGCTAAAACATATGCTCTTACATAGACTCTTCCTGGAAATATGATAAGTTGTGACTGCTTCAATGAGTGATAACAGAGTTTGTTTGTTTTCAAGAAAGTTTATACTTCGTACTTCAAAGTTGTGAATGAATTGTTACTTGATTATGAGAAGCTATATGATAAATATTTGCTTCCATGTTAATGATCATGATGATACCATGTCTGTATTTTGTTTTATCGACACCTCTCTCTCTAAACATATGGTCATGATTATCGAGTTCGACATTCGCTTGAGGACAAGCGTGGTCTAAGCTTGGGGGAGTTGATACATCCATTTTGCATCATGTGTTCACTACAAAAAAAAGACACATCCGTGACATTTTGGGCCGAACGAATTTTTTTTCCGTCATACATATGACACTTCTATGACGATAATTGTGACAAAACCCGGTATCATCATAGATGTGATGGGCTCCTACTTCTATGACAAAAAATCATGACAGAAAATGGGCTTTTCGTCCTGGGCGGGCCGGAGACGTAGCTGCATGACATTCTTTGGACCGTCCATGACCGAAAAAACCATGGTAGAAGCGAGGGGGAGGAAAATTTTGGGGAGTTGCCGGTTACGGTGGGAGCTCGGGGGCCAAGCGATGCGCGTTTCTCTCGTACACGTGCGAGGCGTTGGCTCTAACTGAACCCGAGAGAGGCGTTGGGCTCTAATTGAACCCGAGCGATTGCACTGCAAGCTACGCGTTACTGAACCCGAGCGATCGATCGATGGCTGTTAACTGAACCCGATGGAGCAATTCCTTCGCTACTGCTGCTAACTAAAGCCGATCGATGCTGCCTCTAGGATGAACAGTGAGTATTGCAGGGGGGTGGGTGGGTTTGGATGAACAGTGAGCGGTGGCGTTGCCTCTGGATGAACAGGAACCCGTGGTGTGGAGGGCTGGATGAACAGTAGACGCTAAAGGGGTGGCCGTGGAGGGGTAGTTGAACAGGACCCCGTGGTGTGGATGGCTGGATGAACAGTAGACGGTGGAGGGGTGCCCATGGAGGGGTGGTTGAACAGTAGCCGATGGAGTAGCACGCGGTGGAGGCTGGATGAACAGGAGCCCGTGGAGGCTGGAGGAGGTCGAGAGTAGCCCGTGGAGGCTGGAGGAGGTCGACGGTGGAGATGAACAGTATCCCGTGGAGTCCCGTTTTGCGGTACACCACACCCCTCCCGATGAATAGGACAACCGTTTAGACCGTAGGAGGTCCGTTTCGTCCGTTTTGCGGTACGCCACACCCCTCCCGATCAACAGGACCCCCATTTCGACCGTAGGAGGTCTGTTTCCTCCGTTTTGCGGTACGCCACACCCCTCCCGATCAACAGGACCCCCGTTTCGACTGTAGGACGTCCGTTTCCTCCATTTTGCGGTACGCCGGGCCTCGTTTCCATCGCCTTTTCCGTCCAAGCCCTCCAGATGAACACGACCATGCATTCCGTTCCGACCCAGCCGGTTGGCTCCCACGCATTTTGTTGCCTCCCGATGAACACGACGCATTCCGTTGCCTCCCCATGAACACGACGCATTCCGTTGCCTCCCCATGAACACGACGACGACGATGTTTCACCGTTCCGACCCAGCCATGTACACGAGCCCTCGCCGTACGTATGCGCGAGTAGGCGTTCGAGACCCCGCCCGTATGTACACGTACGTGGCCGTATTTTCTTTCTTGCACCCTGGCCGCTGTACGTACGTGTACATACTACGTGCACGCCTCTACTACGACACGTGCGCGCCTCTACATCCACCAGTATATATGTACGTACATGTTCGCGGCCAGAATGACAATGCTACATACGCTTCGACCAGGTGGGTCCCGACTGTCAGGCACTTCCTTGCGTGCGAAGATGTAGCTGGTGGGTCCCAGCAGTCATGGGGGCAAATCGTTTTTTTCCCGGACGCACTTCCTTGCGTGCGAAGATGTAGCTGGTGGGTCCCAGCAGTCAGGGGGCTAATCGTTTTTTTTGCCCGGACGCACTTTCTTGCGTGCGAAGATGTAGCTGGTGGGTCCCAGCAGTCAGGGGGGCGAATCTCTTGTTTTTTTTTGCCCGGACGCACTTCCTTGCATGCGAAGGTGTAGCTGGTGGGTCCCAGCAGTCAGGGAGGAAACGTTTTTTTCGTGAAATAAGGTGGCCCGTCCGGTGGGTCCCCGCTGTCAGGTGGAGGAATAATTATTTTGCGCATAATAAGGAGGCACTTCCTTGCTGTGGCCGTGGACCCAGCTGTCAGCCTCTCCATGTACAGTCCATGTCCGATGGAAGCTGTTCCTTGACCACGTTGACCAGGGCGATGGACAATGGCGAGGCCTAGTAAGGGGACGACGCAGAGCCGGGGAAGACGCTGCAGTGGATGCCCACGCGTAGAGGAGTACGAGGGTTCACTGGTTCGCTGCGGTGTGAGGCTGCCGTCGCCGCAGAATAACAGGGGGTGTGGGTGAGTAGAGGGATAGCCTGGCCAGCGGTAGGAGTAGTAGGGGGCGGTGAGGCCTCCGCCGCATCGTAGCCGACCAAGGGAGGCAGGAGCACGAGGCACGACCGGCGCTGGTTTGGGCGGCTGGAGCAAGAAGACTAAAGGTTGAAGAAGCAGTACGGCCGTTGGATGTACATCGTACGGTCACTAGAGCTAGAATCGTGCATATTGACTAAGTTGACAAAGCCCTCCGTCCCCGTCAACTTAGTAGGCCCACAAGTTAGCCTGCCACTATACTGGGTCCCAGCTAACAGGAGGAGTATTCATTTTTTTTGTGCGTAATAAGGAGGCACTTCCTTGCGTACAAAGATATAGCTGGTGGGTCCGAGCTGTCAGAGCCGGCCGCGGGGAGGAGGGAGCAGGTAGTCCCGCCGGCGCTTGTTTGAGCGGCTGGAGCAGGAAGAGAAGAGTTTGAAGAAGCACGACGGCCGTTGGATGGCCATCCAACAGTCACTGCTTATGCGTCAACCTTTTTTTAGGAAAGCCTCAAATCTGTGGAAAACAACATACATCCCATCTGCCATTATTTTTAATAATTTATAGCCCATTTGCTAATTCTTAAGGGTTTTTTGAGCCCATATTCTTTTTGTTAGCATTACAGCCCATATTGTGGCCACGGTTAAAAACTTATACGAATTTTTGCATATTTCGGTGCGGTCCAAATTGTTTCTAATCCCAAAATTTCGACTCACATTCAAACTGATTTTAAAAATAAATGTATATCAATATAAAATCCAACAAATTCTCCACGCATAAAAATTAATGTAATTTAAAATCTTGAAATTAAAAAAAAGATATTTGAAACTAATTGTCGGTTTGATGTGTTTTAAAAATGTACATCCCATTTCTCATTACTGATGGGCCATTTTCTCGGCCAGCCGAATGAAAGCTCTCCTCGTCTTGAAAGATTTGCAGCCCAACAGGCCTGACAAAGCGACTTAATTGGCAAATCACAAAAAAACTGGGTTGTGGCCGTGGACCCAGCTGTCAGCCTCTCCACGTACAATACTCTTCCGATGGAATATCGTTGACCACATTGACCACGCCGCGCCGAGAGCATCAAAGCGGTGGACGATGGTGAGGCCTAGGAAGGGGACGACGCGGAGCCAGGGAAGACACGGCAGTGGATGCCCACACGGAGAGGAGTACGAGGGTTCACTTGTTCGACTGTGGTGTGAGGCTGTCGTCGCCGCAGGGCCTGGCTAGCGGTGGGAGTAGTAGGGGGCGATGAGGCCTCAATGGCAGCACAGCCGGCCACTGGAGGCAGGAGCAGGCGGTCTCCCTGGTGCTGGTTTGGGAGGCTGGTGCAAGAAGAGCAGCGATTGAAGAAGCAGTAGGACCATTCGATTCAAATCCAACGGTTACTGCGTCTAGAATTATTTGTTGACTAATTTGACAAGCCATGCATACGCGTCAACGTAGTAGGCCCACAGGTCAGCCTCCCAACCGGTGCGCCCCAGATGTCAGTGGGAGGAATCATTTTTTTTCGCGTAATAAGGAGGCAGTTGATTGCGTGCGGCCAGGCCAGCGGAGGGAGTAGGGTGGGCCGGGGAAGCTTGCGCAACATCACAGCGGGCCACAAGAGGAGGGAGCAGGCAGTCCCGCCGGCGCTAGTTTAGACGGCTGGAGCAGGAAGATCAGGGATTGAAGAAGCACGACGGCTAGAATCGTGTGTTCACTAACAAAGCCTTGCGTAAACAAGTCAGCCTTGAAATCTGTGGCGTGTACAGCCCATTTGCTATTATTTTATAATTTTTACTCATTTTCTAATTCATATGGAATTTATTGCAGCCCGTTTTCCATTTTTAGAATTGTCGGCCATTTTCTGGTCAGTACCAGGGTAAAAAAATTAACTAAATATGTGGGAAATTTTTGCTGGGGAACGAAATATTCTTAATCCAAAAATTAATAGTCATATTAAAACAAATTTAAAAATAAATTAGTACTATGTCATGTTAAATCCAATGAAATACGTATAAGATTTCAGTGAAGAACAAAATTCAAAAAAAACTAATATCCCATTTGCTCGTCTTGAAAGATTTGCATCCCAGTAATTCAGAGAAAACAAATAGGCCTAGCTTGGGTATTCTTCAAAAAGAAATACTGGGCTACCTATTTTCCCAAAGAACTGGTGCATGAGCATTTAGCTTTATTTATTTATTTATTTATTTATGTTTAGGGGACCATGAGCATGTACCTGGGCCGGATTCATGTGAGAGCCTCCCTTCCAGTTAATTATGGGCTTCTCTATTGGGCCTTCATCAGTGGGCTGCATGTTATCAACAAGTGGAAAATGTGTTCCGTACGAAAAATAGTATGAGCTACGTACGGTACGGGGCACTAAAGGATCGAACCGTGCAACGACTTCCAAAACATTGTGTTTGTCGTTCTAACAACACATTTATTCAACCAACAGACGAAATATACTACTGATTGTACATTGAAAACAGCAGCAGCAACAACCAGGGCTGGGGGTGCAACAGAAGCAGTAAGCAGGCCAGAAGAGTGAAGACGCAGCTCTCTCTTCCAAACCAAACATCAGCCATCATTACAAAAGGGCTACCAAAAAAGAACAAGTGTATGCATCAAACTAAATAAAGATCCTACTACACCAAGTGTACGCATCTAACTAACTGGCTCAGTTAGACGTTACTATTTATTAAGCTGTGGAGATTGGCTGACGGCTTGAACCAGATGGGTGCCTGACGGGGGAAACTCCAGCCAGCAGGTCGAAGTCTGATACTTGCGACCCTCTCTCCTACTTTGGGCTGCAGAGCGTGGCGGCACATATCAGGGTATGGTGCATGCAGAGACGCATGGTACGCTGTGTACACACAGTTTTGCCTGATGAACGAAACCGCGCTGCCATCATGATCCTTGCCGTCAGTTATCTCCTGGTTAATCGGATAATTCAGTCCGACAAACAGAGAGCGTGTACCAAGGCTACTTACCAGCCTCCAGTCAAAAATTCCTGAAGGCCCAGAGAAGCTGGGATCCTGCTCAAAGACCTTGCAGTGACTGTGATTGTATTCCGCGAAACAACACGTCCGGTATGTGCGAACGATCATCAATCTTTCGCCGTCGTCTGATCGAGCCAGGAACCACCTGCAACTGCCATGCCGCTTTTCTTTGAAAGGTTCTGGGATTAGGAAGGGTAGGGACACCAGGCGGCCTACAACATCATATCAAGTTGGAGTCAAATAAAAAAGGGCTCTTGATTTAGTCAATCTTAAGAACAGCATGTTATGAGCATGAATATTTTTTCAGTAAATGTTGACAGTAATATAAGCAAGCCATCATGATATCATAGGAAAGTAACATACTGCTGTAACAGCCGTTTGTAGCGATGACTGGAGTAGGCCAGCAATTCCAGCCATAGAAGGAGTCGACAGCGTAAATGAAGCCCTTGTGTTCAATGGCATCAAAGAACCATGGAGGATGTATGATCCTGCGATGGACGTGCAGATTTATCCACTTACCGCAGTGACCTGTCAGATAGGCGAGACCGCGGTTGAAGAACACAATTAGCCTGAAATCTTTATAATTCGCAGATCTTGTGGGCACTTGGCAGATTACAACCTTGAGCAAATCAAACTTGGTATCATATTGGCTACTGTAAGATTCCAAGTATTCTGGGCCGCGCTGCCAAAGCAGTGCAGTGTTAATTGAAGGAAGGGGGATCAATCACCGGGTGTAGACCTCCACAAGCATCCAGCTGCCGCGACCGTCGACGAGCACCATCAAGACATGTTCATGCCGACCCAGTACATACCGTTAATGTAGCTGAGGCTGGCGGGGATAGGATCGCAGAGAAGGGGGTTGATGCTCGCCACCCTACAATCGTTATGCTGCGTGACACGCCGTTTATGAAGATCAGGCGGCATCAACAAGCAAGAAGCTGGCTTAAAAAGCTCCAGCCTGAGGGCTTTGAGTAAACGGTACAGCCCCGACGAGCACGCGGCGAGCGGCACGGTACTGAGATTGTCCACACGTGAAACAATGAGCTTGATTACCTCTGTGGGGAGCGAATTCCAGCCACTCTTTCGGCGGACGCTGCTCGGTTCTGCCATTGTTAGTGCTTGGTTTTCGGATGAGGGGGGGAGGCGCCTTAGCGGGGATGGAAGCTTGGACGAGATTATGTGCGGACAAAGATGGAGAAGCGAATATGTGATGCGGGAAGTGGACAGGTGATGATGACTACAGCACGTCGCTTGACTTATGAGACACATACCAGCAGCATAGGGTCATATCGATGACAGACAACTTGCTTGAGTGATCACAGTACTGGTACTCCCTACAGTACCTACTACAGTACTATGCCCTAGCTTGCTAGAGTAGAGTAGTAGAGTAGGACTCTGCTCTACTACTAGCACCGGAGGAGTAGTATATTCTAATCTAAAATAGTTACAAACTTCGATGCCCAATCGTGGAACGACTACGAACCGTGCTCAAAGACCGTGTCTACATGGTGTTTGGACTTATATGCAAAAAAATAGCAAGATGCCCGTGCATTTCACGGCACACCATCATCACCAACTCGGTTTTTTCTCTACTCCTACTCCTATAAAAGACTCAGTTGGTGATGATGGAGGCGAGGGGGCGTGTTCAGCCGGGCGTGCAGCGGACGGCGCAACACTATTCGATTTGTTATAAAAAAAGTAGTAGAGATAGAGACATAGGGAGGAGCACGAGGTAAGGCCTTATCTATAAATGTGGAGAGAGGTGCGGGTATCTTTTGTAAAATTGTCATAGTTGGCTTTCTATCCGTCAGATATAGATCGGACGGTCTATATTACAAGATGGCAGGCATACCATCATCACCAACTCGGTTTTCTATAAGAGTAGATATATATAGATATAGATAGATAGAGACTAGGGAGTACTAGTAAGGACACCATCTACTGCTTCGTGTGCTACTCCTGCGCTCCATTCGGCGGCCGCAACGTCCCCTACAGCCACTCCCTCCTGCGCTCCATTCGGCGGGCGCTGTTGAAATCTGGGGAGCGCACTCTCGCGACTGCTGGCAGCCACGACTTCACCGACGACGACTTCTTCCCCGACCTCGGCAACCTCTTCCTCAACGACATGGGCGACAACCTCAACGCCAATGGTGCTGCTCCCGTTGCACCGTATGTGTTTCTGTCCTTCCTGTTCGAAATCATGGTAGAATTCATGTTTCTACTCTGTATCCTACTACTATGCTAGTCCACATGATTAGTTTCATCTCTGTTATAGCCGTCATGATTTATTTTGTGCTTATTCGGATTAAATCTCATTGTAACTTGCTCATATATTCAACTGGCGCAACGTCCCCTACAGCCACTCCCGTTTCATGGACGGCCTGGTCGATGCCTCCAAGGAGCCCTTCGTCCACTGCTATGAGTGCCCGATGCCGTTTTGTGGCTTGCCGGCGGACATGGTGCATCACCTCACGGATGCGTGCAGCGGTCACTGCTGGCCCTTGGCGGAGAACATCAAGTACGACACGTGCTACCGGTTCACCATGCCAGAGTCGCTGGAGGATCACCGCCGCCTGCTAGTCTCGGAGGAGGACGACAACGTCTTCCTCTTGAACATGGGCACCGGCAAGGCCCGCGCAGGCCACCGCCCCGTCTCTGTAATGTGCGTCAGGGGCGTCGCCGCTGACGCTGACAATGACACGAGGCAGATGTACGGGTGCGTGGTCAATGTTACTACCCCTCCGGGTCATGTGGGCGGCGACACCGGTCTCATCGGACAGACTTGGACTCTGGGGAGCTGGGACTATCCCGCCAATCTGGACTTGGAAAACTCATGGCATCCGTTCCATCCTTTACCCGGTGCACGGGGACTCCAAGGAGGTTCACCTGGACATACGCATTATCAAGTGCACTTAGAAAACATGTAGTTTGTGTGTGGGCGCTTATGGCCCGTGTCTTTGCCGCTTTTGATTCTGTAAGCTTGTCGTTAAACTTGAGTGGCTTTCGCCGCAGTCCTTCCTTTGAACTGCTCCTCTCCGTGAGCTGATGTAAGACACTTTGGGTTTCATTTGATAATGGAACCGGGGAGGAGCCTCCCTGTTCTTCTAAAAAAATACGCATTATCAAGTTAGATGTTGATCATTAGTCTTCGCTCAATGTAATCCGTTGTCTAAGCATGTGGAGACTTCCATGCATGATCTTGCTCTCTTGGGGTATCGCGCATGAATAAAAGTGTATCCGTTTATGGTTTAGTCTAGAATCTTCCATGTATGAATTTTTACTACAGTACTGGTGAAAGACTTACGATGAACCATTTCTTACATCTCCTCTGCCCCCTTGCAAGTCATCCTGATTTAATCCCTCCGTCTAGGTGTATAAGGGCATGGTTAATATTACTTAATAGTATAGCCAACTGTTGACTATAAGAAAGTGCCATGTCATCTGTAGCCAACATGTATAACAATCGATACTCAAAAACTAATTCTTAAAGATCATTTCTTGCAAAGCACAATAAGTGTTATTTCTTCACAAGTTTTGGATGCAGGTTGAACAGTTGAACGCTTTTGTTTGCAAAAGATACCTTTTTATCTATTTCACCCGGATGTTTGTGAGCTCTAGAGATGAGATAATATCCGAAGAAACCTATCGATACCCGTTACACATGAGATGACCCCCACATCCTTTGTCAAAATAAACAACTCCCCGATCAATGCATTTCACTCTTCGGTGCAACGCACGGGCACCTTACTACTATAGATTAGTACGACCAAAAATTGAACTAACATTATATATAGTACGATAAATACTGATGCATGTCACCTAAAATTATATCATTCAAAACTATGTTCAAATACGAATCCAACGATATAGTTTTTGTTGACATGCACTAACATTTTGTCAGTTAAATCTTCAGTCAAATTCAATGGGGGACTAATAAACCACGACCGATGTAGTACAAGTGTAGAGGGCGGCGCTGCACGGGAGTCTCACCTCTCACCCCGCTCGTGGCGCGGCAGTAAAGCCGTCATATCACAAAACCCAACCACTCCCAGTAATAAATGGCCTGGTAAAATAAACGGACAAGCAACCATCACATCCCTCCGTCTTTTTTGCATTTCATCTCTCTGCATTTACTTTCTCCGGTTCATCTCCCACACTCGATCCCTAGCTACTACTCCTAGGGCCAGTTCTTTTGGCGGCTTCCCCAGCTTTTCCCACAAGACTAGTCACAGTGGAGAGTAACAATAAGGCGCCTCACTCATTTATTTGGGCTTCTAAACTACTACTCCGTCCTGGTTTATTCCTCACCATTGTAATTTGTGCTAAATTTTGACCAAAGATTTAACTGATAAAATGTTACTCAAAACACTTAGGCGCGGTGCATCTAGGTGTGTAAGTCATCTTACGAAAACCAAATAATCCCAAAACACTTAGGCGCGGTGCATTAACTTCTACCTCGTTTCTTGTTTCTTGACATATCAACCAATAAGAGATAAAGAGTGTGCATGCTTTTAATGACTTGAGATATCAAACACGACATGCAGTGGTTAGTTCATTGCATGCAATACTATTAATTAGCAAATAAACATTAACGTTTCTCGTTTTCTCCTCCTCCTTGGTCACGGTGCACAGCCTAAGATGACTTACTCACCTAGACGGATGGAGTAGTGCATGTGACATGCACTAACATTTCATTAGTTAAATTTATGATCAAAATTTGACACAGATTACAATGGGGACCAATAAACCAGGACGGAGGTAGTAGTTATGGGATTACTAATCTAGAAGCCTAAAAGAACTGGCCCCTGGTACTCCTACTAGTAGTAGTACTCAAGTTGGAATTCCAATTGCACGGCACAACTTGTTAGGCAAAAAATTCGATACAGGGTGTAGGAAGCGGTTTGGGAATTTGCATGCCTTTCCAACCAGTGAGATACTCCGTACAAAGTACGACAGAGAAATAACCACAGAGAAGGAAGCTAAAAGTAAACAATCAAACGAGCATTTTTGCATTTGTTTTGCATTGAATCGTTTCACAAGCTTGACTAGTGCTGTTTTTCTACTTTTACAAAAACCGCATTGTAATGTTAAAACGTGCATTTGCACGTACATAAGTAATAGTAGTACTCCCTCCGTCTAGGTGTACAAGTCTTCCCTCCTTGGTCACCGTGCACAACCAAAGATGACTTATTGACCTGGACGGAGGGAGTAGCACAGTCTGCAAGCATATATCGAGAGAGACGTGTAGTCCGATAGTATATAGTAAAGTTTGTGCTATATGCACGTACTTGCAAAATGTGTAATAATACACAACGTTTCCAAACTTTCCCTTTTACATACTTAATTAAGGACGCTAAAAATTCCTGAACATTCGGGATTTATCATTTGCATCCCAAAACTAATGAGATCGCCTTACGAAACAAAAATTATACTCCTCCTAAAAGCCACGGCGCTCGTAGGAGCGCTTGCAGCACGCCACGAGTGCCCTGGTGCGCGGCCGTTTTCCAGCGCGCCGACACAACGCCTCTTCCTCAGCCTCGCAACTCGCGAGGTGCCGATTGGCGGCTTGCCGGCGGGCGAGCGCGATCTCGCCGATGTGGTGATCCAGCGCCAACAGGTACTCCTCCTGGCTGGAAGCGTGCAACCGGTCCACGTACCGCCAAGCGTAGATGAGGCGCTTGGGCCCGACTGCACTCAGGGCATCGGCACGGGCGTCGTCCGCCACCCTCACGGCCCTCGCACGAGCCTTCTGCCAAAGAACCAATTGCTTGACTCTCTCGGACGCGACATAGATCTCCCAGAAAGCTTGTTGCGCGGTGCGCTTCTCTTCCTCGGTCTTTTTCTCCACCTCTATTTTGGCGCGCTCTGCTGGAGGCAAAGCCTCCCACAAGGCGACATCCATTTCTTTCCAAAGCTCCTCAAGGCTGGGGGGCTCGGCGGGCGGTGCGGCGTTCTCCTTGTAGCGGGGAGCTGACGCGTCCTCCGACACACGTGCTGGCGAGATTGGGAACGCCGACGCGTCCACCTCGACGCGTCGCGGCGAGGAGCGGAACGCCGACACGTCCTCCTCGACTAGTGGCGGCGAGGAACGAAATGGCGACACACCGCGTCGCGGTGAGGAGCGGAACACTAACGCGTCCTCCTCGACTAGTGGCGGCGAGGAACGGAACAGCGATGCGTCGCGTAGCGGCGAGGAGCAGAACACCGACGCGTCCTCCTTGACTAGTGGCGGCGAGGAATGGAACGGCGACGCGTGACCGTCCACGAGGTGCAGCGAGGGGCTCCTAGGGCTTGGGAGGGGCGATGCCATGGTGGTCGACGTGAGAGGGAGGGGAGGAGATAGCGATGAACGTGAACGTGAGGGGGAGGAGATAGCAATGTTGTGGGAGGCGCAGTATTTATAGCGAGCAATGGCACACCTATGTAAGATATGGACTGAGCTGCACTGACTTAACTGCAGGTCCAGTTGCGTCACTGACATGTGGGCCAGTACACTGCTGGGCCCGTATGTCAGTGACCCAATGCACCTGAAGTTAAGTAAAAGCTACGTGGGCATGTTTGTTGGAGTAAATTATGGGGGATCGAAGGGGTGGAAATATTGCTGGTCACAACGGATTGGACGAGCGTGGGGGGAGGAGAGTCATGCATGCATATTTTTTAACACGGGGTGGAGTGATGGGACCGCCGGAGGGAGAAGGAGAGTTTGGCAGGCATATTGTTTCCACACATGGAGAGGAAAAGGTTTGGAGACGAACGGGCTTCCTGCAGGTATGGGGAACGATGCATAATAAGTCATCTTGCATGCCGGGCTAGGTATAGTCTCAAGTCATTAAAAACATACACGCCCCACACATGTTCATATTTCAAGGTGCACTAAATTATTGCATGCGATGATTAAGGCTGGCCATCATGGTGGTATCTTAGCTGGTATCATGCACACGGGAATAGCAAACACGCTGATGTGGCAAAGAATTAAAGAAGAGAGGGGGGTTTGAGTAACTAGTGTTCATGCATGCATTGGTAAACACATTTTTTTGTGAAGAACGACAGCATTAGTTGAGTACTTTTGCAGACTTCAAAAACTATTCCACCGCCTCTACTATCTTGCTAAGAGTAGGTGAAATTTTTGAGTCAAGCCCTTTAAACTGGAAGGGAAGTAGTGGTACTCTAATAGCTAGGTGTGTAAGTCATCTTACGAAAACCAAATAATCCCAAAACACGTAGGCGCGGTGCATTAACTTCTACCTCGTTTCTTGTTTCTTGACATATCAACCAATAAGAGATGAGAGTGTGCATGCTTTTAATGACCTGAGACTATCAAACATGACATGTAGTGGTTAGTTCATTGCATGCAATACTATTTAATTAGCAAATAAACATTAATGTCTCTCGTTTTCCCCTCCTCCTTGGTCACGGTGCACAGCCTAAGATGACTTACTCACCTAGACGGAGGGAGTATCAACATTTCACAATGTCAAATCAATATTTTTACACTCATTATAAAACGTAGTTCTTATACTCATTATAATCATTATTGTAGATATTGATATTTTTAGTATAAATTTGGTGGTGGGATTTCATTGATGCCTGTCAAAGCGTTGAGGAAGCAGAGCTTAGGGCTTGCATTGCCGGTCTCTACATAGGTATTTCTCTTCATAATCCTGTAATTTTAGAGACTGATTGCTCTTTTGTGGTAGAGTCTCTTGCATCGGGGGACTATGACAGGTCTGCTATGCGTGACCTGAAGATGAAAGCGTTGAGCATCTCGAAGTTGATCAACAATCTTCAATTGTCAAAGATTAGCCACTCGGCCAATAAGGTTGTTGGGGAACGTTGCATAAAATAAAAAAATTCCTACGTTCACCAAGATCAATCTAGGAGTTCATCCAGCAACGAGAGAGAGGATTGCATCTACATACCCTTGTAGATCGCGAGCGGAAGCGTTCAAGAGAACGGGGTTGTGGGAGTCGTACTCGTCGTGATCCAAATCACCGGAGATCCTAGCGCCGAAAGGACGGCACCTCCGCGTTCAACACACGTACGGTCAGCGTGACGTCTCCTCCTTCTTGATCCAGCAAGGGGGGAGGAGAGGTTGATGAAGATCCAGCAGCACGACGGTGTGGTGGTGGATGCAGCAGGGATCCGGCAGGGCTTCGCCAAGCGTCTGCGGGACGGAGAGGTGTAGCAAGGGGGAAGGGAGGCGCCAAGTGCAAGGGTGCGGCTGCCCTCCCTCCCCCCTCTTTATATAGGGTCCCCAGGGGGGCGCCGGCCCTAGGAGATGGGATCTCCTAGGGGGGTCGGCGGCCAAAGGATGCCTTGCCCCCAAGGCAAGTGGAGGCGCCCCCTCCCTTAGGGTTCTCAACCCTAGGCGCAGGGGAGGGCCAAGGGGGGGCACACCAGCCCACCAGGGGCTGGTTCCCCTCCCACTTCAGCCCACGGGGCCCTCCGGGATAGGTGGCCCCACCCGGTGGACCCCCCGGGACCCTTCCGGTGGTCCCGGTACAATACCAGTGACCCCCGAAACTTTCCCGATGGCCAAAACTCGACTTCCCATATATAATTCTTTACCTCCGGACCATTCCGGAACTCCTCGTGACGTTCGGGATCTCATCCGGGACTCCGAACAACTTTCAGTTTGCTGCATACTAATATCTCTACAACCCTAGCGTCACCGAACCTTAAGTGTGTAGACCCTACGGGTTCGGGAGATATGCAGACATGACCGAGACGCCTCTCCGGTCAATAACCAACAGCGGGATCTGGATACCCATGTTGGCTCCCACATACTCCTCGATGATCTTATCGGATGAACCACGATGTCGAGGATTCAATTAACCCCGTATACAATTCCCTTTGTCAATCGATACGTTACTTGCCCGAGACTTGATCGTCGGTATCCCAATACCTCGTTTAATCTCGTTACCGGCAAGTCACTTTACTCGTACCGTAATGCATGATCCCGTGACCAGACACTTGGTCACATTGAGCTCATTATGATGATGCATTACTGAGTGGGCCCATAGATACCTCTCCGTCATACGGAGTGACAAATCCCAGTCTCGATTCATGCCAACCCAACAGACACTTTCGGAGATACCCGTAGTGCACCTTTATAGTCACCCAGTTACGTTGTGACATTTGGCACACCCAAAGCACTCCTACGGTATCCGGGAGTTGCACAATCTCATGGTCTAAGGAAATGATACTCGACAATTGGAAAAGCTCTAGCTAAACGAGCTACACGATCTTTGATCTATGCTTAGAATTGGGTCTTGTCCATCACATCATTCTCCTAATGATGTGATCCCATTATCAATGACATCCAATGCCCATAGTCAGGAAACCATGACTATCTGTTGATCAACGAGCTAGTCAACTAGAGGCTTACTAGGGACATGTTGTGGTCTATGTATTCACACGTGTATTACGATTTCCGGATAACACAGTTATAGCATGAATGATAGACAATTATCATGAACAAAGAAATATAATAATAACCATTTTATTATTGCCTCTAGGGCATATTTCCAACAGTCTCCCACTTGCACTAGAGTCAATATTCTAGTTACATTGTGATGAATCGAACACCCATTGCGTTCTGGTGTTGATCATGTTTTGCCCTAGGGAGAGGTTTAGTCAATGGATCCGCTACATTCAGGTCCGTATGTACTTTGCAAATATCTATGTCTCCATCTTGAACATTTTCATGGATGGAGTTGAAGCGACGCTTGATGTGCCTGGTCTTCTTGTGAAACCTGGGCTCCTTGGCAAGTGCAATAGCTCCAGTGTTGTCACAGAAGAGTGTGACCGGCCCCGACGCATTGGGTATGACTCCTAGGTCGGATGAACTCCTTCACCCAGATTGCTTCATGCGCTGCCTCCAAGGCTGCCATGTACTCCGCTTCACATGTAAATCCCGCCACGACGCTTTGCTTGCAACTGCACCAGCTTACTGCCCCGCCATTCAAAATATACACGTATCCGGTTTGTGACTTAGAGTCATCCAGATCTGTGTCGAAGCTAGCGTCGACGTAACCCTTTACGATGAGCTCTTCGTCACCTCCATATACGAGGAACATGTCCTTAGTCCTTTTCAGGTACTTAAGGATGTTCTTGACCGCTGTCCAGTGTTCCTTGCCAGGATTACTTTGGTACCTTCCTACCAAACTTACGGCAAGGTTTATATCAGGTCTGGTACATGTCATGGCATACATGATAGACCCTATGGCTGAGGCATAGGGGATGACACTCATCTCTTCTTTATCTTCTGCCGTGGTCGGGCATTGAGCCGAGCTCAATTTCACACCTTGCAACACAGGCAAGAACCCCTTCTTGGATTGATCCATATTGAACTTCTTCAGTATCTTATCAAGGTATGTGCTTTGTGAAAGACCTATGAGGCGTCTCGATCTATCTCTATAGATTTTGATGCCTAATATGTAAGCAGCTTCTCCAAGGTCCTTCATTGAAAAACACTTATTCAAGTAGGCCTTTATGTTGTCCAAAAGTTCTATGTCATTTCCCATCAAAAGTATGTCATCCACATATAATATGAGAAATGCTACAGAGCTCCCACTCACTTTCTTGTAAACGCAGGCTTCTCCATAAGTCTGCATAAACCCAAATGCTTCAATCATCTCATTAAAGCGAATGTTCCAACTCCGAGATGCTTGCACCAGCCCATAGATGGAGCGCTGGAGCTTGCATACCTTGTTAGCATTCTTAGGGTCGATAAAACCTTCCGGCTGCATCATATACAGTTCTTCCTTAAGGTGACCATTAAGGAAAGCCGTTTTGACGTTCATTTGACATATCTCATAATCATAGTATGCGGCAATTGCTAACATGATTCGTATGGACTTCAGCTTCACTACGGGAGAGAAAGTCTCATCGTAGTCAATCCCTTGAACTTGTCGATAACCCTTAGCGACAAGTCGAGCTTTATATATGGTGACATTACCATCTGCGTCCGTCTTCTTCTTAAAGGTCCATTTGTTTTCTATCACTCGCCGATTATCGAGCAAGTCTATCAAAGTCCATACTTCGTTTTCATACATGGATCCTATCTCGGATTGCATGGCTTCAAGCCATTTGTTGGAATCTGGGCCTGCCATTGCTTCTTCATAGTTCGAAGGTTCACCGTTGTCTAACAACATGATTTCCAAGACAGGGTTGCCGTACCACTCTGGCGCGGAACGTGTCCTTGTGGACCTTCAAAGTTCAGTAGGAGCTTGATCTGAAGTATCTTGATCACCATCATTAACTTCCTCTCTTGTCGGTGCTGGCACCACAGGAACATCTTCCTGAGTTGCGCTACTTACTGTTTCAAGAGGTAGTACTTCATCAAGCTCTACTTTCCTCCCACTTAATTCTTTCGAGAGAAACTCTTTCTCCAGAAATGACCCGTTCTTGGCAACAAAGATCTTGCCTTCGGATCTTAAGTACAAAGTATACCCTATGGTTTCCTTAGGGTATCCTATGAATACGCATTTTTCCGACTTGGGTTCGAGCTTCTCAGGTTGAAGTTTCTTGACATAAGCATCGCATCCCCAAACTTTTAGAAACGACAGCTTAGGTTTCTTCCCAAACCATAATTCATACGGTGTCGTCTCAACGGATTTAGACGGTGCCCTATTTAAAGTGAATGTAGCTGTCTCTAGAGCGTATCCCCAAAATGATAGCGGTAAATCAGTAAGTGACATCATAGATCGCACCATATCCAATAGAGTGCAATTACGACGTTCGGACACACCATTTCGCTGAGGTGTTCCAGGCGGCGTGAGTTGTGAAACGATTCCACATTTCCTTAAGTGCGTACCAAATTCGTGACTTAAATATTCTCCCCCATGATCTGATCGTAGGAATTTTATCTTTCGGTCACGTTGATTCTCTACCTCATTCTAAAATTCCTTGAACTTTTCAAAGGTCTCAGACTTGTATTTCATCAAGTAGACATACCCATATCTACTCAAGTCATCAGTGAGAGTGAGAACATAACGATATCCTCCGCGAGCCTCAACACTCATTGGACCGCACACATCAGTATGTATGATTTCCAATAAGTTGGTTGCTTGCTCCATTGTTCCGGAGAACGGAGTCTTGGTCATCTTGCCCATGAGGCATGGCTCGCATGTGTCAAATGATTCATAATCTAGAGACTCTAAAAGTTCATCAGCATGGAGCTTCTTCATGCGCTTGACACCAATGTGACCAAGGCGGCAGTGCCACAAGTATGTGGGATTATCGTTATCAACTTTACATCTTTTGGTATTCACACTATGAATATGTGTAACATTACGCTCGAGATTCATTAAGAATAAACCATTCACCAGTGGGGCATGACCATAAAACATATCTCTCATATAAATAGAACAACCATTATTCTCGGATTTAAATGAGTAGCCATCTCGAATTAAACGAGATCTTGATACTGTTGGGGAACGTTGCAGAAAATTAAAATTTTTCCTACGGTTTCACCAAGATCCATCTATGAGTTCATCTAAGCAACGAGTCAAGGGAGTGAGTTTGCATCTACATACCACTTGTAGATCGAATGCAGAAGCGTTCAAGGGGATGGTGATGATGGAGTCGTACTCGCCGTGATTCGGATCACCGATGACCAAGTGCTGAACGGACAGCACCTCCGCGTTCAACACACGTACGGGACGAACGACGTCTCCTCCGTCTTGATCCAGCAAGGAGGAAGGAGAGGTTGAGGAAGATTGCTCCAACGGCAGCACGACGGCGTGGTGTTGTTGGTGCAGCAGTACTCCGACAGGGCTTCGCCAAGCACGTACGGAGGAGGAGAGGTGTTGGGGAGGGGAGGGGCTGCGCCTTGAGTTGTGTCATGCAGCCCTCCCCTCACCCCTCTATTTATAGGGGAAGGGGCAAGGGGGGCCGGCCCCTCTAGATGGGGTCTAGAGGGGGGGGGGCGGCGGCCAGGGAGGGGAGGCTTGCCCCCCAAGCAAAGGGGGCGCCCCCCTCTAGGGTTCCCCCCAAACCCTAGGCGCATAGGCCCAAGGTTGGGGGCACGCCCAGCCCTCCAGGGGCTGGCTCCCTACCCCTTGCGGCCCATGTGGCCCTCCGAGAGGGGTGGGCCCTCCCGGTGGACCCCCGGAACCCCTCCGGTGGCCCTGGTACAATACCGATATGACCCCGAATTCTTCCGGTGTCCGTATGACAACTTCCCATATATAAAACTTCACCTTCGGACCATTCCGAAACTCCTCGTGACGTCCGGGATCTCATCCGGGACTCCGAACAACTTTCGGTAATCACATACAAGTCTTCCTAATAACCCTAGCGTCACCGAACCTTAAGTGTGTAGACCCTACGGGTTCGGGAGACATGTAGACATGACCGAGACGACTCTCCGGTCAATAACCAACAGCGGGATCTGGATACCCATGTTGGCTCCCACATGCTCCTCGATGATGTCATCGGATGAACCATGATGTCGAGGATTCGATCAAACCCCGTATACAATTCCCTTTGTCAATCGGTACGTTACTTGCCCGAGACTCGATCGTCGGTATCCCAATACCTTGTTCAGTCTCGTTACCGGCAAGTCACTTTACTCGTACCGTAATGCATGATCCCGTCACCAACCACTTGGTCACTTTGAGCTCATTATGATGATGCATTACCGAGTGGGCCCAGAGATACCTCTCTGTCATACGGAGTGACAAATCCCAATCTCGATCCGTGTCAACCCAACAGACACTTTCGGAGATACCTGTAGTGCACCTTTATAATCACCCAGTTACGTTGTGACGTTTGGTACACCCAAAGCACTCTTACGGTATCTGGGAGTTACACGATCTCATGGTCTAAGGAAGAGATACTTAACATTGAAAAAGCTCTAGCAAACGAACTACACGATCTTATGCTATGCTTAGGATTGGGTCTTGTCCATCACATCATTCTCCTGATGATGTGATCCCGTTATCAACGACATCCAATGTCCATAGCCAGGAAACCATGACTATCTGTTGATCACAACGAGCTAGTCAACTAGAGGCTCACTAGGGACATATTGTGGTCTATGTATTCACACGTGTATTATGATTTCCGGATAATACAGTTATAGAATGAATAAAAGACTATTATCATGAACAAAGAAATATAATAATAACACTTTTATTATTGCCTCTAGGGCATATTTCCAACAGATACAATGTTCATGCTCAAAGCTGGTACTAAATAACAATTATTGAGGTTTAAAACTAATCTCGTAGGTAAATATAGAGGTAGCATGCAGACGGCGATCACATCGACCTTGGAACCATTCCCGACGCGCATCGTCACCTCGTCCTTCGCTAGTCTCCGCTTATTCCGCACTCCTACTTTGAGTTACAAATATGAGCAACCACATCGGTATCAAATACCCAAGAGCTACTACGAGTACTGGTAAGGTACACATCAATTACATGTATATCACATATACCTTTGGTTTTGCCGGCCTTCTTGTCCGCTAAGTACTTGGGGCAGTTCCGCTTCCAGTGACCACTTCCCTTGCAATAAAAGCACTCAGTCTCAGGCTTGGGTCCATTGCTTGACTTCTTCCTGGCAACTGGCTTACCAGGCGCGGCAACTTCCTTGCCGTCCTTCTTGAAGTTCTTCTTACCCTTGCCTTTCTTGAACTTAGTGATTTTATTCACCATCAACACTTGATGTTCCTTTTTTATCTCTACCTCTGCTGATTTCAGCATTGAATATACCTCAGGAATGGTATTTTCCATCCCTTGCATATTGAAGTTCATCACAAAGCTCTTGTAGCTCGGTGGAAGCGACTGAAGGATTCTGTCAATGACCGCGTCATCCGGGAGATTGACTCCTAGCTGAGTCAAGCGGTTGTGCAACCCAAACATATTGAGTATGTGCTCACTGATAGAACTATTTTCCTTCATCTTACAGCTAAAGAATTTGTCGGAGACTTCATATCTCTCGACCCGGGCATGAGCTTGGAAAACCATTTTCAGCTCCTCAAACATCTCATATGCTCCGTGTTTCTCAAAACGCTTTTGGAGCCCCGGTTCTAAGCTGTAAAGCATGCCACACTGAACGAGGGAGTAATCATCAGCACGAGACTGCCAAGCGTTCATCACGTCTTGGTTCTCTGGGATTGGTGCTTCACCTAGCGGCGCTTCTAGGACATAATCTTTCTTGGCTGCTATGAGGATGATCCTCAGGTTCCGGACCCAGTCCGTACAGTTGTTGCCATCGTCTTTCAGCTTGGTTTTCTCTAGGAACGCGTTGAAGTTCAGGTGGACATGAGCGTTGGCCATTTGATCTACAAGACATATTGTAAAGATTTTAGACTAAGTTCATGAGAATTAAGTTCATCTAATCAAATTATTTATGAACTCCCACTTAGACAGACATCCCTCTAGTCATCTAAGTAAAACATGATCTGAGTCAACTAGTCCGTGTCCAATCATCACGTGAGACGGACTAGTTAACATCGGTGAACATCTTCATGTTGATCGTATCTTCTATACGACTCATGCTCGACCTTTCGGTCTTCCATGTTCCGAGGCCATGTCTGTACATGCTAGGCTCGTCAAGTTAACCTAAGTGTATTGCGTGTGTAAATCTGGCTTACACCCGTTGTATTCGAACGTTAGGATCTATCACACCTGATCATCACATGGTGCTTCGAAACAACGAACCTTCGCAGCGGTGCACAATTAGGGGGAACACTTTTCTTGAAATTATTATGAGGGATCATCTTACTTACTACCGTCGTTCGAAGTAAACAAGATGAAAAACATGATAAACATCACATGCAATCAAATAGTGACATGATATGGCCAATATCATATAGCTCCTTTGATCTCCATCTTCAGGGCTCCATGATCATCTTAGTCACCGGCATGACACCATGATCTCCATCATCATGATCTCCATCATCGTGTCTCCATGAAGTTGCTCGCCAACTATTACTTCTACTACTATGGCTAACGCGTTTAGCAATAAAGTAAAGTAATTTACATGGTGTTTCTCAATGACACACAGGTCATACCAAAAATAAAGACAACTCCTATGGCTCCTGCCGATTGTCATACTCATCGACATGCAAGTCGTGATTCCTATTACAAGAACATGATCTCATACATCACATATATATCATTCATCATTCATCACAAATTTTGGCCATACCACATCACAAAACACTTGCTGCAAAAACAAGTTAGACGTCCTCTAATTGTTGTTGCAAGTTTTTACGTGGCTTCTATAGGTGATCTAGCAAGAATGTTTTCTTACCTACGTACAAGCCACAACGTGATTTGCCAACTTCTATTTACCCTTCATAAGGACCCTTTTCATCGAATCCGCTCCAACTAAAGTGGCAGAGACAGACACCCGCTAGCCACCTTATGCAACTAGTGCATGTCAGTCGGTGGAAACAGTCTCACGTAAGCGTATGTGTAAGGTCGTTCCGGGCCGCTTCATCCCACAATACCGCTAAAGCAAAATAAGACTAGTAGTGGCAAGAAAGTTCACAACATCTACGCCCACAACAAATTGTGTTCTACTCATGCAATGAGAACTACGCATAGACCTAGCTCATGATGCCACTGTTGGGGAACGTTGCATAAAATAAAAAATTTCCTACGTTCACCAAGATCAATCTAGGAGTTCATCCAGCAACGAGAGAGAGGATTGCATCTACATACCCTTCTAGATCGCGAGCGGAAGCATTCAAGAGAACGGGGTTGAGGGAGTCGTACTCGTCGTGATCCAAATCACCGGAGATCCTAGCGCCAAACGGACGGCACCTCCGCGTTCAACACACGTACGGTCAGCGTGACGTCTCCTCCTTCTTGATCCAGCAAGGGGGAAGGAGAGGTTGATGAAGATCCAGCAGCATGACGGTGTGGTGGTGGATGCAGCAGGGATCCGGCAGGGCTTCACCAAGCATCTACGGGACGGAGAGGTGTAGCAAGGGGGAAGGGAGGCGCCAAGTGCAAGGGTGTGGCTGCCCTCCCTCCCCCCTCTTTATACAGGGTCCCCAGGGGGGAGCCGGCCCTAGGAGATGGGATCTCCTAGGGGGCGGCGGCCAAGGGGTGCCTTGCCCCCCAAGGCAAGTGGAGGCGCCCCCTCCCTTAGGGTTCTCAACCCTAGGCGCAGGGGGGGCCCAAGGGGGGGCGCACCAGCCCACCAGGGGCTGGTTCCCCTCCCACTTCAGCCCACGGGGCCCTCCGGGATAGGTGGCCCCACCCGGTGGACCCCCGGGACCCTTCCGGTGGTCCCGGTACAATACCGGTGACCCCCGAAACTTTCCCGATGGCCGAAACTCGACTTCCCATATATAATTCTTTACCTCCGGACCATTCCGGAACTCCTCGTGACGTCCGGGATCTCATCCGGGACTCTGAACAACTTTCGGTTTGCTGTATACTATTATCTCTACAACCCTAGCGTCACCGAACCTTAAGTGTGTAGACCCTACGGGTTCGGGAGATATGCAGACATGACCGAGACGCCTCTCCGGTCAATAACAAACAGCGGGATCTGGATACCCATGTTGGCTCCCACATACTCCTCGATGATCTCATCAGATGAACCACGATGTCGAGGATTCAATTAACCCTGTATACAGTTCCCTTTGTCAATCGATACGTTACTTGCCCGAGACTCGATCGTCGGTATCCCAATACCTCATTTAATCTTGTTACCGGCAAGTCACTTTACTCGTACCGTAATGCATGATCCCGTGACCAGACACTTGGTCACATTGAGCTCATTATGATGATGCATTACCGAGTGGGCCCAGAGATACCTCTCCGTCATATGGAGTGACAAATCCCAATCTCGATTCGTGCCAACCCAACAGACACTTTCGGAGATACCCGTAGTGCACCTTTATAGTCACCCAGTTGCTTGTGACGTTTGGCACACCCAAAGCACTCCTACCGTATCCGGGAGTTGCACAATCTCATGGTCTAAGGAAATGATACTCGACAATTGGAAAAGCTCTAGCTAAACAAACTACACGATCTTTGAGCTATGCTTAGAATTGGGTCTTGTCCATCACATCATTCTCCTAATGATGTGATCCCGTTATCAATGACATCCAATGCCCATAGTCAGGAAACCATGACTATTTGTTGATCAACGAGCTAGTCAACTAGAGGCTTACTAGGGACATGTTGTGGTCGTATTCACACGTGTATTATGATTTCCGGATAACACAGTTATAGCATGAATGATAGACAATTATCATGAACAAAGAAATATAATAATAACCATTTTATTATTGCCTCTAGGGCATATTTCCAACAAAGGTGGCACACTTAATCGCTAAGTATAGCTTTGACAATAGATTAGATGGTATTCTTGTAAATAACGTACCGCCCTGTGTGGTGAATATTGTATCGAATGAGTGTACTGGTGTGGCTGGTTAATTAATATAAGGTGGTGTTCAAAAAAAGTATATATTTGGTCAAACACTTTGCAAACGGTTGACGGGAGTAAAAAGGACCAGAGGGAGTATCATGCATGCGGAGTAGGCAAAAAAAATTGCTCATTTATAGCCGGTCGAAGTCTCAAAGGGCGCGACCGCGCGAGGGAGGCGAAGGTCGTGGGAGGCGCGACAGTTGACGGAATTAAGTGAAGTTACATCCACGCGCCGGCATGGCGTGCGAATAGGCAGAAGCTATACCGTCAGGCCTACGATATGGGTCTTGTAGACATGACATCTAGTGGGTCCCGCATAGTTCTCGAGAACTCTTTGGGGGCTTGCGGCCATTTATCCACCGCGCAAGCCAGCAACCCCACGCCGTTCGCATGCCCTACTCGTCCCCGTCTTCTACCTCACAACAGTTCGCTCCCAGTCGTCCCGTCCTTTCACACTAGTTCGCTCCCAGTTTTTGCGGGGTACAATAGTTCAACTTCTCCTAACCCTCCTCCAAAATCCATGGCCTCCCAAATCTCCATGGTCGCCGCTGAGTACCAGGTTAGAGCCATCACCGGCGATCAGTTCATCGTCATCTACACACATGGATCCGCGACGGTGAAAGCATGGCTTGCTGGCTTCCTACGCATGTTCAACAGTTTAACGGATGAGTGGGTCGTTGGGCTAGATGTTGAGTAAACCACAGTCCTGGGATGAGAGAAGGATCTAAAGGACGAAGAGAGGAAGAAGCCCGCCGTGATCCAGGTTTGCGTACATAACGTTTGCTTGGTCTACCACATATGCCATGCCGACGTTGAGTGCCAGGATTTTAACTTCCTCAAGGACAAAAGAGTGAAATTCGTTACTGTAGGCTTTAAGAACGACAGGGGTGTCCTGCATCAGATAGGTCTCGTTGTAGGCCAGCCCTTCGATCTCCAGAAGGCAAGCCTGGTGTCCTCCTCTCAACCTTCAATGCTGACCCTGGCAGCAGCCATGATTGATCCTTCGTACGCTAAACTGAAGAAACCTCATCACGAGTTTCATCATGCATGGGAGTCAAAGACATTAGATGAAGATCACATCCTGTACACAGCAATGGATGCCTACCTTTGTTTAACTATCTACATGGGTTGGATGAAGAAGCAGAGCCCAGTGTCCGGTTCAAGCAAAGAAGTGTCGGCGAAGAGGAAGAGGAAGAGGGACGAGGACGAAGTCGAGGACGTGGACTCGGACTCCGAGTAGGTGGCAGTGCCGTCACTCATGCTGGTTCTACTGCAGTGTCAAGCAGACTAGTTGCTTAGTTTATTTTCAAGGGTGTGTTGTGCTGAGGCCCCAGCAGAACTATGTTTATGTTCTTTCTCGTTATTTGAACTCTTTAGTATGTGGAGTAGTACTAGTACTATGTCTTACTACTGTTCTTCTTGCAGTTGGTACTACTACTCGTACCTTCGTGTTCCTACTGTACTTAATATGTTCGTACTAGTAGTATAATTTGGGTCCATTTGTGAAAGAAGTTCGACGGAGCGAAGGAAGAAGACGGCAGAAGAGGTGGAAGAAGCCCTTCTAGCCATCCATGTTGCATCAAACGGCTCACATGAGTCGACTAACCCAAATTGCTCCTTCAGTTTGCAGGATCCACATGGCATTCAAGGTCTCGAAGGTAAATTCCGCGTCCGCACCCGGTTTGCAGGCTCGACGCGCGCGCGACCGGCTTCCGCCGCGACAGCCACCATGTGTGCCTCCTCCGCGCGGGCGGAGACGACAATGACATGCTAGTTCCTCCTCACTGGCGTGCTGGAGCACGCGCTCGTCCTCCTCTTCGTATGCTGCGTGCATAGACACGGCTCCACCAGCTACTCGCGTGCTTGGCAGCGCAGCGGCATGGCGAGGAGGGACTGCAGACGACGTGAGAGGGCGAGCCTTCGGCTTCATGGCACAGGGATGGTGGTGACACTGCGGTGATGGGCGAGAAATTGTTGGCCGAAGCAGGCTGGCGCCGGCATGCGCAACAGCGGCGGCGGCATATTGATGAGTGCGCGTATGGGAGCTTACTTTAGTTTTATATGAGGTTGGTCAAACTTGAAAGAAAACCGTACTAGTACACGTAAACATTAGACTTATGCAGCGCTTTTATTAAAAAAATTGAAGTTAGTACCATAGCCACGATATGGAATCCTGTGCAAGCGTGTGAACCACGGCCGCGCGGTCGATCGAACGGTGTGTCACCGTGTCGCGCTCGAAGGACATCCACCGAACCTTTTTGTGTGTGTGAAAACAATCCTCGAATATTACTCAACTTTTTTTCCTGGGAAAGTTCTTGACGCTGCAATATTTCCATATATTTGAATTTAGCTCAAGTTTGTGTTTATTTGGATTTGGACGTTTTAGGTGCGCCCTAGTTTTTTTAATATTTATTTTGTGTGTGTGACTAAGAGAGAACGTGTGTATGTGTCCATATGTGTGTTGTGGCAGAAGGGCAATGTGGAGACGGTGTGCGTGTGATACAGACATAGAGAGGTGTGAATGTGCAAATGATCATGCATGAGTGAGACATAGACAGATGCCGATACGTTGTGTATACATGAGAGAACGGTCTTCTAATTTACTTGTGTGTGTGTGTGTGAAGGAAATATGCCCTAGAGGCAATAATAAAGTTATTATTTATTTCCTCATATCATGATAAACATTTATTATTCATGCTAGAATTGTATTAACCGGAAACATGATACATGTGTGAATACATAGACAAACATAGTGTCACTAGTATGCCTCTACTTGACTAGCTCATTGATCAAAGATGGTTATGTTTCCTAACCATAGGCATGTGTTGTCATTTGATTAATGGGATCACATCATTAGGAGAATGATGTGATTAACTTGACCCATTCCATTAGCTTAGCACTTGATCGTTTAGTATGTTGCTATTGCTTTCTTCATGACTTATACAAAGTTCCTGTAACTATGAGATTGTGCAACTCCCGTTTACCGGAGGAACACTTTGTGTGCTACCAAACGTCACAACGTAACTGGGTGATTATAAAGGTGCTCTACAGCTGTCTCCAAACGTACATGTTGAGTTGGCATAATTCGAGATTAGGTTTTGTCACTCCGATTGCCGGAGAGGTATCTCTGGGCCTTCTCGGTAATACTCATCACCTAAGCCTTGCAAGCATTGTAACTAATGAGTTAGTTATGAAATGATGTATTACGGAACGAGTAAAGAGACTTGCCGGTAACGAGATTGAACTAGGTATTGGATACCGACGATTGAATCTCGGGCAAGTAACATACCGATGACAAAGGGAACAACGTATGTTGTTATGCGGTTTGACCGATAAAGATCTTCATAGAATATGTAGGAACCAATATGAACATCCAGGTTCCACTATTGGTTATTGACCGAGAATAGTTCTAGGTCATGTCTACATAGTTCTCGAACCCGTAGGGTCCGCACGCTTAACGTTACGATGACAGTTTTATTATGAGTTTATAAGTTTTGATGTACCGAAGGTTGTTCGGAGTCCCGGATGTGATCACGGACATGACGAGGAGTCTCGAAATGGTCGAGACATAAAGATTGATATATTGGATGGATATATTTGGACACCGGAAAGGTTCCGGATGAGATTGGGACTATACCGGAGTTCCGGGAGGTTATCGGAACCCCCCGGTAAGTATATGGGCCTTATTGGGCCTTAGTGGAAAGGAGGGAGAAGGAGCAAAGGAGGGGGCGCCCCCCCCCCCCAAGCCCAATCCGAATTGGGAGGGGGGCCGCCCCCCCCCCTTTCCTTCTTCCCTCCCCTCTCTTCCTTCCCTCTCCTACTCCTAATAGGAAAGGGGGGCCAAACCTACTTGGAGTAGGTTTGCCCCCCCTAGGGCGCGCCTCCCCTCTTGGTCGGCCCTCTCCTCCGCTCCCCCTTTATATACGGAGGAGGGGGGCACCCCATAGACACACAAGTTGATCTACGGATCGTTCCTTAGCCGTGTGCGGTGCCCCCCTCCACCATATTCCACCTCGGTCATATCGTCGCGGAGTTTAGGCGAAGCCCTGCGCCGATAGAACATCATCATCGTCACCACGCCGTCGTGCTGATGGAACTCATCCCCGACGCTTTGCTGGATTGGAGCCCGGGGGACGTCATCGAGCTGAACGTGTGCTGAACACGGAGGTGCCATACGTTCGGTGCTTGGATCGGTCGGATCGTGAAGACGTACGACTACATCAACCGCGTTGTCATAACGCTTCTGCTTAACGGTCTACGAGGGTACGTAGACATCACTCTCCCCTCTCGTTGCTATGCCATGACCATGATCTTGCGTGTGCGTGGGAATTTTTTTGAAATTACTACGTTCCCCAACAGTGGCATCCGAGCCTAGGTTTTATGCGTTGATGTTATATGCACGAGTAGAACACTAGTAAGTTGTGGGCGATACAAGTCATACTGCTTACCAGCATGTCATACTTTGGTTTGGCGGTATTGTTGGATGAAGCGGCCCGGACCGACATTATGCGTACGCTTACGCGAGACTGGTTTTACCGCCGTGCTTCGCACACAGGTGACTAGCGGGTGTCAGTTTCTCCAACTTTAGTTGAACCGAGTGTGGCTACGCCCGGTCCTTGCGAAGGTTAAAACAGCACCAACTTGACGAACTATCGTTGTGGTTTTGATGCGTAGGTAAGAACGGTTCTTTCTCAGCCCGTAGCATCCACGTAAAACTTGCAACAACAAAGTAGAGGACGTCTAACTTGTTTTTGCAGGGCATGTTGTGATGTGATATGGTCAAGACGTGATGCTATATTTTATTGTATGAGATGATCATGTTTTTTAACCAAAGTTATCGGCAACTGGCAGGAGCCATATGGTTGTCGCTTTATTGTATGAAATGCAAACGCCCTGTAATTGCTTTACTTTATCACTAAGCGGTAGCGATAGTCGTAGAAGCAATATATGGCGTAAACGAGAACGATGCTACGATGGAGATCAAGGTGTCGCACCGGTGACGATGGTGATCACGACGGTGCTTCGGAGATGGAGATCACAAGCACAAGATGATGATGGCCATATCATATCACTTATATTGATTGCATGTGATGTTTATCCTTTATGCATCTTATTTTGGTTTGATTGACGGTAGCATTTTAAGATGATCTCTCACTAAAAATTATCAAGAAGTGTTCTCCCTGAGTATGCACCATTGCCAAAGTTCGTCGTGCCCAGACACCACGTGATGATCGGGTGTGATAAGCTCTACGTCCATCTATAATGGGTGCAAGCCAGTTTTGCACACGCGGAATACTTAGGTTAAACTTGACGAGCCTAGCATATGCAGATATGGCCTCGGAACACGGAGACCGAAAGGTCGAGCGTGAATCATATAGTAGATATGATCAACATAGAGATGTTCACCATTGAAAACTACTCCATCTCACGTGATGATCGGTTATGGTTTAGTTGATTTGGATCACGTGATCACTTAGATGACTAGAGAGATGTCTGTCTAAGTGGGAGTTCTTAAGTAATATGATTAATTGAACTTAAATTTATCATGAACTTAGTACCTGATAGTATTTTGCTTGTCTATGTTTGTTGTAGATAGATGGCTCGTGTTGTTGTTCCATTGAATTTTAATGCGTTCCTTGAGAAAGCAAAGTTGAAAGATGATGGTAGCAATTACACGGACTGGGTCCGTAACTTGAGGATTATCCTCATTGCTGCACAGAAGAATTACGTCCTGGAAGCACCGCTGGGTGCCAGGCCTGCTGCAGGAGAACCACCAGATGTTGTGAACGTCTGGCAGAGCAAAGCTGATGACTACTCTATAGTTCAGTGTGCCATGCTTTACGGCTTAGAACCGGGTCTTCAATGACGTTTTGAACGTCATGGAGCTTATGAGATGTTCCAGGAGTTGAAGTTAATATTTCAAGCAAATGCCCGGATTGAGAGATATGAAGTCTCAAATAAGTTCTACAGCTGCAAGATGGAGGAGAATAGTTCTGTCAGTGAGCATATACTCAAAATGTCTGGGTATAATAATCACTTGATTAAACTTGGAGTTAATCTTCCGGATGATAGCGTCATTGACAGAATTCTCCAATCACTGCCACCAAGCTACAAGAGCTTCGTGATGAACTATAATATGCAAGGGATGAACAAGACAATTCCCGAGCTCTTCGCAATGCTAAAGGCTGCGGAGGTAGAAATCAAGAAGGAGCATCAAGTGTTGATGGTCAACAAGACCACTAGTTTCAAGAAAAAGGGCAAAGGGAAGAAGAAGGGGAACTTCAAGAAGAACAGCAAGCAAGTTGCTGCTCAAGAGAAGAAACCCAAGTCTGGACCTAAGCCTGAAACTGAGTGCTTCTACTGCAAGCAAACTGGTCACTGGAAGCGGAACTGCCCCAAGTATTTGGCAGATAAGAAGGATGGCAAAGTGAACAAAGGTATATGTGATATACATGTTATTGATGTGTACCTAACTAGAGCTCGTAGTAGCACCTGGGTATTTGATACTGGTTCTGTTGCTAATATTTGCAACTCGAAACAGGGACTACAGAATAAGCGAGCACTGGCCAAGGACGAGGTGACGATGCGCATGGGAAACGGTTCCAAAGTCGATGTGATCGTGGTCGGCATGCTACCTCTACATCTACCTTCGGGATTAGTTTTAGACCTGAATAATTGTTATTTGGTTCCAGCGTTGAGCATGAACATTATATCTGGATCTTGTTTGATGCGAGACGGTTATTCATTTAAATCAGAGAATAATGGTTGTTCTATTTATATGAGTAATATCTTTTATGGTCATGCACCCTTGAAGAGTGGTCTATTTTTATTGAATCTCGATAGTAGTGATACACATATTCATAATGTTGAAGCCAAAAGATGCAGAGTTGATAATGATAGTGCAACTTATTTGTGGCACTGCCGTTTAGGTCATATCGGTGTAAAGCACATGAAGAAACTCCATACTGATGGACTTTTGGAATCACTTGATTATGAATCACTTGGTACTTGCGAACCGTGCCTCATGGGCAAGATGACTAAAACACCGTTCTCCGTTACTATGGAGAGAGCAACAGGTTTGTTGGAAATCATACATACAAATGTATGTGGTCCGATGAATGTTGAAGCTCGTGGCGGATATCGTTATTTTCTCACCTTCACAGATGATTTGAGCAGATATGGGTATATCTACTTAATGAAACACAAGTCTGAAACATTTGAAAAGTTCAAAGAATTTCAGAGTGAAGTGGAAAAACATCATAACAAGAAAATAAAGTTTCTATGATCTGATCGTGGAGGAGAATATTTGAGTTACGAGTTTGGTTTACATTTGAAACAATGCGGAATAGTTTCGCAACTCACGCCACCTGGAACACCACAAAGAAATGGTGTGTCCGAACGTCGTAATCGTACTTTACTAGATATGGTGCGATCTATGATGTCTCTTACTGATTTACCGCTATCGTTTTGGGGTTATGCTTTAGAGACGGCTGCATTCACATTAAATAGGGCACCATCAAAATCCGTTGAGACGACGCCTTATGAACTGTGGTTTGGCAAGAAACCAAAGTTGTCGTTTCTTAAAGTTTGGGGCTACGATGCTTATGTGAAGAAACTTCAACCAGATAAGCTCGAACCCAAATCGGAGAAATGTGTCTTCATAGGATACCCAAAAGAGACTGTTGGGTACACCTTCTATCACAGATCCGAAGGCAAGACATTCGTTGCTAAAAATGGATCATTTCTAGAAAAAGAGTTTCTCTCGAAAGAAGTGAGTGGGAGGAAAGTAGAACTTGATGAGGTAACTGTACCTGCTCCCTTATTGGAAAGTAGTTCATCACAGAAATCAGTTCCTGTGACAAATACATCAATTAGTGAGGAAGCTAATGATATTGATCATGAAACTTCAGATCAAGTGTCTACTGAACCTTGTAGGTCTACCAGAGTAAGATCCACACCAGAGTGGTATGGTAATCCTATTCTGGAAGTCATGTTACTTGACCATGATGAACCTACGAACTATGAGGAAGCGATGATGAGCCCAGATTCCGCAAAATGGCTAGAGGCCATGAAATCTGAGATGGGATCCATGTATGAGAACAAAGTATGGACTTTGGTTGACTTGCCCGATGATCGGCAAGCCATTGAGAATTAATGGATCTTTAAGAAGAAGACTGACGCTGACGGTAATGTAACTGTCTATAAAGCTCGACTTGTTGCGAAAGGTTTTCGAAAAGTTCAAGGGGTTGATTACGATGAGACTTTCTCACCCGTAGCGATGCTTAAGTCTGTCCGAATCGTGTTAGCGATTGCCGCATTTTTATGATTATGAAATTTGGCAGATGGATGTCAAAACTGCAGTCCTGAATGGTTTTCTGGAAGAAGAGTTGTATATGATGCAACCGGAGGGTTTTGTCGATCCTAAGGGAGCTAACAAAGTGTGCAAGCTCCAGCGATCAATCTATGGTCTGGTGCAAGCCTCTCGGAGTTGGAATAAACGCTTTGATAGTGTGATCAAAGCATATGGTTTTATACAGACTTTTGGAGAAGCCTGTATTTACAAGAAAGTGAGTGGGAGCTCTGTAGCATTTCTAATATTATATGTGGATGACATATTGTTGATTGGAAATGATATAGAATTTCTGGATAGCATAAAAGGATACTTGAATAAAAGTTTTTCAATGAAAGACCTCGGTGAAGCTGCTTACATATTGGGCATTAAGATCTATAGAGATAGATCAAGACGCTTGATTGGACTTTCACAAAGCACGTACCTTGATAAAGTGTTGAAAAGGTTCAATATGGATCAGGCGAAGAAAGGGTTCTTGCCTGTATTACAAGGTATAAAGTTGAGTCAGACTCAATGCCCGACCACTGCAGAAGATAGAGAGAAAATGAAAGGAGTTCCCTATGCTTCAGCCATAGGCTCTATCATGTATGCAATGCTGTGTACCAGACCTGATGTGTGCCTTGCTATTAGTTTGGCAGGGAGGTACCAAAGTAATCCAGGAGTGGGTCACTGGACAGCGGTCAAGAACATCCTGAAATACCTGAAAAGGACTAAGGATATGTTTCTCGTATATGGAGGTGACAAAGAGCTAGTCGTAAATGGTTACGTCGATGCAAGCTTTGACACTGATCCGGACGATTCTAAATCGCAAACCGGATACGTATTTTTATTAAACGGTGGAGCTGTAAGTTGGTGCAGTTCTAAACAAAGCGTCGTGGCGGGATCTACATGTGAAGCGGAGTACATAGCTGCTTCGGAAGCAGCAAATGAAGGAGTCTGGATGAAGGAGTTCATTTCCGATCTAGGTGTTATACCTAGTGCATCGGGACCAATGAAGATCTTCTGTGACAATACTGGTGCAATTGCCTTGGCAAAGGAATCCAGATTTCACAAGAGGACCAAGCACATCAAGAGACGCTTCAATTCCATTCGGGACCAAGTCCAAGTGGGAGACATAGAGATTTGCAAGATACATACGGATCTGAATGTTGCAGACCCGTTGACTAAGCCTCTCTCACGAGCAAAACATGATCAGCACCAAGACCCCATGGGTGTTAGAATCATTACTATGTAATCTAGATTATTGACTCTAGTGCAAGTGGGAGACTGAAGGAAATATGCCCTAGAGGCAATAATAAAGTTATTATTTATTTCCTCATATCATGATAAATGTTTATTATTCATGCTAGAATTGTATTAACCGGAAACATGATACATGTGTGAATACATAGACAAACATAGTGTCACTAGTATGCCTCTACTTGACTAGCTCATTGATCAAAGATGGTTATGTTTCCTAACCATAGGCATGTGTTGTCATTTGATCAATGGGATCACATCATTAGGAGAATGATGTGATTGACTTGACCCATTCCGTTAGCTTAGCACTTGATCGTTTAGTATGTTGCTATTGCTTTCTTCATGACTTATACAAAGTTCCTGCAACTATGAGATTGTGCAACTCCCGTTTACCGGAGGAACACTTTGTGTGATACCAAACGTCACAATGTAACTGGGTGATTATAAAGGTGCTCTACAGGTGTATCCAAAGGTACATGTTGAGTAGGCATAATTCGAGATTAGGTTTTGTCACTCCGATTGTCGGAGAGGTATCTCTGGGCCTTCTCGGTAATACTCATCACCTAAGCCTTGCAAGCATTGTAACTAATGAGTTAGTTATGAAATGATGTATTACGGAACGAGTAAAGAGACTTGCCGGTAACGAGATTGAACTAGGTATTGGATACCGACGATCGAATCTCGGGCAAGTAACATACCGATGACAAAGGGAACAACGTATGTTGTTATGCGGTTTGACCGATAAAGATCTTCGTAGAATATGTAGGAACCAATATGAACATCCAGGTTCCACTATTGGTTATTGACCGAGAATAGTTCTAGGTCATGTCTACATAGTTCTCGAACCCGTAGGGTCCGCACGCTTAACGTTACGATGACAGTTTTATTATGAGTTTATAAGTTTTGATGTACCAAAGGTTGTTCGGAGTCCCGGATGTGATCACGGACATGACGAGGAGTCTCTAAATGGTCGAGACATAAAGATTGATATATTGGACGGATATATTTGGACACCGGAAAGGTTCCGGATGAGATTGGGACTATACCGGAGTTCCGGGAGGTTATCGGAACCCCCCGGTAAGTATATGGGCCTTATTGGGCCTTAGTGGAAAGGAGGGAGAAGGATCAAAGGAGGCCCCCCCCCAAGCCCAATTCCGAATTGGGAGGGGGGGCAGGCCCCCCCTTTCCTTCTTCCCTCCCCTCTCTTCCTTCCGTCTCCTACTCCTAATAGGAAAGGTGGGCCAAACCTACTTGGAGTAGGTTTGCCCCCCTAGGGCGCGCCTCCCCTCTTGGCCGGCCCCCTCCTCCTCTCCCCCTTTATATACGGAGGAGAGGGGCACCCCATAGACACACAAGTTGATCTACAGATCGTTCCTTAGCCGTGTGTGGTGCCCCCCTCCACCATATTCCACCTCGGTCATATCGTCGCGGAGTTTAGGCGAAGCCCTGCGCCGGTAGAACATCATCATCGTCACCACGCCATCGTGCTGACGGAACTCATCCCCGATGCTTCACTGGATTGGAGGCCAGGGGACGTCATCGAACTGAACGTGTGCTGAACACGGAGGTGTCGTACGTTCGGTGCTTGGATCGGTCGGATCGTGAGGACGTACGACTACATCAACCGCGTTGTCATAACGCTTCCGCTTAACGGTCTATGAGGGTACGTAGACATCACTCTCCCCTCTCGTTGCTATGCCATCACCATGATCTTGCGTCTGCGTAGGAATTTTTTTGAAATTACTACGTTCCCCAACAGTGTGTGTGTGAGAGAGAGAGAGACACACACACAGAGAGACAGAGAGAGAGGAGCATCCGTAACACAACAACCATCTCTCTCGATTAGTCCGTCCCTCGCACGATCGCATGCAACATATGCATCAACGCGCACATTTTGACACCCTCACTCGGCCCCTGCCCACCTCTAGGCCCACACAATCTCTTCGTGAATACCCATTTCTCTCCTTAGGTTTGTTTTTGCTCAATATCTGACACACACACACACACACGCAGCACAACACACACACACACACCCGAGCACACAATTCATCCCCATCCAAGGTTATATGGCGACCACTCTCGCGTGTGCTTCTTTGCACCCCAACATGCACAACACCTCAATCTTCAAAGAGGGCATCGAGCAGATCAAAGACGGCGACCACACCGCGCTAGAGAATGCGGGGTCATTTGGAAGCAGGGTGATGTGACAACGGGTGACTGACTCCTCCCCCCACCCTCTCTCTCTCTCTCTTGCACAAAATTACCAATCCCTCTCTCCCCGCACAAAATTGTCAATCCCTCAACCCAGGAGATCCTTCCCCTCTCATCCATGTTTTTCCAGCTCTCTCATCAAACATGTTGTCTCTTCTCCTTCCACGTATACAGAATCACGTATATTACATGTCTCCATGTTTCTCACAGACCTAACTTCTTCCTCTCTCTTTCTCTTTCTCTCTCTCTCTCTCTCTCTCTCCCTCTCTCTCTCTCTGTCTCGTTAGGTTTGTCTCCTACTCTCTCGTCCACATACATACAATCTTTCCCGCCCTATCCGCTCCATCTTCAAAAGCTCTCTCTGCATGTTTCATTCACACAATGGGATATGTCAAAATGTTGCTTCTATAATGGCTGATGTACAGTTTTGGTTGTTTTTGTTGCATCCTACAAAGTAATAACTATGAAATGCATTTAGATTCTCATTTGACTGGGATTATGTGAGTTTGAGCATGTTGTGAAGTACTATAGACCTTGTATACATCTTGGGATTCGACAATGATTGTAACTATTGAATTGTATAGACCATTACATTCGAAGTCAATAGCCTAATATATTTATTTCACAATTTCAACAAATGATTAGTTCACTACAAACTAAGAAAACAAATGTGTACTCCCTCCATTTTTATTTAAGTCCACGTATTAGCATTGGTCAAAGTCAAGTTTTGTAAACTCTCAGAAAGCTTATAACAAAAAATATTAACATATACAATAACAAATAAATACCATTAGATTCATTATTGAATGTACTTCCACATCATACATATTTGTTATGGTAAATGTCTATATTTTTATATAAACTTGGTCAAAGTTTAGGAGACTTTGGTCAAACCTAATATGCAGAGTTTACTACTACTACTCGCTAGTTGCTTAGCCGAATCACTCAACACGCCACACGGGGAGTCCAGTGTCACAAAATTTTGAGGTCGGCGGGAAAATCTCCCGCGACCCTGATTCGAGCAGTGGGAAGTTACCATCATAGCCTTCGGAACAGGCCTACGGACGACGCTTGGTAGGGGGCTGTTTTCGTAACTTCAGGTTCACCCTACCCAGCCAGCCCCACCCCGACACCCAGAGTAGTACACCTGAATACTCCCTATTTTCTATCCCCACCGCAAAATAGACTTCTCCACGGCACCGCAGCCTTCATGCTCCTCCCCTTTACATCGGCGCACTCGTCCATCGCAGCGCATCTGCCTCATCGATGACCTTGTATGCCGCACTGGAGCCGGTCCACCGTCGTCGTCGTAGACGGAGCCTCTTCCCCGGCATCGTCTTCCACCGTCTCGGATCTGCTTCCCGGAAACCGACGCCAAGCGCAGAAGTACCACCGTCATGGACAATGAACTGACTCCCGTTGCCGACCATGACTGACAGAGGCCACCGCGACCATCGTTCTCCTCCTCGATTGGTAATGTGTGTATTGAATCACTTAGCAGTACATGTGCAGTTCCAATTTTGTTCATACCTACCCTTCAATTTTCTTGGTGCTATTCTTGCCGTAAAAGTAATTGGTTATAGCCTCCATTGTCCAACAGAATATCAGCTTTTAATTGTGCGTCGCTCCTGTATCGCGTTGTGCTTGGGTAGGTTTTTCATCTGCAACCAGCAGTGTGGCAAATGATGGAAAGGTTCTTAGAACTAGCAAGATGCCCATGCGTTGCACGCATCAAGATGCATTTGTATGAGTAGTTTATCTTGTGGGAGAAAAGGATGAACGAGGGAAGGCCTTATTTGCAAATCTGGAGAGAGAGGTATGGGTATCTTTTTGCAAAATTCCCATTTATTTCCTTCCTATCTGTCAGATATAAATCGGACGACCTATATTGCAAGAAAAAAAGTATAGAGAAAAAAAGTAGACAGTAAAGGAAGTAGAGATATATATTAAATATTAAATATAAAATAAATATAACCATAGAGAAGAGAGTAGAGATAGCAGAGACGTCGGGAAAGGATCACGTGCGCGCGGGGGAAAAAGCGGCCGGGCGTGCGCTAGTTTAGGCGCGCGGCGTCTGGCGCGCTTTATAAAATCCAACGCCCTCCCACCACTCTGTGCCTTGCCACCGCTCTGTGCCTCGCCACCGCTCTCTCCCCGCTCTTTTTCGCCTCGCCGCCGCTGCGCCACCATGCCGCCGCGTCGCCGGGAAACTTGGGGATACCGCGGCGTCCGTGCGCGCCCCTCTGGTGGCTTCTCCGCCGAGATCCGGTTCCACGGGATGCGCCTCGGTCTCGGCAATTTCGACACTGCCACCGAGGCCGCCCGCGCATATGACGCGGTGGCGTGGCGCCTCCGGTGGCCTCATAGAACATTGAACTTCCCCAATGTGCCGAGGCGGAAGGGGGCGCAGGAGCTCGCGCCTCTGTCGCGGCTTAGCACCGACGAGGATCGTCGCGACAACTGGAGACGGGAGCACCGTCTCGGCATCGCCGAGATGGACGAGGAAGCCATTGCGTTGTGGCGCCAACACTTCCCGCAGGACATCATCAACGAGCGTGAGTTCTGCGCGCAAAGGAGGGCGGAAAGGGATAAAAGGAGGGCGGAGCAAGCCGCCTATCGCAAGGACAAGCGTAGGCGAAAAGCGGACGCTCAATTCAACATGAGGCTAGGAGCAGCGTCGCCCTGGGAATCCAACGACGATCGGTATCTTCAAGCCTACAGTCAGACGTCGGAGGAGGACATCACCGAGGAGGAGTCGGACGACGAGGAGTAGTTGAATTATCTTTTTTTATCTATCTATGCTGAGAACTATCCTCTACTCTCTAGTATCTACTTCTCGATCTCAGCACTGTAAACGCTTTTTTAAAGCTTCGCGCATTGCGATTCTGTTGGAGATGCTCTAACATGGCAGACGAGTGCTTTAATGGTGCCCACAAGATGCGCAAGTATTACTAGTAGTATTTTTCTTGCCATGTTGAGATTTTAAAACCACGAGTGTGAACATGCAGAGGAGCAATGAAGACCAAACACGGGATATTCGGGACATCTTCAAGGAGCGTGGCAAGTTAAAGAGGAGCTGCACCGAACCTGTAAAACGAGCTTTGGTAAGTAACACCCTTTTAATTACTTTCGTTTAGCCTCGTGTTCTTCGATGTGTATATGTTGTAGTTTCTGTTTCTCTTAAGCGTGGTGTTCCTCGATGTGTAATAAGAAGAGTCTTAATCGTCCTAATGCTTTCGTTTTTAACTTGATGTAGGAAGTGGGTGTTCTCACCTTGTAGTCTGTTTTTATATTTCTTTTCCTTTTGAATTCACTTCTTCGAGTTCTGTTTATCTGGCTTCTACTAAATGGATCTAGGTTTCTCTAAGTATTGATCTAAAAAGAAGTAACTTCATGTCAGGATGCAGTTCCTGCGAGGAGGGAAGTATGGTCAACCTCGAGATCATGTTTGCAAATGAGGCTGGATTACACACAAGTTGACAGTTCCCTAATGATGCTGGATTAGACACAAGGCGTAAATTCCCAGATGATGCTGGATTACACACAAGCCAGGTGGAGTCATCAGTTGTTCGTGTCCTCGTGGCATTAGTAAAGGCTGAAAGAAAGCGTGCAGCAGCCCTTGAGAATGTAGCTGAGTTCCTGAAGAAGCGAAAAGAGCAATCAGATGCTCTCTTCACCCAAGCCAAAGAAGAGATGGAAGAAGCCAGAAATAAGCTAGCAGAGGCAGAGCAGGCTAGGCGTCTCCTGCTATCTAAAACTGTTGTCAATACAAAATTTCCTTCATAATAGCTAGGTTCAAATGTTTATCCAGTCAGCATGCCTGTTGTGATGTCTGTGCATCTAGTGATGTGGCACAAAATGTTTTTTTGGGTCATGTAATAACAGCAATTACTTTCCAAACAATAACAGACGAAGCATTGGACATGGTATAGTTCACGCGCAAGCCCGACATTCCAAGTTCAACTTCGACATCAAACTCATGTTCACAGATATCTGCACATTCATACATAATGTCCACAACCATGATTCACTTCAAAGCCAAAAAAAAATGTGAGGAGAATTATAAATAAAGAAAAACCTCTACTAGTTCTTGCTACCAGTGCGAGCACAACAAGTCAAGACCATGCGTAAATTAATTATATTTTAGTCATTTTTTGTGTTTTAAAATGCCTGCTGGCTCGCGGAAGGACGTGTTGCCGGCACACGCGCGGATTCAATGAAGGCAGGCAGGGCAGTCTTAAGTTGGTTGCACACGGCGAGGAGGCGTGCTCAGCCGGGCCTGCATCGAGTGCTGCCCTCTTGGCCGGCGCGCCGGTTCAATGCCTGCGCTATGAGAGGTCGCGTCCGTGTCAGAGCAATCACTCCCTCCAGTCCTTTTTTGTCTGGGTATAACAAAATCTCGTTTTCCATTCACATTTTACAAGAAAAATTCGTGGACAAACTTTGACCCAAAGTACGATGGGGACTAGTAAACCAGAATGGAGGTAGTAGTTTTTTTAATCAAAGAAGGGTTTTCCCTTCCGATTACTGAAAACCAGCATCTAAATCTAAACCATAGTATTTGCCCTAGAACTACCAGGTTCAACATCTCGTAACATAAACCCATACAACCATACGCCAAGGAGGTACGTAGTACTATGAATTCCATTTTCGCTCCATACCAATCGTTCTAAAAACTACTTACTACTTATAAGGTGCCATTGAAAATCGGAACTCTTAACCCCGCTAAAAAAACGATATTTTATACGTGGCTACTCGATATGTGGCAACTGGCGAGCAACCGCGCTCCAAGTCGTTCACCTGTGGTCCCGACCATCAACTCCTACAAAGGTGCTCCACCACGTACCCGGTACCCGCGAATGCAGCAATCGTGCACCTAGGGTTTTAGGGTTTATTTGTTAACGTCGCCTTTATGTAACACTCATGTGTGCGAGACAGCGAGAGGCCCACTACGTGTGTGCGCCTCTTCTCTTTGTATATGTACTCCACCGTTTGTCTGGTGTCCAAAAAATTATAATAACTACTAGCAATGTGCCAATGCGTTGCCACACGATCAAAGTAGATTAATACATATTCACTGATTTGATAGAAAAAAAATTCTAGTTTTGAAATACGTATATTACTAAAAATATGTTCTGTTTCACTCAAAATATATTCCTTTGGCGGTTTTGATGAGATAAGGGAGGCAAGTTGTTGGCTTCAAGATTCGAGAAGTGGTATATGTCTAATTTCTACTCTTACTATCAAGATGCCCGTGCGTTGCACGAAACATCAAGATCTTGTGGGAGAAAAGGATGAATGAGGGAAGGCCTTATCTGCAAATGTGGTGAAGAGTGTGGGTAAATTGCCATATTTTCCTTCCTATCCCTCAGATATAAATCGGACGACCTACATTGCAGGATGGCAGGCCCACCATCATCACCAACTCTATTTTTTATCCCTACTCTTATAAAAAGCATTGTCGGTGATGATCGTGTGCCTGTCATCCTGCAATATAGACCGTCCGATCTATATCTGACGGATAGGAAGGAAACTATGGCAATTTTGCAAAAAGATACCCACACCCCTCTCCACATTTGCAAATAAGGTCTTCCCTCGTTCATCCTTTTCCCCCACAAGATAAACTACTCATACAAATGCATCTTGATGTTCCGTGCAACGCATGGGCATCTTGCTAGTTGTTGCAAAAAGCCCATGTGTGTGTGAGAGAGAGGGAGAGTGGAGGAGGACGGAGTGCATGTGTGACAAAGACACAAGTAGTGTGTGTGCAATAGGTATCAGCTTAAAATGAGGCGATAGTGTGTGTGTGCACGATCGAGAGGGCGTGTCTCAAGAAGGGAAGAAAAAGCTACATAGATACGAGGAGCGGGAGAGAGACATGTATGCGATGGTGGAAGCATGAGTGTGCGGGTGTATAAACCTATCTAGAGGCTAGCTAGTCGATAAATGTTTGTGAGAGAAATACGAGTCGGGGTGCAAAAGCGAGAGTTTTGTGTGTGAGAGGGAGAGACGGTAGTCGGGAAGGGGAGTGGAAGCAGGAGTTGTGTGTGTGTGTCTGTGAGAGAGAGAGAGGAGACGGTAGTCGGGGTTGTCTGATCGGTGTCAGTCTGGGATGGAGACGAAAAGGAGACCGCACCAAATGTTGTGTCTATAGGAGAGAGAGAGAGAGAGAGAGAGAGAGAGAGAGAGTAATTGTAGTGGTATGAGTCATATGTAGAGACATATAGGGTGTGTGAGAGAATCCCATATAGAGAAAGACAAAGTGAAAGACGAGTGGAGACTGTGTGTGTGGCGGTGAAAAAGAAAGCTTAGGTACCGAGTGATACCAAAGAATAGTAGAGACGCGAGAGATAATGAAAACTGTGTAATGTATAATGATAGGGAGAGTGTGACACTTCTCAAGGGAGACATCGAGAGACCATGTTTGCGAGGATAGGAGAAACATGAAGTGAGCATGCGGGTGAGCTGGAGAAAAGAGAGTGATGGCTACCTGAAGGAGCATGCATGCGAGAGAGATGGGCGTGAAAGGAGTGAACAAAAAAGGGATTCAAATATTTGAATTCGAGATGATGATACATGTAATCCATACTCGAACCAAAATTGATCTATCAAACATGCATACTCATATGAATTCACGCACATCTATGTTATTTAATATGTAGATATTACTGATCCATACATTTTAGTAGAACATAATTTTATTAAAAAAAATCGAATTCAACCTTAAGATTTCGAGATCATTGTATTTGTAAATCATATTATACATACAAAGGAGCAGAATTCTTTGTTGTGCTTTTGAAAGTATATGTAAAAAATGATGTATATAGAATGTAATTCCAATTGAAAATGGATCCAGCCCGAAAAATATAGTAGATACAAACGGGATTAGAATTGAGTTGGCACGGTAAACGTGCACTGTGCAAAATTTGAACGAAGCGGGGAAAGTCGCAATAACTGCCCGAAACCAAAATCTGCGAGATGGAAATCACTACTGCCTATCCCTGCCGCGCAAAGCCTATCTGCTGGATTTCTATAGGTTTCGATAGGGGTAGGTTTGTAATTTCACCCAAACGTGACGTAACCGCCTCTCACCCGGATTCATACACGATGGGCGCCAAAACACAGTGTGCCCTCGGCCGAAATCGACTCCCTCCCCGATTCATATTCATACACGGTGGGCGCCAAAAACAAACTCTCGTCGGCAAATATTCGGTGTATGCGAGATTACCGTCCTATCCCCAACCGACTAATGTTGCTGTGATGTAGTAGAAATTTGAAACGGGGGCTAAGTTTGTAAATTTCCTCGCATTTGAGACAAGCGCGCCCTGAATACATGGTTCCCCCCTTCCTCTCTACCTCCCTTTTCCCCATTCGTACTCCGTGGGTGCCAAAACACCCTCTCCACCCCACCCTCCTCCGTCCGCCGCCGTTCGCCACCCCATCCACCGCCGTCCTCCTCCACCATGCCGGAGCTGATACCCCGACGCCGCGGGTCATTACAAGAGATCGACCTCTCTCATCCACGCCTTCGGACCGGGATCCTTGCATCCCGTCCTCTCACTTCATCCCCGCCGTCGTCCACCTTGTCGGCGCCACTCCTACGACCGTCTCGTCCACCGCGCCCCGCCGCCACCGTCTACCCTCCTAGATCTGCTTCCACGCCGCCGACAGCCATCGCTACCGCAGCACCGTCAAATTTTCAGCAGATGCGTACACGGCGCCGCACCAGAGGCGGTACTCTTTCGTATCTGCTCAACTTATTTATCGCACCAAGAAAATAGATCGCCACTGCTTTACTCTGATTTCTTGTCTTGGTTGCGAAGTTGCCTTCGTCCAGTTTGCACCTTCAGATCCTCCATGGCACGCTCAACACTATACTCCCAATGCTTATGGTTTTCCCCTTTTATATTCCACACTAGTTAAATCACAGTAGACTAAATTTCAAAATTGGGTTAGACGATTTTTCAGAGCTCGCCGGAGTTTGTCGGTGCGATCCAAGGGGCTCGGGTGGTTGTGGGGCCTCGCCGAACAAAGAAAACTCGGCGTGGGTGGGGGTGGGGGTGGCGGAGGTGTTGGGTTTCGTAGTAATTTCAAAAAATTTCCTACGCACACGCAAGATCATGTGATGCATAGCAACGAGGGGGAGAGTATTGTCTACGTACCCTACGCAGACCGACTGCGGAAGCGATGACACGACGTAGAGGAAGTAGTCGTACCTCTTCACGATCCAACCGATCAAGTACCGAAACTACGGCACCTCCGAGTTCGAGCACACGTTCAGCTCGATGACGATCCCCGGACTCCGATCCAGCAAAGTGTCGGGGAAGAGTTCTGTCAGCACGACGGCGTGGTGACGATCTTGATGAACTACAGCAGCAGGGCTTCGCCTAAACTCCGCTACAGTATTATCGAGGAATATGGTGGCAGGGGGCACCGCACACGGCTAAGGAATAGATCACGTGGATCAACTTGTGTCAACTTATTTTTCTTTGGGGTGCCTCTACCTCAGTATATAATGGAGCCAAGGGGGGAGGGGGCGCCGGCCAAGAGAGAGAGGCGCAGGAGGAGTCCTACTCCTACCGGGAGTAGGACTCCCCCCCCCCCCCCAATCCTATTCCAACTAGGATTCCCAAGGGGGAAAGAGGGAGAGGGGTGGCCGGCCACCTCTCCTAGTCCTAATAGGACTAGGGGAAGGGGGGAGGCGCGCAGCCCCCTTGGGCTGCCCCTTTCTCCTTTCCACTAAGGCCCATGAAGGCCCATATGGCTCCCGGGGGGTTCCGGTAACCTCCCGGTAAACCGGTAAAATCCCGATTTCACCCAGAACACTTCCGATGTCCAAACATAGGCTTACAATATATCAATCTTTATGTCTCGACCATTTCGAGACTCCTCGTCATGTCCGTGATCACATCCGGGACTCCGAACAACCTTCGGTACATCAAAATGCATAAACTCATAATATAACTGTCATCGTAACCTTAAGCGTGCGGACCCTACGGGTTCGAGAACAATGTAGACATGACCGAGACACGTCTCCGGTCAATAACCAATAGCGGGACCTAGATGCCCATATTGGCTCCTACATATTCTACGAAGATCTTTATCGGTCAGACCGCATAACAACATACGTTGTTCCCTTTGTCATCGGTATGTTACTTGCCCGAGATTCGATCGTTGGTATCCAATACCTAGTTCAATCTCGTTACCGGCAAGTCTCTTTACTCGTTCCGTAATACATCATCTCACAACTAACATATTAGTTGTAATGCTTGCAAGGCTTATGTGATGTGTATTACCGAGAGGGCCCAGAGATACCTCTCCGACAATCGGAGTGACAAATCCTAATCTCGAAATATGCCAACCCAACATCGACCATTGGAGACACCTGTAGTACTCCTTTATAATCACCCAGTTACGTTGTGACGTTTGGTAGTACCCAAAGTGTTCCTCCGGTAAACGGGAGTTGCATAATCTCATAGTCATAGGAACATGTATAAGTCATGAAGAAAGCAATAGCAACATACTAAACGATCGGGTGCTAAGCTAATGGAATGGGTCATGTCAATCAGATCATTCTACTAATGATGTGACCTCGTTAATCAAATAACAACTCATTGTTCATGGTTAGGAAACATAACCATCTTTGATTAACGAGCTAGTCAAGTAGAGGTATACTAGTGACACTTTGTTTGTCTATGTATTCACACATGTATTATGTTTCCGGTAAATACAATTCTAGCATGAATAATAAACATTTATCATGATTATAAGGAAATAAATAATAACTTTATTATTGCCTCTAGGGCATATTTCCTTCAGTCTCCCACTTGCACTAGAGTCAATAATCTAGTTCACATCGTCATGTGATTTAACACCAATATTCATATCTGTATATGATTAACACCCATAGTTCACATCATCATGTGACCAACACCCAAAGGGTTTACTAGAGTCAATAATCTAGTTCACATTGCTATGTGATTAACATCCAAAGAGTACTAAGGTGTGATCATGTTTTGCTCGTGAGAGAAGCTTAGTCAACGGGTCTGTCACATTCAGAGCCGTATGTATTTTGCAAATATTCTATGTCTACAATGCTCTGTACGGAGCTACTCTAGCTAATCGCTCCCACTTTCAATATGTATCCAGATTGAGACTTAGAGTCATCTGGATCAGTGTAAAAGTTTGCACTGATGTAACTTTTACAACAAACTCTTTTATCACCTCCATAATCGAGAAACATCTCCTTAGTCCTTACTAAGGATATTCTTGACCAATGTCCAGTGATCTACTCCTAGATCACTATTGTACTCCCTTGCCAAAAACAGAGCAAGGTATACAATAGGTCTGGTACAAAGCATAGCATACTTTATAGAACCTATGACTGAGGCATAGGGAATGACTTTTCATTCTCTTTCTATTTTCTGCTGTGGTCGGGATTTGAGTCTTACTCAATTTCATACCTTTGCAACACAGGCAAGAACTCTTTCTTTAACTGTTCCATTTTGAACTATTTCAAAATCTTGCCAAGGTATGTACTCATTGAAAATCTTATCAAGCGTCTTGATCTATCTCAATAGATCTTGATGCTCAATATATAAGTAGCTTTTTACTGAGGTTTTTTCTTTTAAAGAACTCCTTTAAAACACTCCTTTATGCTTTGCAAAAAAATTCTACATCATTTCTGATCAACAATATGTCACTCACACATACTAATCAGAAAGGCTGTAGTGCTCCCACTCACTTTATTGTAAATACAGGCTTCATCATAAGTCCATATAAAACTATATGCTTTGATCAACTTATCAAAGCGTATATTCCAACTCCGAGATGCTTGCACCAGTCCATAGATGGATCGCTGGAGCTTGCACATTTTGTTAGCACCTTTAGGATTGACAAAACCTTCTGGTTGCATCATATACAACTCTTCTTTAATAAATCCATTAAGGAATGCAGTTTTGACATCCATTTGCTAGATTTCGTAAAATGTGGCAATTGCTAACATGATTCAGATAGACTTAAGCATCGATACGAGTGAGAAAACATCATCGTATTCAACACCTTGAACTTGTTGAAAATTTTTGCAACAAGTCGAGCTTGGTAGATAGTAACACTACTATCAGTGTCCGTCTTCTTCTTGAAGATCCATTTATTTAACATGGCTTTGCTGATCATCGAGCAAGTCAATCAAAGTCCATACTTTGTTGTCATACATGGATCATATCTCAGATTTTATGGCCTCAAGCCATCTCGCGGAATCTGGGCTCATCATCGCTTCCTCATAGTTCGTAGGTTCATCATGGTCTAGTAACATGACTTCCAGAACAGGATTTCCGTACCACTCTGGCGCGGATCTTACTCTGGTTGATCTACGTGGTTCAGTAGTATCTTGATCTGAAGTTTCATGATCATTATCATTGGCTTCCTCACTAACCGGTGTAGGTGTCACTGAAACAGTTTTCTGTGATGAACTACTCTCCAGTAAGGGAGCAGGTACAGTTACCTCGTCAAGTTCCACTTTCCTCCCACTCACTTCTTTCGAGAGAAACTCCTTCTCTAGAAATGATCCATTCTTAGCAACGAATGTTTTTCCTTCGGATCTGTGATAGAAGGTGTACCCAACAGTTTCCTTTGGGTATCCTATGAAGACACATTTCTCTGATTTGGGTTCGAGCTTATCAGGTTGAAGCTTTTTCACATAAGCATCGCAGCCCCAAACTTTAAGAAACGACAACTTTGGTTTCTTGCCAAACCATAGTTCATAAGGCGTCGTCTCAACGGATTTTGATGGTGCCCTATTTAACGTGAATGCGGCCGTCTCTAAAGCATAACCCCAAAATGATAGCGGTAAATCTGTAAGAGACATCATAGATCGCACCATATCTAGTAAAGTACGATTACGACGTTCGGACACACCATTGCGCTGTGGTGTTCCGGGTGGCGTGAGTTGTGAAACTATTCCACAGTTTTTCAAATGTACACCAAACTCATAACTCAAATATTCTCCTCCACGATCAGATCGTAGAAACTTTATTTTTCTTGTTACGATGATTTTTCCACTTCACTCTGAAATTCTTTGAATCTTTCAATTATTTCAGACTTATGTTTCATCAAGTAGATATCCCCATATCTGCTCAAATCATCTTGTGAAGGTCAGAAAATAATGATACCTGCTGTAAGCCTTTCATCGGACCACATACATCGGTATGTATGATTTCCAACAAATCTGTTGCTTGCTTCATTGTTCCGGAGAACGGCGTTTTAGTCATCTTGCCCATAAGGCATGGTTCGCAAGCATCAAGTGATTCATAATCAAGTGATTCCAAAATCCCATCAGCATGGAGTTTCTTCATGCGCTTTACACCAATATGACCTAAACGGCAGTGCCATAAATAAGTTGCACTATCATTATTAACTTTACATCTTTTGGTTTCAATATTATGAATATGTGTATCACTAAGATCGAGATCCAATGAACTATATTGGGTGTGTAACCATATAAAGTTTTATTCATGTAAACAGAACAACAATTTATTCTTTTACTTAAATGAATAACCGTATTACAATAAACATGATCAAATCATATTCATGCTCAACGCAAACACCAAATAACACTTGTTTAGTTTCAACACTAATCCCGAAATTATAAGGAGTGTGCGATGATGATCATATCAATCTTGGAACCACTTCCAACACACATCGTCACTTCACCCTTAACTAGTCTCTGTTTATTCTGCAACTCCCGTTTCGAGTTACTAATCTTAGCAACTGAACTAGTATCAAATACTTAGGGTTTGCTATAAACACTAGTAAAGTACACATCAATAACATGTATATCAAATATACTTATGTTCACTTTGCCATCCTTCTTATCCGCCAATCACTTGGGGTGATTCCGTTTCCGGTGACCAGTCCCTTTGCAGTAGAAGCACTTAGTCTCAGGCTTAGGACCAGACTTGGGCTTCTTCACTTGAGTAGCAACTTGCTTGCCGTTCTTCTTGAAGTTCCCCTTCTTCCCTTTGCCCTTTTCTTGAAACTAGTGGTCTTATCAACCATCAACACTTGATGTTTTTCTTGATTTCTACCTTCATTGATTTCATCATCACGAAGAGCTTGGGAGTTGTTTCCGTTATCCCTTGCATATTATAGTTCATCACGAAGTTCTACTAACTTGGTGATGGTGACTAGAGAATTCTGTCAATCACTATCTTATCTGGAAGATTAACTCCCACTTGATTCAAGCGATTGTAGTACCCAGACAATCTGAGCACATGCTCACTAGTTGAGCGATTCTCCTCCATCTTTTAGCTATAGAACTTGTTGGAGACTTCATATCTCACAACTCGGGTATTTGCTTGAAATATTAACTTCAACTCTCATATGGTCCATGATGTTCAAAACATCTTTGAAGTCCCGATTCTAAGCCATAAAGCATGGTGCACATAACTATCAAGTAGTCATCATATTGAGCTAGCCAAACGTTCATAACGTCTGCATCTGCTCCTGCAATAGGTCTGTCACCTAACGATGCATTAAGGACATAATTCTTCTATGCAGCAATGAGGATAATCCTCAGATCACGGATCCAATCCGCATCATTGCTACTAACATCTTTCAACACAATTTTCTCTAGGAACATAAACACAGGGAAGCAACAACGCGAGCTATTGATCTATAATTTGCAAAATACTACCAGGACTAAGTTCATGATAAATTTAAGTTTAATTAATCATATTACTTAAAGAACTCCCACTTAGACAGACATCCCTCTAATCCTCTAAGTGATCACGTGATCCAAATCAACTAAACCATGTCCGATCATCACGTGAGATGGAGTAGTTTCAATGGTGAACATCACTATGTTGATATCTACTATATGATTCACGCTCGACCTTTCGGTCTCCGTGTTCCGAGGCCATATCTGTATATGCTAGGCTCGTCAAGTATAACCTGAGTATTCCGCGTGTGCAACTGTTTTGCACCCGTTGTATTTGAACGTAGAGCCTATCACACCCGATCATCACGTGGTGTCTCAGCACGAAGAACTTTCGCAACGGTGCATACTCAGGGAGAACACTTCTTGATAATTAGTGAGAGATCATCTTAAAATGCTACCGTCAATCAAAGCAAGATAAGATGCATAAAAAGATAAACATCACATGCAATCAATATAAGTGATATGATATGGCCATCATCATCTTGTGCTTGTGATCTCCATCTCCAAAGCATCGTCATGATCACCATCGTCACCGGCGCGACACCTTGATCTCCATCGTAGCATCGTTGTCGTCTCGCCAATCTTATGCTTCCACGACTATCACTACCGTTTAGTAATAAAGTAAAGCATCACATCGCGATTGCATTGCATACAATAAAGCGACAACCATATGGCTCCTGCCAGTTGCCGATAACTCGGTTACAAAACATGATCATCTCATACAATAAAATTCAGCATCATGCCTTGACCATATCACATCACAACATGCCCTGCAAAAACAAGTTAGACGTCCTCTACTTTGTTGTTGCATGTTTTACGTGGCTGCTACGGGCTTAAGTAAGAACCAATCTCACCTATGCATCAAAACCACAACGATAGTTTGTCAAATAGACTCCGTTTTAACCTTCGCAAGGACCGGGCGTAGCCATACTTGGTTCAACTAAAGTTGGAGAGACAGTCGCCCGCAAGCCATCTCTGTGCAAAGCACGTCGAGGGAACCGGTCTCGCGTAAGCGTACGCGTAAGGTTGGTCCGGGTCGTCTCGTCCAACAATACCCCGAACCAAAGTATGACATGCTGGTAGGCAGTATGACTTGTATCGTCCACAACTCACTTGTGTTCTACTCGTGCAAATAACATCAACATAAATAACCTAGGCTCTGATGCCACTGTTGGGTTTCGTAGTAATTTCAAAAAAATTCCTACGCACACGCAAGATCATGTGATGCATAGCAACGAGGGGGAGAGTATTGTCTACGTACCCTACGCAGACCAACTGCGGAAGCGATGACACGACGTAGAGGAAGTAGTCGTACGTCTTCACGATCCAACCGATCAAGTACCGAAACTACGGCACCTCCGAGTTCGAGCACACGTTCAGCTCGATGACGATCCCCGGACTCCGGTCCAGCAAAGTGTCGGGGAAGAGTTCTGTCAGCACGACGGCGTGGTGACGATCTTGATGAACTATAGCAGCAGGGCTTCGCCTAAACTTCGCTACAGTATTATCGAGGAATATGGTGGCAGGGGGCACCGCACACGGCTAAGGAATAGATCACGTGGATCAACTTGTGTCAACTTATTTTTCTTTGGGGTGCCTCTACCTCAGTATATAAAGGAGCCAAGGGGGGAGGGGGCACCAGCCAAGAGAGAGAGGCGCAGGAGGAGTCCTACTCCTACCGGGAGTAGGACTCCCCCCCCCCCAATCCTATTCCAACTAGGATTCCCAAGGGGGAAAGAGGGAGAGGGGTGGCCGGCCACCTCTCCTAGTCCTAATAGGACTAGGGGAAGGGGGGAGGTGCGCAGCCCCCTTGGGCTGCCCCTTTCTCCTTTCCACTAAGGCCCATGAAGGCCCATATGGCTCCCGGGGGGTTCCGGTAACCTCCCGGTAAACCGGTAAAATCCCGATTTCACCCGGAACACTTCCGATGTCCAAACATAGGCTTCCAATATATCAATATTTATGTCTCGACCATTTCGAGACTCCTCGTCATGTCCGTGATCACATCCGGGACTCCGAACAACCTTCGGTACATCAAAATGCATAAACTCATAATATAACTGTCATCGTAACCTTAAGCGTGCGGACCCTACGGGTTCGAGAACAATGTAGACATGACCGAGACACGTCTCCGGTCAATAACCAATAGCGGGACCTGGATGCCCATATTGGCTCCTACATATTCTACGAAGATCTTTATCGGTCAGACCGCATAACAACATACGTTGTTCCCTTTGTCATCGGTATGTTACTTGCCCGAGATTCGATCGTCGGTATCCAATACCTAGTTCAATCTCGTTACCGGCAAGTCTCTTTACTCGTTCCGTAATACATCATCTCACAACTAACATATTAGTTGTAATGCTTGCAAGGCTTATGTGATGTGTATTACCGAGAGGGCCCAGAGATACCTCTCCGACAATCGGAGTGACAAATCCTAATCTCGAAATACGCCAACCCAACATCGACCATTGGAGACACCTGTAGTACTCCTTTATAATCACCCAGTTACGTTGTGACGTTTGGTAGTACCCAAAGTGTTCCTCCGGTAAACGGGAGTTGCATAATCTCATAGTCATAGGAACATGTATAAGTCATGAAGAAAGCAATAGCAACATACTAAACGATCGGGTGCTAAGCTAATGGAATGGGTCATGTCAATCAGATCATTCTACTAATGATGTGACCTCGTTAATCAAATAACAACTCATTGTTCATGGTTAGGAAACATAACCATCTTTGATTAATGAGCTAGTCAAGTAGAGGTATACTAGTGACACTTTGTTTGTCTATGTATTCACACATGTATTATGTTTCCGGTAAATACAATTCTAGCATGAATAATAAACATTTATCATGATTATAAGGAAATAAATAATAACTTTATTATTGCCTCTAGGGCATATTTCCTTCAGGAGGAACACAAGCGGTGGGGGCCGGTGGTCCGGCCGGCGGCCCGTGCGGTGTTCTCTATGGGAAGAATCAGAGACGAGGAAGAAGAAGGGCTAGGAGATGTAGGATCTTCATCCAACCGCCTAAAATGGTCGAGAGACAGCTGAGAGTTGCATTCTTAATGCGCTCTGGTTCATCATGTGTGGGCACTGTGCAACCAACATTTTATTATCCAAAATCTGCTTGCTCTTCTTTACCATGTTCCTCTTCCGTTCTTCTTTAATATGTACTCTCTCCGTTCCTAAATACAAGTCTTTGTATAGATTCCACCATGGACTACATATGGAGCAAAATGAGTGAATCTACACCCTAAAATGTATCTGGATACATCTGTATGTGATCCATAGTGGAAATCTCTACCAATACTTATATTTTGGAACGGAAGGAGTATGCTAGTAGTACAGTATGTTCCTTGTACTGAAGATGAGCAGGGACATTTGTAGTATAGAGGTCTATACGGTTGGTTGTGATGGACACTTTGAGCCTCTTTGATTCGTAGGATCTTGTAAACATAGGAATAGGATTTGTAGTGGCCTGCCCACTTGAATCCTATAAGAATAGCAAGGAAATGCGCGGAGCTGTGTCGCCTTTGAGAGTTATATTGATATTAACAGTACCGCACCTTCACTTGAAGAGAGCTGCTATCCGAAGCCTTTCTAGCCGTACCGGCAATACTAGCACATATATTCCAGCAAGTTCCACTTTGCTGATTTTACTCTGATGCTTAAGGTTTTCCCGTTATATCTACACTATGATCTGTGTAGCTGCTTTGTGTCGCACTAGCAGCAGTCCACTCTTGAAGCTAAACACTGCAGTGACTTACAAAATTGGCACCAAGGCATTGAGTGCCATTCTGGATGCAATGAAACTCATACGCTCCCCACCTGTTGACTCTTGTTCAGAATATGATCCTAATGACTATTCTAACCTCGAGGAGTCAAAGGCAGATGGCCTGTCCTGTTCACCCATCAAGGTGCCTGTTCTAAATTGGCAATGTTTTATTGATTGCGGGTATCTTGCATATGTTGTCTTGCATTTCTTCTACTTTGTTGCACCGCCATCTGCTTAGTTTACTCATCATATATGTCGAGATGCCATGCCCATCCATTATCAATACATATTCCATCTGTCATCATACCATGTTTTTCCACTCAAATGTTATTCGTGTGCATCAGGCATCAAAAAGGAAGAGGGTGATTGCCGAACCTGAAGGAGCACCAGCAAAGTCCTTGAAAAACGTGGTGGTGCCGGAGAAATCAGACAGTACCCCACTTATATTGGCTGTACAACCAGTGACACAAAACGTACGACCGACTCCAGCAGACTGTACCCATACTTCACTGGCCACACCACTAGCCCCACCACACAGGAGCTGCACTCCAGCAAAAGGTATACCGATTTCATTTGCCATAGCACCAGCTATACCATAGAAAAATCCCACTCCAGCAAAAAGTACAGCAAGTCCACCGGCCGAAGACCTGTCCCAACTGCAGAGATGGCCAATTCCTGCAGATTGGAACCCCATTCCATTTATTCCCAGTTTAAAAGACAATGCTTTCAATGTTGTTAGGGACTATGTGCATATATTCCCATCATGGGAAGATTATTGTGAAGACAAACACCATTTTCACATCTTCCTGTCCAACTTACGTGTAAGTGCTATTATTCATGGTTTATTTTCCTGTTTTCTGCTGATTGAACACATCAATGATTTACATTACATTATTGTAACTAGGCGAGGGTCAATCTGGATAGTCATGACGAGCAAAGCTTGCTTGTGCTTTTCAAGGAAGCATTGCAGCAGTATCGGTGTTACCTGAGGAAATCACATTTTGGTGGCAAATCTATAAACGAATTTCCGGTGAAGTCTCCTGTGCTAAATTTAGAAGACATTGAATGGAAAAACCTTGTTATGCACTGGTCTTGTTCCCAGGATGAGGTACTGTCTATGAAATCACATGACAATTTGAACTTCTACTTTTCCGCATGTGCCTTACGGATCTTGTTTGCAGGAAATCTTCTCAAAGAAGAATTCCGGTTTGAAAAGAACGACAGGATATCACAAATATGATGCCCGCTGCTTTGCTCTTGTTAGTACATGTTGTCCTGTATCACTGTACTTGCATACATACCTGGTTCATTATGTGACAGCAGTATGCATGATAGCTTGCTTAACAATTGTTCGCTCCAAATTATCTGATCTGTATGAATGGTTACATTAGTGTAGAATATATCCAATGCCAATGTTTTTTTAGCTCTGCATTGTTCTTGTAAGTACATGTTGTACTTTATCAGTGTACTTATAATGACAGGTAGTTGTTCATGTACCATCACTCTGCAGCTTATTTTCCTTTGCCCTCCATTTTCTACACATCAGATCTATATTTACTCTTACCATAAGGTTCGTACTAAAGAAGTTTAGCTGTGCATTGCTCTTGGCTGTATCTTTTGCCTGTATCGCTGCATTTACATTTATAGCTACTTGGTTATGTAGCATCACTCTTCATCTTATCTTAAATATTATCCATTTTTCGTATATTATCACATCTATATTTACTCTTAACAAAATGTAGAATAAAGGCAATGCTTATGAAGAAGATTCTATGGTAAACTTCTTGAATTGCGCCCCCCCCCATCAGCATGGACAAGGCCTTTATAGAGCCTGTCTTCACCAATAATGTAAGTTTGTCCATCTCAAGCCTTCAAACTTTGTTGTATATATTTGGTTAGGCATGACTGCAACAGCTGTTTATTTTTGGTGTTTGCATCAAATTGCATGTTTAAAGTTTATTATGTAGTTCATAAACAAAAGTTTGTCCTTTCTCAATTTAAGTTTTCAGTTGTACAACCAAGTTCCTTATTCATACCATGTAAATTAAACTATACAGAGCAAGTGATCTTCTTTTGCACTGCATGTATGCTTCTGTTCTTCATCCGTAATCCAGTGGTGTGGTGAACCTACCCACTACAGCACAATGTCATATTCTGCAATGTCTTAACTATGAACAATGTCATATCATTCTACTACTCCCTCCGTCCGAAAATACTTGTCATTGAAATGGATGTATCTAGATGTATTTTAGTTCTAGACACATCCATTTTGATGACAAGTAATTCCGGACGGAGGGAGTATTATTTAAACCGTCTCTTTATTTGCCAATCTGAAATGGGATAAATTGACAGGACACTAACCATTTATACTTATGAGTTCTTGAACTGTAATCCAGTGGTGTCGTGAAGATGCCAACTCCTTCACAATGTCATTTCCTGCCATGTCTTGACCTGAACAATACCATATTGTGTTAATGCAATTTTAAACCGTGTCACTTTATTCGTCAGTAAGAAATGTGATGAATTGTCAGCACTGATACTTTTATGTGCAAAACCTGTCCTTTGTCTGCCTGTTTATCTTTCAGAGTGAGGAAGATTTAAGTGTTGAACAAGCGCAGTCTCATCATCTTGCTCAGCTGCTTGCGCTGCAGCTCCCCAGCAGGGCTAACCTTTCTTGAACTCTATTGAAGTGCTGTCGGTTTTGTATATTATTTTGTCGGCGTGTTTATTTGCACTGGTGGCGATCTTTGATGCCCAGTGTATGTAATCTGCTGTCTGCTTGTGCTTTATTATCATAGTGGCGAACTTTGATGCCCAGTGGATGTAATATGCTGTAATTTCTTTATTGTATAGTCTAGGTTTTTTCTTACTCACGATGTTGCAGTTATTTTACTGTATATTTATCCTGTCTTCGCAGTAAACCGGCCAAACCGTAAAATTACGGTACATAATCGGGCTGTCATGCAATCACGATGTAGGTTGGGCCTAAAACGTGCCGAACAGCTAACGGGCCGGCAGCAGCCCGAAATGAACCCCGGCCCATGATTGTGCGAATCAAATCACGGGCTTTTAATGGGCCAAAATTGTCTCGGTCCTTGTTTGGCCCAATCAGATATCGGCTGCGAGCAGGCCGGATGCAAACTGGGTCGCCCAACTATATGACGGGCATTTAACAGGCCGAAATTAATTTAGGGCCGAAATGTTAAACGGGTCCTTAAGAGGCCAAAACTAATGTCAGGCTGAATTACTAAGTGGGCCTCTAGCAAGTGGGCCCAAAAGCATAGTGTCCAGTTGACGGGCCGAATCTGATATGGACCATAATTGAGCCCATAGCCTCTTAAAAGGCCGTACCTGATTTGGGCCGTAATTTGGCCCAGAACGTGGTAAGCTTTTAACGGGCCGGATCTCATATGGGCCACTATTAGGCCCAGAACGTGGCAGACCATTAATGGACCGGATCAAATATGGGCCGGCATTTGGCCCAAAACATGGCAGCCAGTTAATGGGCCGGCCTACTAGGGTCCTTAAATTCTTGTGGGCCTACAGCTGGGCCAGCCCATTAATGTCAGTGAAATCTCGTGGGCCTTTAGCCGGGCCGTCCCATTATGATTCGCAAGAATCTTGTGGGCCTTTACCTGGGCCGGCCCATTATGTCACACAAAATCTTGTGGGCCTTTACCTGGGTCGGCCCATTATGGCCCGCAAAATCTTGTGGGCCGTTAGCTGGGCTAGCCCATTATGGTTCGCAAAATCTCGTGGGCCTTTAGCTGGGTCGGCCCATTATGGTCCGCAAAATCTTGTGGGCCTTTAGTTGGGCCGGCCCATTTAAACTTGATGGGCCGGTCCAGGTGTCAACATATCATAGGCGCGTCTCGCCCATTGGATGAGTGACACCTGTGCCAGTGCGGACCTGACACGTGTCTCCTCCAGCCAATGATGATTTTACATGTGGAAAATCCCCATTGGTCGGGGCTGTTAACGGGTTATCGGATCCAAAACCCGACCTGATAGCTTAACGGCGTTCCGTTACGGTGGATGCCACGTGTCGGTCACCCTTGACGAAAGCACTTCTGTGACGCGCGATTTATCGTCATGGAAGTGGACACTTCCGTGATGATAATTTTGGTAATGTCATGGAAAACTTCTATGACAGCACAGGTATGACTATCTTGATTCTGTCATAAATTTTTCATGGATGTACATGCATGACAAAAAACGTGACCTACTGTGACAAACATGTATCATCACGGAAGTGTATTTTTTGTAGTGGTTCCTACTGTTATATATAATGTTTTTTGTCATTATTTCACTTTATGATGAAATTCTAATGCCTTTTCTCTCTTAATTGGAAGGTTTACATGGAGAGGAAATTACTGGCAACTGGAATTCTGGACCTAAAAGAGCTATAGTATAGATAGCTATTCTACAGAGCTCCAAATGACCTGAAACTTTATGAGCATTTTTTATTGAATATATAAAAAATATTGGAGCAAAGAAATACCAGAGGGGGGCACCTACTGCTCACAAGGCAACAGGGCGCGGCCACCCCCCTAGGTGTGCCCTAGTGCCTTGTGGGGCCCACAGCTAGCCTCCGGTGCCCAGCTTCTTCTATATGAAGGGTTTTGCCCTAAAAAAGAGAAGACTTTCAGGACGAAGCGCCACCGTCTCAAGGAGGAACCTAGCCAAGAGCACTTTTGCTCCCCGCTAGAGCGATTCCGCCGAGGACCCTTCCCTCCGGGAGGGGGAAATCGGAGCCATCGACATCACCAATGATCCTCTCATCATGAGAGGACTAATCTTCATCAACATATTCACCAGAACCATCTCATCTAAAACCCTAGTTCATCTCTTGTATTCAATATTTGTCCCAAAACCTCAGATTGGTACTTGTGGGTTGCTAGTAGTGTTGATTACATCTCGTAGTTGGTGCTAGTTGGTTTATTTGGTGGAATATTAAATGTTCAGATCCTCAAGCATATTCAATACACCTCTAATCTTGAACATGAATATGATTTGTGAGTATTTACTTTTGTTCTTGAGGACATGGGAGAAGTCTTGTTATAAGTAATCATGTGAAGTCGGTATTCGTTCGATATTTTGATGATATGTATGTTGTTCTTCCGTTAGTGGTGTCATGTGAACGTCGACTACATGATACTTCACCATACTTGGGCCTAAGGGAAGGCATTGGGGAGTAATAAGTAGATGATGGGTTGCGAGAGTGAGAGAAGCTTAAACCCTAGTTTATGCGTTATTCCGTAAGGGGCTGATTTGGATCCATATGTTTCATGCTATGGTTAGATTTATCTTAATTCTTCTTTCGTACTTGCGGATGCTTGCGAGAGGGGGTAATCATAAGAGGGTTGCTTGTTCAAGTAAGAACGGTACCCTAGCAACGCTCCACCCACATATCAAATTATCAAAGTAGCGAACGTGAATCAACTAAACATGATGAACGTGACTAGACGACAATTCACATGTGTCCTCCAGAGAACTTTTCTTTATCTTTCCTACTTATAAAGATTGGAGTTGGTGGTGAACTCACATATGGGTCCAACATCCGTTCTAAATAAACAAACACACGCATCCCTATATGTGAAACTAGCTAGCAACCTTCCAAGAGACATATATTTTATTGGATGTCCCCATAGTGACTTCAAGATACATATAAACAAATGCAACTTGCTCACATCAGAGATTTATAGTAAATAAAAAAATACACTACTTTCATGTCAGACTAAATTTTCGTAAATAAAACATAAATAACAAAGACAAAAAGGTGACTTCAACCCAAAATCGATCTTGATTTTAGTTCTATCCCCAACCTAATATGGTGATTTAAAATTCTCTGACGACATTGATAAAGGACACTAATGTTATTTCACCACTTCTAAGCCGACGGTTCTGTGGCAACACACAAGCATCATGCTTGTATAAGAGAACTTTTGGGCTTGTCCTTTGCTATATAAGGGATTGGGCCACTGTCTTGCACATTTGTTACTATTGCCATAAAAAAAGGGGTGCGCCATCTAAGCTTGTGGCTCTCTCATACATCTTCTAGCACTAGGCACTGAGTAAATAGGCTAGTTCCCAAAATGATATAAAATTGCATATAAAGCATACAAGATTGATAATATAATAGCATGAAACAATAAAAGTTATTGATAGGTTGGAGACATATCAGCATCCCCAAGCTAAATTCATGCTCGTCCTTGAGTAGGTAAATGATAAAAACATAATTTTTGATGTTGAATGCTACCTAACATGTCTTAATCATGTAATCCTTTCAGGTATGAATGTTGAGAAACGATGATGTATAGATATCAACATAATAATATCCATGAATACTAGAAAATAATCATTACTCTTCAAAATATATGATGCTTAACAAATGTTACCCCTAATCATTAAATTATGTAAGCATGGCTTGACTCCATCTTCCTAACATAAGTACAAATCATGAGGACCCCGGTGCCAAACCAAGCAATTGCTTCATACTTTTTCTCGCTTCAGAATTTTCTACTTCACTTGATATATGAGTGTGAGACATGGATTTAGCACCACGGGTGGAATAGAGAATGATGATTGGGTTTATAATATAAGACAAAATCTGAGAAAGTCTTGCATCAAGGCGGCTGGTCGTTAGGCAATGGAGAGGCCTTACAATCGATATTAATGCGAGTAGGGATTGCCATGCAACGGTTGCACTAGAGCTATAAGTGTATGAAAGCTCGATACCGAAACTAAGTGGGCGTGCATCCAACTTGCTTGCTCATGAAGACCTCGGGCATTTGAGGAAGCCCTTCATCGGAATATACAACACTGAAATCATTCCTACGAGATATAAACACATTGATGAGATCTTGAGATGCTCCAGGCGCCAGGTAGTCACCAAGTGGTTGATCCAGCACATATTCTTTCTTAGGACTTCTAAGAACACATCTCAGAGTGTGGATCCAATCCTCATAGTTTCCACCATTTGCAGCCAATGTTGAGGATATCGCTTATCATCAGTGTCTCGGTTAGCTGGGGATTAGAGATTAATCAGAAATTGACTGACTGATTGATTTTATCGATCGACTATTAATCAGCCATTTTTTGCAAATCTGAGGTTCCCAACACTAAAATATGTTATATTCCACGCCAAAACAATATTGGACAGAGTGCTACCTTGATTCCTAGCCTTTGAGTCCTCGTATAATGACAAAAAAATAGAACAACAATACATATTGCATAACAAGGTCCACAAAACACAAATAAACATAGTTTTTGCAAACATAGTGCCATGAATATTCCCGATAAATCGCTTGTCAGAGCAATAAATCATCCCAAACGATAAACGGTGAATATAAAAGCATAATCTTATTGGTCACCCTAAGAGTTGCGATAAATCAAACGATAAATCACTGAATCAAAAGATTTTTTGAACAGCATTTGCAGCTAACTTTTCTTTCTCAAACAAAGGTGCTAAACTAAAACTATTGGAAGCCATTGATCTACAACAATAAACACAAGATTCATTTTAGTGTTTAAACAAATTTTAATACATAGTGCACTCCCACTCAAATCAATATCTCATAATTGATAGTGAGTGATTCAAGACCCTCATATTATTCTCAGCCATTGATGTGAACATAATTGATGATAAGAATTTTTACGGTAGGCAAACTTTTGCCGATCATATCTCTATATGATTCTTGTTCATCTTTCGATGCTTCATGCTCCGAGCTCAGAATGATTCTGCCAGAACTTCAAGACAACCAAGTGTTATTTACATCCATGGTTTGATCATCTACCCGTCTTACACGTCACAATCCGTTTCTACTCATGTGGACCTGAGGCGCTCTGAATTATTGTGTGTTATAGACGGATGCAACACTAGGAAAAGCATCTTTTAACTTGATATTTACTGTGAGAGATCATCCTAATAATTGACTATTGTGCAATCAAAGGGTGCAAACAATAAAGGGATAAACATCCCAGGCAATTCATAATAGCATGATATGGTATAGCCCTGGACGCCAGGAACGTCTCCATGGTCCTCCGAGGTCTTCATGAAGTTTTCTCCAGAAGCGTTGTCGTGACGACAATTTTGAAAAATTAACCGTTGTGGCAACGATTTTTCCCTCATACGCCTGGTGAAGCTCTGGGTCCTCGGTGTAACCTGTAGACTAGACTAGATTAAACTAGACAAGAACTAGAACAAGAGAGAACTGTAGGAGGATTCAAAACTAATGTTCTAGGGGCTAGCCCTGCCCCTCTATTTATATGTTGAGCCCCGAGGTCACAACTTGGGGAGGGGGCCTCCCCAAAGTTGGCTTGGAACACAAGGAAGAGTCCTCCTCGGATTCTAACACAAAACGCCAAGGTTCCTAGTGTTTCTAAAATCACCATAGACCTCAGCGTTTTCGGAATCGCCATGGACCTTGGCATCTAGCCCAGTACCGGACGCCAAGCACCCTGGCGTCTGTCCCCTATCCTCCGCAAAACACCTCCCTTGGCCCTAGCCAAGGTGTTCTCGCACCAGAACATTTCTGGAAATATCTGAAACTCTTTCGGAACTCCCTCGAAACTATTTCATATATTTCCAGAACTATTCTGAGAATATATTTTCATAATTCTTGCTCCACTAACACTCAGTAGATCATGATTCCCTTAAGGTTTTGACTCTGTAGGTTCGATAAAACATAGACATGAAGAAAATTCCTTTCGTTCAATGACCGATAGCGGAACCGTGGACGTCCAATACATGGATGACATTCGGGTTGGTCACCATGTGATGTTCCCTTTGCTTCGCGATACTTTTACAAAACTCAAGGAGCGTCGATATCCTCTTGAGTCATCCGCATGCTCACTATATCATTGCGCTTGTTACTGGTTTTGTTCTTCTTTCTCGCTGATGTGTTCCGGCATCCCCGTGACATAGTCACCCATGTCTGGCCAGACAATGATGGACGTCGACGCACCGAGAGGGCCCTAAGAATATCTCTGCATCATCCCAGGAGAAAATCCCACTCTCGAGCTACCTGGTCCCTTGTCAAACTTTTTGATTAACCTGTAAGTTGTCGTTATGATCACCATGTTGTATATGACGTTTGAGCAACCCCATAGTCCACCATATGGTAGGAAGTGACAACGATACTCTCATGGTCTGAGGAACTAAAAAACACATGTTAACACTTCATGTTATAATAATTTATTTTAGATGATATTATCTCAAAGTATAACAAACAAGATTGGGTGGATTCAATATGATCGTTCTTCTAACGTCACACTCTCAATGTTTTTTTAGCACTATCGTTACACTTAATGATATCCTAGATCCGAAAAACATGCTCACCAACAACACTTGAGCCAGTCTTAGATGCAAGGCTGGGAACCTATACTTTACCGTTTATCATTCCACATGTGCATAGAGTTTTGCACTGAAACGCATATTCCATGATCATAGAAGTTATAGCATGAAATGTACTCTTAATTATGAAAATGGAAATATAATAATACAATATTATTTCCTCTAGGGCATATGTCCAACAAATCTTAGTCCCCATAAAGGATCCTTGGGCAGCAATATCTAATGCATGCTTGTTTGTGAATCAAGTCCCCCATAAAAGAAATTCGCAATCAAGTAATCAAGGTAATAATGTTCAGGACATTCAGAGAGTATATTTCAGTACCTTTTATAAGCATCAACCAAACGCTCACCTGGACATTATCCAAAGCTACCAATCTTTCTTCTTATATTATATAATTTTCCTTGAGGATAAAAACAAGCAAAGAACACAGATGATAACTTCCTCCAATCATTCAAGGTACCTGCAGGCTATTCTAGTAGCCATTTAGCTGCTTCCTTCTCAAGAGTATAAGGAAATGATTTTGCTTTAATTTCTTCATGAGTCAAATCCTACAACTAAAATGTACCACATGTAATTTCAAATTCCTTAATATGTAAATATGGGCTTTCAGTTCCATCACCTCGAAATGGATTCCCTTTTAGTATATCAAGCAAGGAGGGTTTCTCTCAAATGTTTTACCAGTCAGGTCAGGGCCCATAGATATATAATTTTCTCCTCGATCTGGGCCCACAACAAGCTCCACACCTACGTGGTAAATTTGTTCTTGTAAGATCATGGTTGCCTGTAACCTGCAAAAGCTATTAAAACATAGGATAATTCAAAACTCAAAGCAAAGCCCAAAATCATTCAGCTCCCCGGTAACGGTGCCATAAAAAGCTTGATAGTATGCAAGTGCACAGGGTTTAGTTATAGCCTTTTCAAAGTAAGAGCATCGATCCCATAGGGAGCACAGGATTTGAGCATTGCCTCTTGTGGTGAATTATGAACTTGTGCCTGCAAGTAATTGCAAACTATAGACAAAGTGAGGGCAAAAATAAATAGTTGTTCTAGTGTAAAGCAAATTGGAAGTAAATAACATAAAAGTAAATATAGAATAGTAGCACGATCAACAAGTGGAAATGACATAGCAATAAGGCATTCTCAGGGAGTCTGGAATTCCCATTTGTATGTTTCTAGCGTAGCCTATGCATTGGCATAGTATGGTCTGGATACTTGAGCCACTCTTGATGATTATGTTGGGTGGAGCCGGGTACAGAACATGTTCTACTCTAGGTAGACTTCGTGCAACGTAAGCCACTACCGTAGCCTCCCCCTTTGGGTTACAACTAAGGAAATTAAGGGTTACCCCGTGGAAGCGGGCTCTCTAAGGTTTCTCCACAAATCCCCTATCAATTGCAAAGATTAGAAGTGAAGGCTTTTGTTGTCACCTCGAATTACCTTCACATCCCAACCTTTACAATGACAGCAAAATGCTTTGTGGCCTTTCAGTGGTAATGTTGAGTAGGGCCCCTTCACAATATTCACGAAGTCTAATAAATTAAGCATTCAACAAAGGATCTCATATCCATTATAATTTTCTGATCCTATACATACCAAGGTTCATCCATATCCCCGTGAACTAGGGTTCTACTCACACATGGAGACAACAAACATCATAAGGGTGGTGATTGTAAACATGAAGGAGTCACAAAAGTAATACTCCCTCTGCTCCTAAATATAAGTCTTTTTTAGAGATTTCAATATATACTACATACGGAACAAAATGAGTGAATCTACACTCTAAAATATGTCTATATACATATGTATGTAGTCTATACTGAAATCTCTCAAAATATTTATATTTAGGAACGAAGGGAGTACACAAGATGATCCACTAGGGTTCTTGATGTTACAATGATAAGGATGTGGATGATGATGATGACTGTGGTGATGATGTTGTAGCTCCCTTGTGCTTGATGCTGAAGATGGTGATCTCCTCCTTGCCAATTCCTCCTTCGAGTGATCTCCGGAGGCTAGGGCTCTACCTTTCGGACGAGTTTCTGGTCTCTCCTTGCGTCTGATCCCCAATCTGATTCCACGGGGTGAAAATAGTGAATGACGCGGCGGCGCTGGCGCCTCATACGACCGCCCATACGAGCGTGCGGCGCTTGTATCGAACGTCGTCTTTGGCTATGGAAGTGTCGTGGCAACTCCTCCTTTGGCCGCTTTGCTCCATTTTTTTTGGTAGATGGTTATCACATTAAATACATGATTTCGCTAACATTTCTTGGGATTCCTTCCATAATATGTTATTTGCTCCAAAAGGCGTTACATGTGGAATACCAACTTAAAGAGGTGCGCAAATGCGGTAAAATCTCATAAAGCTTACCATGTAGGCACAAAATAACTATCAAAACATCACATAATTTAGACTCGTCATGCTCAACTCGAGAAGTTCGCTACCGCCCGTCACCTCCATTAGCTTTCGTATGAAGGGGCAAACCCTCGCAAGCAACGGGATGCCATGCAACGACAACGACAGAAACATTTTCTTAGTGGCTACCACTATTTGCATCGGGGGCGGATGCAAGGCTAGTTTCTGGAACTCCTCGTGGCTAGATGGGGTCAGGCCTAACGACATTGCACCCGGAATCTTTAACATCTCTAAGAAGAAGATGAGCACGGTCCACAAAGCTCTCCTGGACAACTTTTGGGTCATCCAAATCGATACCCATCACGACCTTTCCTTGGTGCACATCACGGAGTTTATACTTCTTGGGAAAAGGTGTCTGAGATCAATCTCGTCGTGGGCGCCCGTGACACTATCTGTTGGAAACTCACTTTGAGTGGCGAGTACTCATCTTCTTTGGCCTACATGGCACGGTTCGAGGGGAAACTCAAAAGCAATATGCCCACGTCCGTCTAGAAGGCTTGGGCACCCCCAAAGTGCAAGTTCTTCGCTTGGCTAATTATCCAAAACTGGGTGTGGATGGTTGGCCGGCTGGAACAGCAGGGTTGGCCCAATTGTGGCCTTTGCCCACTCTGTAAGCAAGTTAATGAATCTGCGCCTCACCTTCTATTCCATTGCAGATTCTCCCAACGCGTTTGGGTGTATGTGGCTTCGTAGATCGGTCTCAACAATGGCATTACCACGGATTGGCGGCACAAGGTCTCGGTCAAGACTTGTGGTTCATGGCTGTCTTGGATAGGGGGGCCTCGAGGAAGGCCCTCACCTCCTTGTGCAAGCTTGTTTCCTGGGAGTTTTGGAATGAGCATAACGCAAGAATTTTTAGGAATACCGTCGCCACTGCGACCATTGTTACCGCGGGGATCAAAGAGGAGGCCCTTTTTTGGGCGCTTGTGGGGTGCTCATCATTTGTGTAATGTAATGCCGCGAGAGTTGACTCTCTTACCCCCGCCTCGCGGGTCTCACTTAACCAATGAAAGTGGCAAATCTTTTGAAATTTAAAAAAAATGCTTGACCCAGACAAGAACGGGCTCTTTGTTTATGTATTTGTTTTCAGGGTTTTTGATCCAATCTCATTTCTACCATAAAACAAATGTGAAGAACTCATCCGTTTTCTCCGTTTTTGTTCCTAAAGACATGCCCATCGGTGTTATTACAACATAACCAAATTTTTTCCTTTTTCCCAATATCAACATAACCAATTATATACGAGACTCTCCGAAAAAGAAAAAGGGAACAGCAACACTCTCTTACATACAGTACAGTACAATTGTGCGTACGTTGCAAAGGACAAGAAGAAGTCGCGCACGGACGAACACTTTGCCACGGTTCCGATCTCCACATCTAGTTGTTCTTCTTGCGTTTCTCAATGAAGAAGAAGAAGGCGAGGGAGGCGACGGAGAAGGCGGAGAATACACCGGCGGCGACCTTGATGGAGGTGGTGACGCCGGTGATGCTGACGATGTTGAAGGCGGCGGCGGGCGCGGTTTGGCCGTAGGCGACCTGGGTGCCGGAGGCGTCGAGCGCGTAGGCGCGCACGTAGTAGGTGGCGGTGGGGATGTCGAGGGCGACGCGGTACTGGGCCTGGCCGGTGCCGGGGTAGGCCTGCTGGGTGACCTTGAACTGGCAGGTCTTGTCCTTCTTGAGGTCGTCGTGGGTCTTGCGCCACTCGCGCTCCTTCTGGCTCACCGGCGCGTAGCAGAGGCTCACCTTGACGTTCTTGTAGTCGGCGTCCTTGCCGGCCGGCTGGCTCGCGTTCAGGGCCCACGTCACCGTGATCACGTCCTCGCCGGCGTGAAGAACTGGCCAAGGATGAGTTAATTTAGTCGTTAGCGCTAAGAAGATCCGTGTTTCCGCTCTGTCTTGTTAACACCAATCCGTGTGATGCATATAGCGACGGACGTACCTTGGCCGGGGCTGGGGGATGCGGTGACGTCGAGGGTCACAGGCAGCTTGGAGAGGTACGCCACGGCGCCCGCCGACGCGCAGCAGCCGGCGGCGAGGACCACCACCAGCAACGCCATCGCTAGCTCCGACCGTGCCATCGCCGCGATTCTAGCTTGGAACTTGGGCTCGAGCTCGCAGCTGCTCGGTCAGAGAAGGTTGCGGTGGTTTTGATGGATGGGAGAGATGGAGTACGGATGGGTTTACATGTATATGTAGGCACGTCGAGAGCGCTGACCATGAGCTGGAGCTGCCATCCTTGTTGCGGTCGAGGAGCCGGGGCACCCATCTGATTAACTAGTTAACTTATTTAGGTGGTCGAAAGTCAGATCATCTAGGAGTAGTTTTTATTTATTTTGTCTTCTCCGGCCTGCTCTAGAGGGTCTCCAAAGGGTCCGGAAGAGCGAGATGCGGCGACTGCAAATTTAAGCAGCGGCAGGAGTAATTAACTGAGCTAATTCTTGGAAAATTTCTCGAATTTTTGTTCTCTGTGCTTCCGTTCCAAACAAGATCTATTAGCTCGTCCTCAATCGACTACATGTATCATCGTCGACATTTCTACCCATTAGCCATCCAGACATTGCCAGACTAGCGTCGCGTCCTGAGTGGCAGCCGACTATGCAATTACGTAGCTTGCAAAGTGTTCAACTAGCTGTTGCAAATTTTATACCCAAAAACAAAACAACATGCTGCAAATTTTATTGTGCAGCGGACTGCTGCCAGAAAACTCAACGGATTTCCATATGTTTCTCCATGTTGAATTTGTTGACAGCAAAAGTATGCCGACATTGACACGGCAGTTAAAGTCGCTGCAGTACAACAAGAGGTCCGAGGCATACAGATACATAGGTCACGTGACTCTAGGCCATAACCAAAGGCTACAAGGGTGCATTATTTGCTTCACCTTCACTTTTTCTATCAATCACAACGTAAGAGAAGCCATTTGACTTGTGGACAGCTACTCATTTACAAGCCATGAGAGTGATAGGAGGAGCCACCGGTGCAGATGAATCATCAACCTAGCACAGCAAGAACTGTATAAAACGCAGAAGGGTCACAATTATTTAGGTTTCATATCTAGGCTCCCTTTGGACTTACGCGGATTTTTACATATTTTTATTTGTAATAAGTTTGTGCTGCAGACTGGTGAAGTGAGTCGTATTTCTCTGCTGTCGATACATATTTTTATTTGAATTGCCCAATTTTATTCAAAACACAAAAGCTGAATGACTTCAAGAATTTCCAACAAAATTAGTGTTGCCATCAAAATATATTCATTGAGAGAATCTCATCCCGGTTACATACACATAAGTCAACATATGTACAGATAATGAGCACGTTACACAAGCAATGCAACGAGAAAAGCTACTGCTAAAATCCTATCTATTTAATTATTTCTTCCATTCCATGGAAGAGAGAATGGAATCTCTGCCATTCCATGAACACGACAAATGGAAGTCACGGCTCAAACATACAGGTTACAAGTTTGCTAGGATCTTGGGCACATCATCTTCTTCGCTCACTCCGCTCCGTCAAGAATGGATGCTCAAGGGCCTCCTGGGCCGTTAGGCGGCTTGCTGGATCATAACTCAGCAGCCCTTGCAAAAGATTGATGAAGTCCCCAGCAGAATGCTCAACGTTTTGCATCACCAGATTCTGCTTGCACAAAATCAGTCCGATTCATAAGCCAAACAAATCTAAAAATGGTCACAATTTGAACGGTAACAACAGGATATGGATAATACCTGAAGCCGAGGCAGCTTCATGACAGCTTTCATGCTTTCCCGTGAGGCACATCCTTCAGGCCAGTTTAAACGGCCCTTCCTCACATATTTCTCACCATGTCGACTACACAAAAGGAACAACAAAACACATAGTTTGAGTAATCCTCTCGCATGGCTGAAAGCTTATGACACTGGTATGGATCAAGGACTGCGACATACTCAGCCTTCTTGAGCATGTGATATGGCAACGGCCCAAGCACCCTCTCCATCATAGCAAGATGCTCCAAATTTTCATGGGTTTGAAACAGCGCCTCTCCCTGCAGTACCTCTGGTAACTCAAAAACTCCATCCTTGTGACTTCATAACAGATGCAAGTAAAGCCCCAATGACGTACCGTGCAGAGTTCAACTAGTATACACCCAACGCTCCAGATATCACATGGGTAACTCCATCCAAGTCCTGAACAACATCCACCATGGCAAATATAAATAACATACAACCGCAAACTGGCTGAAGGGAAGAGCCTTTGCACTGGACGAGAAAGATACCCAGGATAACTTCCGGAGCCCGATAATGCCTAGTAGAAACTACATAGGTCTGGTCCTGCTGATCATATGTTGTGCTGCCAAAATCAATAACCTTTATTGAACTGGACTTGGGCACACGTTTGTAGTAGGATCCCTCCTTCGGTGAACGGGATGAAACCTAGCAGTTATTAGCAAAGAAATTAGCACAAACAGCATACACAAAAAACTAAGTTGAATAATTTATAACTGCAAGGCCAAGTTAGCAAAAGAATAAAGTATACTTTGTAATCAGGAACTTTAATGTACTCCGGAGAAACAAGAAGAATGTTCTCGGGCTTTAAATCAGTGTGAATGAGGCGCAAATCATGCATAACTGCAACACACATTACAGAGAAGATAAATATTTGACAAAAGCACGTTAGATAATCCTAGCGATCATGATCAAATAATAAAGAAGCCATCAACAGATGACACCCTAAAATAATGGAATAATGATCTACAATAGCATACTACTGCAGGTATAAGGGGTAGCAGAAGTGTGCACACACATGCTAGACATTCCAACAGTTGTTTGGCAACCTCCCGAACTATGGCAACTGGGAATGAGCGGTAACTGTTTTTCCGCAGAAAATCATATAAGCTTGGCCCAAGCTTCTCACAGACCTGCCCACCATTCATTCAAATTCACCAATGTTTAAGCTCAGGGTTATCTCTTGTGGTTAGTTGATAACTCTGCCATAATCTAATGATGTACTTACAATACAGATATGGTTACGATAGTCAAACCAGTTCCGAATTTGAACACAACTGCAAAATAGACCAGCTTATATACAGGCAATCTTAACAAAGTAAATCACACAGGAATACAATATACACGGCAGGAATTGTGAAAGTGAAACTGAGGACTCACCTGGATCTGCTTTTTTCATATTTACAAAGCTGCTCGAGCATGCCAATTTCTATCATTGCAGCATCCCTGTACTTCTTAATTCCTCTGATGATCTTAATAGCAACCATTTCTTTCCGTTCCCTGTCCCAACATTCCAACACCTGACCAAAGGTACCTGATGTATTTGCAAACACATAATCAATTATGAGAACGTCCTGCCGACGTCAACAATAGCAGTGTGCGAGAAACGCCTTGAGAATTCCGACATATCAACAGATGTAAAGGCGGCTGTCCAAACTGACCTTCACCCATTTTTGCATTAATCCTATCTGCAGATATAGATACAAACCATAAGAAAAAAAATATGGAAAATGCTACTCAGTTCAGAAATAAACAAACAAACTTGTGAGAAGGTAATTACAGCGTGATGTGAGGTTGTCTCCCACAGCAAAAACATAATGTCCATCCTTGTCATCTTCTCTCAGAGGAGGGGTCGCAAAACGAAAAAGCCCTTGGGTCTCCTGGGAGAAAACAATACCACCGGAAGATAGCCCCATTGTCATAGCACTAATCACATTTGCGACTTCTTCCCCACACAGTTTTTTTAGCTGCACCAGAAAACAATTATAAAATATTAGGAATAAAGTTTGTAAAAGAAATTCCATTTTGCAACAACCAAATTCAGGAGATAAATTATGTTACAGACTGTAAAATATTTTACAATTGCTACAAAATATCTGCAGCAAGAACAAAACTAGAGGAATCTTATTGCGTTAGACTTAGTCATATCAAATCTTCAGGAAACAATCCAATACTTATAACCTACTTAAGCACCACAGATCATAATTTACAATAACAGGTCAACATAAATCAAGTCCAAACAATATAGTGGATCCCCGTTTGCTTTTTGATCGGATAGCATGCAAACCCTCATAAACGGATCCAAAGGGCGTGCCAATTATCGAAAAACTGGGGAATATATACCTAAAATTACTAATTTTTATACGGGCAAAAATTAAAGGATACTTCGGCCAACCCACGCCCTAATCCGAAAACAGAAGAAAAGTGCATGGCCAGGTTAGCAAAAGCACTAAGTAGAAACCAGGCTCTACTTAGGGAGATCTGCATACGCTACCTATCGAAACGATTGAAATCGACATCACAGCAACTACTAATCAACACAAACAAGCCACTACCCTGCAGATCTGCAGGGTAAAAGGAAAAAAAAAAACGCGTCCGGATCGAGGTTATACCTGAGGGATCTCGGGGCCGACATCCCAGCCAAGGCGCTGGCGCTTGCGCGGGCGGCGGTCGAGCGGCGCGTGCGGCATCTCGGCAAGGCACTCCATCGCTAGATCGGTCGACACTCTACCGAACGAAGCTCTCGAGACGAAGGCGGCGGTGCCAATTGGTTTGGTGTCCGGTGCGCAGGAACGAATTCCGTGAGTCTCTAACCCTAGCACCCGCAGTTTATGGCGAGAGGGGAAAGAGATTAGGTGGCTCGCGGTGACGGGCGAGGGGGCAACACGCCTACAGGCTGTGCCACTGACGGTTTCGGGCCAGGTCTGGTTTGCGGGCCAGAGCAGCCACCTGGCCCACACGTCCGCGATGTATCGGCGGAGGTGTGGGTAAGAGTTTAGGTGGGCGTGGTAGACGCGTCCCTCGCTAGGGGCGTGGACCGCTCGTTCCTCCGTCGCGGTGTGCTTTTGCCGATCGGATTCGTGCACGCAGTTTCGCTACCAAGCTATCCGTCCACTCCGAGTGACGCGTGGGACCAAATTCAGGTTGCCCCAGATGTCAGATGGATCAATCCTTGTGCTGTGTCCTTCCTTCTTGGTTTGGTAGTAGACCAAACAATTGAAGGACAAAACCATGAGCCGCACGCTCGTCCTCTGCAATTGGTTGGGTGTTTATTAAATCCACGAGAGGAAGCAGTTCACGCTCGTGAGTATGACATGTGGGCCAAAGGCTACGGTGGCCCACCGCTCTGTGACTACCTTCCAGAACACACTCTGCGGAGGAATTGGGAACATATATCTGCGGTTCGGACTTCTAACCCTAGTTGAGTTACGGAAAGGAATATCCGGCACCGAAACCCCCCGGTTTGGTTTTCTAACCCGAGTTGGAGGTGGGTTATGAAAAGGAATATTCCGCACCTAAATCCCCAGGGCATATTATCGGATTCCCCAATACAGCCAACCGCCAGCAAGAGACGGAAATATCACCTCCACACATGTGATATTTTTGAGACTCAAGATTTTCTCAACACAATTTTCAACTGGAGAATTCCACAAAATCATAATTATCCTGTGCGGCCTGAACTTCTGTAATTCATTGAGCCAGAAATGAGGCTCTAGATATTCATAAGTAGATACTTCTACGGTGAACGAAAAAAAAAAAACTAGATACTTCTACGGAAGAACATTCCGTCTCTGTGTGCTATCATAGCAGGTCTGAGGAACGGCGGCAATTGTAATGGGTCTCTCTCAGGATGAACGCCCGAATTGCCACCTTCAAGTTTGCTTGAACACCACAACATCTTCCTTGTAATTGATCAGTTAATGAGGCTGTAATTGTTGAAGCAGAGGGCCAATACTTTGGGCACCGACGAACAGAGCATCTGCTAGCACAATTGCCCCAACCTGTGTGGTCCGAGGAAGAAGAAGAATGTTTCAAGATCTTTCCATTGCAGACAAAAGTGAAGTACTCCCTCCGCTCTTATATTAGTTTACGGAGGGAGTACATGGATATTTTTCAAAACGAATTACCAATCGGCCCGTGAAGAGCAGCCGATATCCCCATCCTTCCTTTGCAGCCTGTGCACGTTGCTGATCCGTCCAGCTGAAACCAAGTTGTCAAAAAAGATTCAGGATTAGCACCCTAGTGGATGTCATTTCACTAACAATGCTGAATACTTTTGTGGAATGCGGAAACATATTTGGATCATCTCAGAATGATTAGAAAACCAATTATCATGCTTATCTACATGTGTACTGTAATCTGATCGCCCAAATCTTAGGTTGGTGGCAAGGTCGTAGCTTGTATCTCACAGGAAAATCCTCAACCATAATACAAGGCCTTGGTGGCTTGGTGCACACATTTTGGTCAGGAAAATAACACCGTCACACTGACATTATCATAGGTGTTGAGGTCCTGGAACTTACCCAAAAAATTCAGAAACCCCACCGATACCAGCAAGCTTGAAAGGTTGGGAACCTTCCCGCTCAAAGTCCTATAAAGAGAAAAAAAACATGAAATTAATATAACTCCCAAATAGCAGATCATACGATGACTCCTACCTCCTCTTCAGCAGCTTCCAATCCTCCTTGTACCCAGAATAAGTTTTCGAAACCAGCATTGTAAAGTTGCTCTGCGGCAGCAATTGATCTGCCAAAAAGTTTGGGGGATATCAAAACTGTCAGTCAAAAATCCACAACAGACGTTGAATCGCACATGTTCTACGATGGACGCTACAAAGATGTAGCAGTAGCACCAATATGACGGGCACATGCAACCGTAAATTACTAGCACTGCAAGTAGCGGCTTTCCAGTACAATGACTGAAACAGTGATATTTTTGTCCAAGATTTAGGTTGTTGAAATAGCATCTTGTGTGTGTGAGCAGCATGCCACACAAAGCTCAAGTTTAAGAAGTGGTATGCACTGCTGCCCAGGAAAATGGTAGACACCTTTTTTGTCACATGGTGAGTCCAAATACAGCAAAAAAAAAAGTACTCCATAAAGAGAATAAGATGATTTAACTTCGACTAAGGCCAGCGAGGTGAAAAGGAATGAAAATATGTGTTGTCAGTGTGCCATGGAATACAAGTCCAGCATCAAAAAGTCAGAAAGTGAGCTAACAAGAAATGCAAATCCAACGTCAGAAACTGAGAAAGTAAGCTAACAAGCAATTACCTCAGTCCCTTCTGGCATACTAGGATGATATCTGTATCTTTTGAGAACTTCTCCTCGACCTGTTGTACAAAGTTCCTAGGAATTTGGTGCAAAGTCATTCAATCTAATTGGTTTTAAAATACAATTCACGAGAGGCCCAAGTTTAACTGTCAAGCGTACTTATTGAATGACATTGTTGAGCTGCCACTCCACCAGCCACCTATGCAAGAGTGATGAGAGTTCAGTCACACTTGAAGTCTACAACTACAAATGGTGGTACTATATGAGTCGACATATATTACAAATGATGGTATTCTATGAGTTGAAAATAAGTCAATCTATCTTGAAAGAAAAGGCATATTTTACATCTCGTGACTGTGTTTGATGCACTATTAGCTTGTTAGTCTCCAGTCAGGATTGTCTATACTGAAGGACCACTCCAGGTTATAATCTTCTATGGCAACTTATATGATGAAATAGTGCGAACAAAGTTGAACAAATGCCTTCAAGACAGTAGTGCAAGCAACAGTCAGATCCGACGATGTAGCCAGAACTCCGTTTAGCATACCGATCATAAAGTTAAATGCTTTCTTGCTGAGGCCATTCAAATCAGACGACGTATCCACATCGAATACAGGAACCCAGGTAGAACCTTTCACCCAGGCCTGCGATAGGAGCAAAGGACAGGGAAATCTGAGCATCCACGATTAACCAAGACCTCCACTAGAAATGGTTTTTAGTCCTACCAACCTTTTGACGCTCATTTGAAGGCCTAACATCCAGAAGGACCTTGTCCGTGAGTTTGAATGTATAGCCAGCTTCCCTTGGTGTAAGGGTCTTAATCTTCTGCTCCCTGATCTTCAGGCACAGCCGTACAAATAACAGCAATTCGGCATTTAGAGATTCATACATGCATCACATGGATGCCGAATTCAAACAACGAAACTTAAGCTAACAGCGCCGTTCCGAGATGAAAGTAACTTCAGAGGTTTGCACCACCGGTGACACTGTAGACGCGTAGTGTAAACGAAATGAGGAGTAGAAAGGCGCGAGAGTTGAGAGAGGTGAGCTCACCAGCGTCTCCCACCGCTTCCTGGCAGCGGCCATCTCCTTGGCCTGCCTCGTCTCCTCCTCCTCGCCCCCCTGCCCGCCTCCCACTGCCGCCCCCATCTTCACCACCCCACTCCATCGCTGCACGAACACAACCACCGGCAGCTCAGGGCACAGAAAGAGCACAGGAAAACGCAGGAGACAAGACCGCGTACCTTTGAAGGGAGCAGGCGAGGACGAAAGGAACGGGAACGGGAGGAGGAATGCGCCGCGGCGGCAGGGGAGGAGGCGCCGGCGACGCGGCGTGCGAGGCTGAGAGGTGGCGCTGCCATTTTCTTGCTTTCCTCTCAAACTTTTAGCCGTAGCTTTATCCCCATCTCGTAGTCGGCTCTGCAATTGGCCAAGGGGAGTGCAACTGCAGACCTTGTGGGGACAGGAGAACTGGACTGACGTTGAGGCCTGAAAGAGATGCATGGAAAGGGCGTGCACAGCTGCACTGAACATCATGGTGGTGCGACTAACAATAATTCATAAGCAAGATATGACATCTATATGATTTATCATGTGTTTAGTGCTACAAAAAATAATTTGATCAACGCAGATGAATTGCATTCAAAACAACGTTGACTTCAAACTGACAGAAGGTTTGCACCGCATAGTACAGACACACAGTACATACAACAAATCGCATGACCTCCACCAAGTGGCACTTGCATCCTAATTTAGTAACATGATCAAATCCATCCAACATAATCTTCAAGAAGATTTTAGGCTTCTCCATAAGTTATACCCACGCAGCTTACTCCCTCAGACAAAATAGATGCACCAACTGGTAACTGCTGCTGCTAATCATAGTTGTAGCTCCATGCCGATTCGATGTTAATCTTCACAAGAACATTTTCGATAGCAGCTGCTGGGCGAGGTACTGCCCTTCTGGCTCCTCCAGATAAATTTTGTCATTCAGATAATTTTGTAGATTATTGATAGCCTCTGGCTGAACTTTTGAGCCTTGTGCTTTCAAAGCTGGTATGAAATGCCGCGAAATTACATCTAGAATTTTCATGAACTGCGATCCATATTTCTTGTGAAGCGAAAAACCAGCCACCTAAAAAGAGCACAATCCTGGTTAGCTACAAGTCTGCATACACAGATAGTCAGACACAAGGCACACAAGTCCTGATGCAGATGTCTACCTTGAGGAAAGCATGAAGAGCAAAAGCAGTGGCTGGGATCGCTGGGAGAGTATTGAGGAACATTGCAAGCCATTTCCATCCCTCGGCTAAGCCATGTGGATGCCGCACACCTTTGATTTCTGTCTGTAGACAAAGTTATGCTGTCATATTTCTGCTCTATTACAAAATAACAGTCTGTTGAACACAAGTCTTCTATTCAAATAATAATGTGATAGCATACAAAATTCTGTCTCAAAATATAAGACCTTTTTTTAATGCTAAACTAGCCTACAAAAACGTCTTATACTCCCTCCGTTCGGAATTACTTGTCACAAAAATGGATGTATCTACAACTAAAATACATCTAGATACATTTGTTTTTTGGACGAGTAATTCCGAACGGAGGGAGTATTTTGAAACGGAGGTAGTACGTAATAACTTGTCAAGGTTCATCATATGTTGTAGTTGCATAAACCATGGCAAAACATAACTTATTATCACTATGCTGAAATTAAAAATAATGGATTGCGGTTAACAGGAAAACAGCCTATTATTGCGGAAAGGGCAGAACATAAAATACCGAGCAAATCTCAATCAGACTTAATTGATGCTTTTAGAAAACTGATTATATCTAGACAAGGACTATACACACCTGAATCATGGCAGCATACAGTTTGACGTATGCAACAACATTTACCAAATACTTCTCAGTGCTCTGAAGTTTTCCATCTTCTTCCTGGTAGCCAATAAGCCTGAAGTAATCTGTGTTTCGTGCTTGTGCCTAAGCAATTAAAGATCATGAAATGATCCAAAAATATGAGCCAAAAATATCAAAATAGTACATATTTTCAAACCATAAAATCAGGTGCATTCACAGTTTAAAAACATATACTCCCTCTGTAAACTAATATAAGAGCGTTTAGATAACTAAAATAGTGATCTAAACGCTCTTATATTAGTTTATGGAGGGAGTATATAACTCTGAGATTTGAAATATTGTATCTTTTGGGCACATGCTCTGAGAAATGGCAACACCAAAAACATAACGGCTTCTGTTTTTTCACCACCTCAAACTTAAGCAAGAAGATAAGAAAGCACAACAAATACTGAAAAGTTCAGTGACATCAAGACTTACATTCAAAGCATGCAGATGCTTTGGGACTGTGTACATGCAAACTTTGTTGAACTCAGCCAGAAGATAACCCATTGCATCTGGTACCTGAGTTACACACAGAATTAGAACTGATTGATTCTCATCATACTAGCGCTGCAGCAAAGAATGCACATATCTGAAGCCATATGAAATAGGGAAAAATTCATCTTGATAGCAATATGAGGATGCATAATTGCTTTTAAGACAGACAAATTGACAGCATATGTATGTTTATGACAGAGCATCTACAGTGGCCCTGTGTTTATCAGCACCATGTCGCACTTCTGTATCTGAGCTACTCAGAGACCATTTAAATTAGCATAAAATTAAATACAAAATAATTGTTCTCAGACCTCAGTTCCACACAACTCAAGCTGATATGTCATGCAAGGAAACCATATTTTCACCAAGACTACTTTAACTATCACAAGTTCAGAATAAGTCCTGGTAAACAAAACTGCAGCAATGTGCACTTGTGCCTACCAGAATATGTTACATGTACGGATGTACCAGACCTGCAAGAAAGAATTATCCACACATTATCTGTTCAGAAAGTTAACAGAATTTTCAGATTCACTTAACTATATAGTTATGTTGCCTGTTACATACTGAATTAACACCAACAAAATAGCAAATTGTAGTGATCAATCCACTCAGACTTGGTAATGACTAATGAGCAGTAACACTCCACAAAACGAAAAAGATACCTGATTAGTGACTAGTAGCATGACATATCCACAAGCAAAGGCCAATTTTCCAAAAGTCTTGTCCGTAGGATTCCGACTCTTGACTATTGAAATCATCTGTAAAGTAATATCAGGTAATTATTTAAGTGTACAATATTGAGAAAATGGGTCAATATGAATAGAAGTCACGTAATTTTCCACAATTGCTAGTTTCAATTCATGCATGGGTGCATAACTATGTTCAAAACAAAAAATAGCAGATACAGAAAACACACCATCTAGTACAAAGACAATGTGAATATAACAAATCAAGTAGTAATACCATGTTTCTCCCCAAAACAAAAGGTGTCACCATCAACGCACCAGCTAAAGTACATAACAAGAAAACCATGATTTGCTAATGATTCAGGTTCCTAAAGCAAGTGTTTAGGTTTTCATTTACATATATAACTCTACTAATACTTAAATAGAACCAATCCTGCCAATAGTGCACGCATGATCATTTTATAGGCCCATGGACTTGTTTGATAAGCCAGACATATATCATGATATTTTCTAAAAAGAAAATATAGCAGATAAATGTAGGCATGTAGCTACCTTGTCTGCAAATAAACGACAAGCGATTGGACGAGGACAATCTTGTCCATCTAAAGCTTTAATAAGCTCACTAGCCCTGGCTCTGCAAGGAACAATTAAGTAAGGATTCAAGTTAAATAAGAACTCATCAAATATTGACCTAACCAGCAACTAGTACGAACAAACTAACTACTCCCTTCCATCCATATTAATTGGCGCTGGTCTAGTACAAAACTAGTACAACTTTGTACTAGATCAGTGTCAATTAATATGGATCGGAGGGGGTTGTATTTGTATTTATCATGCACAAGCAATTGCGAAAGAAAAAAGACAAGGGAAAAAATAAAACAGAACTAACAACCTTGCAGGCATGCTGGTAAAACTGACAGCAACAGATGCTTAGAAGCAAGCATCCACAGCTTGAGTAGTAATTGAATGGTGCAAGCAAATGATGGACCATGCCTGATAAACATTAACTTGAATTGCTAATATGATGGTAAGGAATGCCAGGTTATTCTGGTGGCATGTTGATCCCATTATGGTACCTTATGTGGTCATACAAAACAGTGATGTAACCCGCTTCTCATTTCCCAAACCGTATGGAATCACTTCAGTATATACTTTATCTTTCCAAAGAACATAACACAATTCAGTCCCTCAATTTTCTATGAAATAGCAATCCTTTCACCACTGGCAAGATTGAATCACTTCCAATGTGGCATTTATTTAGAACCATTGTGATTGTTTACAAAAAGGAAGGATTACCACTCGATTTAACTAGGGTATATAAATAACTAATTATTTACTGCATTTGATATTCCTCTTTCTATCACTCAACAACAGAAACGAGCATTTTTCTTGAAGAAACAAGTTATAGTAGTAAGTTTGCATATCAAGAGACAGCTACAACCTATGTTTATAAAGCGGTAAAGCGAAGCGAGGCGCTAGGGGGGCGCCTCACTGCTTAAGCGATAAAGCGTAAAGCGAGGCGACGCTTTACACAGACTCTGAACCTGATGGGCAGTATAATAGAGCACCATTTAGTGAGACATATATATGTTGATTCTAATCCACCAGTGAGCCCATATATTCTGATCCATCCACTAAGCAGTAAGCAACTAGCCAATTGCTATAAGAGAGGCAGTAGCACCTAACAGCAGAGGAGTTGTGCATAGCATAACACACAACAGAGCAGAAAAGGCTGGTGCAGATCTGAGGAAGCTGCTGCCAGAGGAGAGAGGAAAGAGCTGAAAGCCTGGATATTTGCACGCTCTGGTTTTGGTTCTCTCTCTTTCTTTCCCCTCCTGTAACTGTTTCACATGTGAGCCCAGCCCTGTTTCCCTGCCAGGAATCTCTGTACCCTGCCTGGCAAGTCTAAGGCGTCCTCTCTGCCTTAAAGCGCCAATCAGGACGCCTAAGCAGGCGCTTCAGACGCTTTAGTGTCTAAGGCGGACGCCTTAGACACATGTCTAAAGCGAGTTGGACGCTTTGAGCCTGGAGGGCGCTCTAACGCTTAAGCGACGCTTTAGGGACGCTTTACAAACAGAGGCTACAACAACAACAACAACAACAACAACAACAAAGCCTTTAGTCCCAAGCAAGTTGGGGTAGGCTAGAGGTGAAACCCATAAGATCTCGCAACCAACTCATGGCTCTGGCACATGGATAGCAAGCTTCCATGCACCCCTGTCCATAGCTAGCTCTTCGGTGATACCCCAATCCTTCAGGTCTCTCTTAACGGACTCCTCTCATGTCAAATTCGGTCTACCCCGCCCTCTCTTGACATTCTCCGCACGCTTTAGCCATCCGCTATGCACTGGAGCTTCTGGAGGCCTGCGCTGGATATGCCCAAACCATCTCAGACGATGTTGGACAAGCTTCTCTTCAATTGGTGCTACCCCAACTCTATCTCGTATATCATCATTCCGGACTCGATCCTTCCTCGTGTGGCCACACATCCATCTCAACATACGCATCTCAACATACGCATATCAAGAGACAGCTGTTCCCACAATTTTAATCCAAAGTGGTATGAAAATATTTGTGAAGAGTACAAAGCATTGGAAATCCTCTATTCCTAAATAGTTGCAACCCACTATCTAATTTTCCTCTCCATTCAACAATGCCACATCATCAAGTCATGCATGTAGTCGTGTTCAAAAAAAGAAAAAGTCCTGCATGTAGTCATAAGTTACTTTTTTGCATTCATTATTCATGCAAAACATGCCAACTCATCAACTCATGCATGTCTTCTTCTTACGAACTTAGTCATGCAAAATGCTTTTACATTAGTTTTAGTTTATTTGGCACTAATTTATGCATTTAAGAGAGGATTCCTGCAGCAACACGCGAGGTATTGTCTAGTAACTTTAACCTTGATGCCTTACTTCATGTATTATGGTTGTCAATTCTTAAAAATATGGCATCAATGTGGAATTATGGATGGTTCTTCAATTTCCGACAGCCCTTGACAAGTTAGTTCCAAGTCATCACAATGGTAGCTTTCTTGTATATTAAGTGTCCTTATCTGAACTGAGCTCTAGCATTTAAGGAGTTGTATTTGTTAGTTGTATACTCACTTGACACTGTCAGTAGTTGGCATAAGTTTACTAATAGACTTTCCAATTTGTCGGTCATATCGGCTATACTCCTGCACAATATAACATGGTATCAGTCAAATACAGCCATACATACAGGTAAGCAGCATGCTAAATATAGGTCAGGGACTAACATATGGCGGTACAATGGAAACCCGGGAAGGGTTGACAGATCAGAATTAGCAAATCAACCAGTTGCAGCAAGTTGTTTAAAATTGCAATTCAAGACAAAGATCCTTCAGAGAAAATAAGACCTTGCTGAGGTAAATGTTTGATGGCACTTGGTCATGTAATGCGCGCCTCCGTGATTCCGCTTCTAATGCAGACCTGTCAGCATAAATTTTGATTCCTGGAATAAATAAGGTTAATTAATTAATCACAATCCCAATAAATCAAGCTACAGCAGATACAAAATTGATTTTTTTTCCTCGAATGAGGGAAAACACCTCACCCCACTTAACGATGTATACATCTAGTGTTGAACCGGTATGGGCCCTAGCCCATCAAGATCTGTCTCTTGGGCCCAAGCCCATGAGAGGTGCTGACCTAGAAGAGGAGCCCCTCTTCCCCCTGCCCCAGACAGAGCCGCCACATCCAAGACACACACTCACGCAGGCAACAAGACAGGAGGGGAGGCGCTGTGTGAAGGTACCCTTCTCCCGATTCAACATGGTATCGAGCCAGGCGACGAAGGTGGCGGCGTAGTCCCTCGCTGGAGAGGCGGCGGTGGGGCCCAGCGGGGTCAGGCGAGAAAGGAGGCTCGTGCGTGCGTGAGGCGGCGGGTCTGTTGTGGTGCGCGCGGCGGCGGCTGGGCTGGGCTCGAGGAGCTGCAACGCGGCCGGGAGGGAGCTGCTTCCTCTTGTCCTGCTTCGTGTCCCTGGGGTGGCTAGCTGCGAAGGGGGCGGCCGAGGAGGGCTGCTGCGGGCTGTGCAGGCGGCTGCGGCGGGAAGAAGAGGAGGAGGAGGAAGAAGGCGGCAGCGGATTTGGGCTGCGTGCGAGTCAGGCTGAGGCGGGGAGCTGCTGCTGTTGGTGCTGCTGAACAGAGGAGGATCTGCAGCAGCTGCTGCTGCCTTGTGCTGTTCCTGGGAGCTTGCTGAGCTGCTGGTGCTTTTCGGCTGCTTCTTGGTGCTGCGGCAGAGGAAGAAAGAGTGGTTGCCTGCTGGACTGCGCGTTCTGGAACAGGAAGAGCCTTGGCTGGACCGCTTGTGTACTTTACAGAGATTTTTTTTTCTCTGTGGACTTGCTGTTGTGAGCTTGGTGTTGTGGTGGTGGTGGTGGTGCTCCTTGGAAAAAAAGACTCTCCGAGGCTGAGTTTTGCTGTTGCTGCTCATCCCGCCAAACGATGGCTGAACCAACTGGTCTTGCCGAGGCTTTGGAGAAGCTCGCTAAGATCCTCGCGGAGTCCAACTCTGGGGCCATCGTTCCTCGACAGGAAGTGGCTCAAAAGCTTGAAATGTCGCCCCTGGACATGAAGCTAGAGGGGGCAACAAATTATTTGAGCTGGTCCAGAAGGGCTTTGTGGGCTGTGGAGCAGAAGGAGCTTGATGGATATTTGTTGGGCACCGTTGTAGAACCAAGGGACACGAGTAGTGCAGAGGGCAAGAGGTGGAAGGTCATCCACTCTGTACTTATGGTGTGGTTGTTGAACTCCGTGGTGCCCTCCATTGGACGCTCTGTGGAGGGGCTATCCTCACCTGCTGAGATATGGAAGATTCTGTCCACTCAATACTCTGGCAAGGGCAATGTCATGCTCATTGCTCAGATTGAGGACAAGATTAGGTTGCTGCGTCAAGATGATGGCATGTCAGTGATGACATACGTGGCAGAACTGCAGGCTCTGTGGGCTGACCAGGATAACTGTGATCCCTTGGAACTCTATGATGCGGCTTCAATAGAGTCAGGCCATAAGTGGATGGCACGCAGGCGTGTGCTGAAATTTTTGGCTGGCCTCAAAGGTTGCTTTGATGGCAGGAAGGCTTCCCTGTTGCACCAACCTAGTCTGCCTACCATTCCTGAGGCTATTGCAGCGATGACTCAAGAGGAGGTGCGCCTATCCCTTGAGCATGCAGCCATGAAGGTTGTGCCAGCTTCGACATTTGCAGTCACTGAGCGCATGGAGTGGGGAGATCCCACCAAATGTCATATCTGTGGGGAGGTAGGTCACTGGAAGAGAGAATGTCCAACTCGTGGCAGAGGCAGGGGATATAACAGAGGGGGAGCAGGCAGAGGTAGAAGTGCTCGAGGCAGAGGTGGATACTCAGAGACCTCATGGAGCCAGGCTTCTAGAGGTAGAGGTGGCTACTCAGGACACTCAGGGGGTCAGCGGGCTCACATGGCCGTTGCAGGAGACACTGGGACGTCCAAAGGCAAAGATGTAGATGATGTTGCCTATGGAGACTTTGCTCACTGGGCCTCCACTGATGAAGGTAATCCGGAAAGAGCATCTCTTGCTACTAATGAGAGTGCTCCAGAGTGGGTTCTTGACTCTGGAGCATCTAAGCATGTTGCTAGTAACTCATGTGTGTTCGAATCTTACACTAAGCATCCTCCCTCTCACACGAGCACTATACAAACGGCTGATGGCACAAAACAACCAGTCATCGGGGTTGGTACAGTAAAGTGTACTCCGACCATTTCCCTATCGTCAGTTTTACATGTGCCAGCCTTTCCTGTCAATTTGGTCTCTTTCAGTGCACTCATTGATCAAATGGACTGTCGTGTGATCCTTGACAAGTTCGGTTGCTTGATTCAGGAGCGACAGACGAGCCAGACGGTTGGGACTGGCACCAGGCGTAGGGGGCTCTGGTACATGGACCAGGAGGTGCAGCCGGACTTGGTGTGTGCTGTGACCATGGAGGATAAGGAGAAGCAGGCGATGATCCATCATTGTAGGATGGGGCATGTATCTTTTGATAAGATGAGTAGAATATTTCCGGATGTTATGTGTGGCATAGGCAAAGGCAAGCTGACATGCGATGCTTGTGAATATGCAAAACACACACGGGCCTCATATGTGAGTAAGGGGCTCAGGAGCATATCTCCTTTTATGCTTATTCATTCGGATGTATGGACTAGCCCAGTGGTGTCAATGAATGGGAAGAAGTATTTTGCTACCTTTATTGACTGCTATTCTCGCATGACTTGGATTTACTTGATGTGTCACAAGGATGAGGTGTTTAGCTGTTTTCAGAACTTCCATGCTCTTGTAAAGAACCAGTTTCAGGTACAGGTCAAGGTGCTCAGGACGGACAATGGAACGGAGTATGTGAACAACATTTTTGGGGCTTTCATGGCTGACCATGGGATTCTTCATCAAACTTCATGTCCGGACACCCCCCCTCAGAATGGAGTGGCCGAACGGAAGAATCGTCATGTTCTTGAGGTTGCTCGGTCGTTGATGTTTACCATGAATGTGCCTAAGTTCTTGTGGGATGATGCAGTTATGACAGCCACATACTTGATCAACCGAACACCTTCCAGGATACTTGGCATGAAATCTCCGTCTGAGTTGATCATTGGAGATAATAAGTTTGTTGTTCCCCCAAAGTTGTTTGGCAGTACCTGCTTTGTTCGTGATCACCGACCATCTGTTGGCAAGCTTGATTCTCGGGCAGTGAAGTGTGTCTTTCTGGGATACTCGTCTAGTCAGCAGGGGTATAAATGTTGGTGTCCCTCTGAAAAACGCAGGTTTGTAAGTATGGACGTTACATTCAGGGAGTCTGAGCCATTCTATGGTGAGCCGACTGATCTCAGTCTGTTGTTTGCAGAGCTTGACCACCTACACCCTGTGCATGATGGTCAAGAGGGGGAGAAGGATGTGTCTCATACTCACGGTGATCCTGTGGACATTAACACTGATAATGATGTGCAGGCTCAGGTTCAACCAATAGTGGGTACAATTCCGGTTAGTACCATCACTGATCATGATGTGCGGGCTCATGCCGAGCCAACTGTCGATACACTTAAGATTGGTGCTCTCCAGGTTCCTGTTCGGGATCGATGGCAGACGAATACCCTGGTGTACTCTCGGCGGCAACCACAAGTGCAGGGGGAGCAGCAAGGCAGGGAGGCAAGAGTGCAGGGGGAGCAGCAAGGCAGGGAGGCAAGAGTGCAGGGGGAGCAGCAAGGCAGTGAGGCAAGAGTGCAGGGGGAGCAGCAAGGCAGTGAGGCAAGCTCATCTGACACAGTGGAGCTGCCCATTGCATTGCGAAAACCTACACGTGAAGCGGCAAGGAAGGGTGAGGTAGCAAGGAAGGCTCTGCCAAAGGATGATGCTTGTGATGACCTTGATATTGGCAATTTTGTGTCTTACAAGGCTTTGTCACCTTCATATAAGGCGTTTGTTGCCTCTCTGCAAACTGTGTCTATCCCTAGGGATTGGAAGGCTGCAAAGCAAGATCCGAAGTGGCGTGAATCGATGATAGAGGAGTTAGAAGCATTGAAAAAAAACAAGACATGGGTGCTAACCACATTGCCGGCAGGAAAGAAAGCAGTGAGTTGTAAGTGGATTTTTACTGTGAAGCAGAATCCTGAGGGCAAGGTGGAACGGTATAAGGCTAGATTGGTTGCCAGAGGATATAGTCAAACTTATGGAATTGACTATGATGAGACATTTGCTCCAGTTGCAAAGATGAACACGGTACGGGTATTAGTCTCGTGTGCTGCAAACTTTGGGTGGAAATTGCACCAGTTAGATGTCAAGAATGCCTTCTTACATGGTGACTTGAAAGAAGAGGTATACATGGAGATACCGCCAGGTTTTGGCACAGAACAGACTACGGGGAAGGTATGCAGGCTGAAGAAATCCTTGTATGGTCTGAAGCAATCGCCGAGGGCATGGTTTGATAGGTTCAGATGAGCTGTTTGGAATATGGGGTATGGCCAATGTAATGGTGACCACACGGTGTTTTATAGACACACTAATAAGAAGATCACCATTGTTGCAGTGTATGTTGATGATATCATCATCACTGGAGATGATGAGGAGGAAATAAAGAGAGTGAAGGGGTGTCTGAGCAAGGAGTTTGAGGTAAAAGACTTAGGAAATCTAAAGTACTTCCTTGGCATAGAAGTGACCCGGACAGAGAAGGGAATATCTTTGTGCCAACGAAAATACACCTTGGATCTTTTGAGTGACATGGGCATGATGGGATGTCGTGCAGCCCCTACTCCAATTGAACAAAATCATCAAGTAACAGCACAATCAGGTGAGCTAGTGAATAAGGAAGATTATCAGAAGCTGGTTGGGAGGTTATTGTACTTGTGTCATACTAGGCCTGACATTACGTATGCCGTGGGGGTGGTGAGCAGATACATGCATGAACCAAGGAGAGGGCATCTTGATATTGTTCACAGAATCCTGAGATACTTGAAGGGGACTCCGGGTAAAGGGTTGTGGTTTGCGAAGAGTGGACATCTAGAGGTGGATGGCTATAGTGACTCTGATTGGGCTAGCTGTCAAGATGATAGACGATCAACTTCAGGTTACTGTGTGTTTGTGGGAGGAAATTTGGTGTCATGGAGAAGCAAGAAACAGAATGTTGTGTCTAGATCAACAGCAGAAGCTGAATATAGAGCATTATCTCAAGGATTGTGTGATATGCTCTGGGTGAAGCACCTACTATGCGAGTTGAAACTCTTGAGGAAGGGACCCTTAAGGGTGTGGTGTGACAATCAGTCAGCTATAGCCATTGCTAATAACCCAGTTCAACATGATAGGACGAAGCATGTGGAAATTGATCGCTTCTTCATTAAAGAGAAACTTGATGCTGGGATCATCAGCCTTACTCATGTCAGCTCTGGGCAGCAGTTTGCAGATTGCTTGACAAAGGGACTGGGAACAAAGGACTGTAACGTGGCGTGTGACAAGATGGGGATGATAGATATCTACCACCCATCTTGAGGGGGCGTGTTGAACCGGTATGGGCCCTAGCCCATCAAGATCTGTCTCTTGGGCCCAAGCCCATGAGAGGTGCTGACCTAGAAGAGGAGCCCCTCTTCCCCCTGCCCCAGACAGAGCCGCCACATCCAAGACACACACTCACGCAGGCAACAAGACAGGAGGGGAGGCGCTGTGTGAAGGTACCCTTCTCCCGATTCAACATCTAGGTACATCCATTTCTGCGACAAGTAATTCCGGGCGGAGGGAGTAGTAGGAAACCAACGGTTGATAGATAGCAAACTTGATATAGAAATAGAATATTATTGGTAAACTGTGAATACATCACGGTGCAAATACAGATGTTTTATTTCCCTGTTTGTGCTCAAAGAGCATGATATGTGTTTCATGCAAGCACTGGACAATCCTTAGCATGGTTCCCAGAATCCAACACACAGAATTTTAGGAGTAAATAATGCCCTCAGTACAACAACTTGGCTTGCAGGGCGCTTTAGTTCAAGATCTCACAAAACACTTGTTTGGCACCCTGGACTTAGCTTGTGGGGTGCATACAGTTCAAACAACGCAACCACAGTGTATAGTGCCGATCTGGCTTGCGGGGCGTTGCCTCCAAAATCCACCTCACTTCCGAATCCATCGTCCTTCCCTTGTGCCTCATCGCCTCCATTCCTCGCCCGAACCTAGGGAACTGCAGCAGCTGCCTCCAAGAACAGGTCATTTGGAGCTGCCATGGGCTCATCATCGGCCACACGATGTTGAGGATGAAACCGTATCGGAAGCTGGTGGATAGCCCAGACTGCAAGCAAAGGGGTAGTGAAAGTGTACACTTTGTTGACGACAGGAAACTTCGACAAGGACTACTACCAATGCCTGAACCACAACCCAACTTGAAAAATGCACTAGAGATCACGGGATGCCGAGCAGTCACCGCTGTATCATTAGTTCATTACCTGCCTCGAGTACGTCAGACCAATTGGATACATGGACGCGATTATGAGGTTTCTAAAGTTCCGCACGCGCCAGGGGTGGGGTGGGAGGGGGGGTCTGCAAAAATTATGGAGGATAGGAGCTGTGTGGGCTTGTCATGCCCGGTGCACGTGTGACTCTGTCCACGCACTTTCCATGTGGGATGGCCATGTCCGCTGTATAAGCGCCATGCCATCATGTGGACCTTACATGCTCCCACAAGCAAAGTTACGGGTCCGGAACGAGCATTATGCAATTTGTTGTACTGCACCGTTATTTACTGGAATTTTTTAATAAGACAAAAGCTTTCACATTGACAATTTCTGAAGAATATAAGAAATAATATCTGCAAAAAGTGTGTATCTCCACCCAGGTTGATTCAAATCCAGTATTCTCTCTTTTTTACCTACTTCAGAAGGTTATGAAATAATTTTATAAATATACACACGACATGGTGTCGAACATGCTAATATAAGTATACTTGCAATCTTTGGTGAAATATGACTCCATGCAGCATACACACGACAAACAAATTCTGTATCCTTGGATAGCATGCTATTAACTACTCTGCCCTGTACTAGTTTGTTATGTTTGTATCAAATTTTGCAAGTGTACATGCTATGCCTGGATGAATATTCATGAATATCTTTTCAACTTATTACACAACTAACTGAAATGAACCAAAAGGAGACATTATTGGCTCAATTAACCCGGTTTGAGAAAACCCACTTAAACAACTTATGCAAGCGCTAACTGCACTTTAAGTGCACAAAACGACATAAAATATGGAGTTCAGAGAATTCACAAGCAAGCATTTGCACGTATTTTCACTAAGAGGAAAAACATAGCTACAAGAGTTTAGAGGTAACTGTAAAAGTATTGACTTTGCAAATCGGTTATATAGAAGTGAAACACACCTGGTAATTCTGATTTGATTTCAGTACTGGTTGCCATTGTTGCATGGGCAACACTGTTCTGAGAAATTTGGCTAGATGTGGAAACTGCTTCTGCCCTCGATTTAGCAGCTTCCTTTTCTACAGCTTCCTTTTGAGCAGCTTCATATGCTGCTTTCTGTGCATCAGCTGCTAATTTTGCAGTTGCCTTCTGCCTGGCCTGCATCATCATTCATGAACTTTCAGGTTAAGTGCACAAGCATTTTACTGACTAGAAGTTAAGTGAAGAAAAAAAAGTTTCCTGAAATAACAGTTAGTGATATAAAAACTGAGGAAAAAACAGAATACCTAACTGGAGGAAAAAAGTAATAACAACCAACAAAATATCACAGCAAAACCTGATGAAACTCAACAATCTACTTTGATCGATACAAAACAACCCACTCCACACCAAATGTTACAGAAATGGACTAGGGACACAAATACCACGTCATGTGTATAAAAACAGACCAGGTGACCGACAAATCTGGGCAAACAAACCTCTGCTTCTTGTCTGGCCCTTTCCTGTTTTATTTTTTCTTCCTTCATAGATTGCTCCCTTCTTTTAGCTTCTTCAACAGCTGCATCATCTCTTATTCTACGTTCCACAATCTGGGATTTTTGTTCATGATCCCTTTGGACCATAGATAAGTGTTTATCGAGTACTTCTGCACTACAAGAAGCAGTAAGGTAACATGATAATGAGTCTTAACAAAAGATTGTACTCCCTCCGTTCGGAATTACTTGTCTCGGAAATGGATGTATCTAGACGTATTTTAGTTCTAGATACATTCATTTTCGAGACAAGTAATTCCGAACGGAGGGAGTAATAGATTAAAAGTGTTACAACATACATGATGTGACAATGTGAGTCTCTGACTCAGAAGTCACAAAGGAAGACAGTCTATATACAAACCCTATCAAGAAACGTTTCATTATAGTTAACGGCTCAATGGTATCATTATACTTCGCAGATTGTCCCGAAGACCAAAGGTTATCTTTGTTAAAAACATAAAACTCTGAAGAATGAATTGAAATGCTAGGCTTTAAATGGTACAATTGTCAGATATTGTAACAATAATGCACAGAACTAGAACATTAATACAATCATATAATTTGCAGTTTAACAGAACATACTCATGAAACAAGCAGGGAAATGGCATTCTTATAAAGAAAAGGAGATACTTGGGACAAAAGATGTCATCATATCGGGTCCCCAATAGAAGATCTCTTGGGGTGCTAAGATATAAATATGGTACCAAAGCGAACAGATTACATAACCAAACACTTGTTTTCAAGAGTCAAGAACCTTAGGTCCCGTACTCTCATCATTTAGCCAAACTCCGCATTGCAAGCATACCAGCATAGAGTGTATTCATATTATTATGCATGACACAGCTCAACTAATTGTAACTTGTAAGCAAGAAAAGGCAAACTCATTATGCAAATTAGTTCGCACTTGAACATTGAAACCTAGAACTTCTACAAAAATCACTCCTTGCTCACATAAGCAGCATACTTAAAGAAATTATAATCCGAGATGTTGCGTATGCTGGAGAAACACCAAACAGAGAATTAAACTAATAGGCTAGCGGTAGATTGCTATGTGCCAAAAGTCACCAGTAACCTATCATCAAGATTAATGCTGGACTAGTATGAGAATTCCATTTGCATCTTAAATCTCAAATATTACTAACCAAAGATCCAGTAAAATATAAAAAAGTTGTGATTCTAAAAAACTGCAATATAGTTTCAGAGGCACTAGAAATAAAATAAAAAAATAGAAGTGCGTACATTTTTCTCTGGAATTGGACATCTAGCCTTCTATCTATCTCCTTTCGTGATTCTGCATATTTCTGAAGTCGAGCAAATGATGTGATTGTTCTCTGGATTTCGTTTTGGTGGCATACCTCCAATGAAGATAACTTGCTTCTAACTTCCTCCTGAAGATCAAACAGCATGAGTGAAGAAAACAAACTATTTAAAGTATCAAATAAGGGTTGTGCCACAATACATCGTGGTCAAAGCATGACAATGACACTGTTCAGAAAATATTTAAATAATTAAATTCAACAAAGTTTCATAATGAATATTGTTCGATCAGCAAAGTGAAGTGTCATCACAGAAATACATGTCTACTACAATGTGTCTTTATACTTTGTGTACTATTATCACATCAAACGTGTCATAGCTTAAGAAATGACATTTTTGTTAAAAATCCTGGAGAAATCCATGCTCCACTATCCAGCTATAATCCAAGATCGAAAGAAAACCACCCAACAGAAAAGACAATAAGTGAATGTAGAATAGGTATATCAACATTTACCGAGATGCAATAATAAGAAATTTACTTCATTGGGGTCCCTGTTATTTCACTCCCTGGATCGTAATATTCATTGTGCTGATCTTTCATGTGTTCAAAAATTTTCACGTCAAGTTACCAACTAACAAGAGTACCCTTGTTTTTTTCGGTTCCTGCACTGCGCAAAGTTTTTTCTTGGTTCCTGGATCGTAATCTTCATTGTGCAGAACTTTCATGTCTCATTATGCAAATTATGTTCAAAATCTAGAGGTGCGTTCCATCAATTGCCAGTATAGCATGTCCAGTACGCTTAAACAGAACCAAGAAGCTTGAAAAGATGTGAAGTTCTCACATGCCCCGAACACTTAAAAGGCAGTTGTAATACACAAACCTTTGCAGGAAAAAACATCCGGCGCGGTATAACTAACAGTTACCCTAAAATGCAATGAGGAAAAATGACAAAAATGCAATGTGCTCTACTACTGATAGATAAGGTAAAATCATGGAAACATCACTAGCATACTGTGTTTATTAGAGAGGAACAACAGAGTACAACTTCTGGTACACACTTGAATTTTGAGATAATGATCGCGTTCCAGCTCAAGCAGAATGCTTTTCTCTAGGCTCCTTTTCTCCATCAGGTGGTATGATGTACTGCAGCTATCTAATTCATCCCCTGATTCTTCAAAGCTGCTAGGAATAAACAAATGAGATAACTTAGCTCAGTATGTGGTAAATGAACTGTGATGTGCTTATTTTTAAGCTGTTGCAGATAAGAATTCCCAAAAGTTCATTGCTCTTCTTTGTAAATAAAATTAAATGTGGATAAATCAGGTTGACTAATGACTGTCCTCTCACAATCCATCTAATGTGTTCTGCAATGAGAAGTTATAGAATGATTGAAAAATAGGCAGGTAACCAAAAACTCAGTTTCCAAAAGCAGTTCAACACCACAAGGTTATCATAATCCACCTCAGTGTCAAACGAGCGGTAGAATACATGGCATGCATATACTCATGATGCAGACTCCTATAATTCTGCAGAGCAAACAAGAAAAAAATGCTGCAGACATAGTCAATGGCTCAATGGTACCATTATACTTTGCAGGTTGGCCTAATAAGACCAAAGGCTATCTTCAGCTTACGAGATGTCAGGCGGTCCAATTCACGTGATATTGACAAATTATGGCACACAAATTTCATGAGAAAAAATGAAAAATGCAACTGCAGGAACCAAATTGCAGTGTCAAACTCTCACCTGCATTCGAGATCATTACATGAGAACCTGGCTCCGGTCACAAGAGCCCGGGCATCCTCATTATCGTCTTCCTCCTCCGTGTCGTCTTCCTCCTCAATCCGCATCACAAAGGCCTTCTTCCTTGCGCTGCCACCGCCAGCCCTAAATAGACCAAAAAATAAAAGCAGAGTCAAATTCATCGGCAAATCAAACGAGCCTAAAATTGCAATAGAGATGCGACATACCACTCCGGCTGCTGCTTGAGGGGCGTGGGGGGCGCGGCGCGGCGGGTGGCTTCGAGTGCGTCGAGCTCGGTGAGGACGTCGCCGAGGGTCCAGCTCGGGCGGGGGTCGAGCGCCCTGGGGCATCGCAGCTCCAGGCGCGCGTACGCCCTGCGAGGAGGTGGGCAGGGGAGGCAAGGTCAGTCTCGAGGAACACCGGCCAGATGGAGGCAGCGGGGGTGCGAAAAACGGCGATGCGGGGGTTACATGGCGGTCGTCGGCGGCGAGGCAGCGCTCGACCTCTAAGCGCACGCGCCCTGCCCGGCCGAAACTTGACGAGGTGCCGCGCGACGGAGGTGGGCGGCGGGCGGCGGCCCTGGCGCCCAGGTGCGGTCGATTCAGCGCGTTTGAAAAGAGAGAAGGGCACCGATTGGTGAAACTAGTAAGCGTGCACGTACAACGCATGTTTTATAATCCACAATAGAAATATCTTTGAATTTTGTTAGTTATTCTTTAAGCGAGTTTTTTTCTAACCGTGCCACTTAAATATGTCCCATGCGCAATGATGTAAGCGAGTGTAACACATATCTTCACATAAAATTCATGACCACATAAACATATTATAATTAGTTATAAAAATACTTAAGAAACAAGTAAGCAACATCCTCACAATTAATTCTTTGATGGTTTTCTCTTAAAGGTCAATCTATTTATGACATTTATAATGCTTCATTCTTTGTTCCATATCTGGGACATTGTTTAGAGATTCATTTCCTGCATACATCAAAATATGTATCAAAAAATCGTCTTCTCTGTACACTGTCTTCGTACATATGCATTATATACAACAATGTTATAAAAAATTCATGTGCAACATGTATACATAGTTACTTTTCAAATAACAATACACCATAATAATTATGAAGATACATACCGAATATACCTGTTTAGAAGTGTTGGATGAAAAATCCCCCGTAAAGTACTCCATGAATTTAACATCCACAGACCATAGGATGAGCATGATTTACAGAATTTGAATATATTATAAATAAAAATAATTATCAATTTATATAAATAGTTTTATAAAAATAATTGAAAACATTAAATTATCATGACTGAACCTTTATTTTTAACCCTTGCCCTATCTACAAGAAGAATCGCACGACTCCAGCTAAATAGGACACGCTCTAATAATCCTTAAAAAATGACACGCTGGAATAAAAAAAATGGAAGGCCCAGACCCCACACTCACTCACGGTCTCAAACCCATCACCTACCTCCCCACCGCCCATCGAGTTGCTGCCCCTGTCTCTCAGTCGTTCCCCATTCCGTAATCTTCAGCTCCCTCTCACGACCTCACCCTCCCCTTCGTCCCTACCTCTAGCGCGAGGACTCACACGCCCTGCTCTTCCCCGCCCCTTCCAGTCGAACCCGGTCGCCGAAGTGCACGAGGAGGCGCTCGAGCTAGTCGTGCTCGCGGGCGAGCCGGCCTTAGGCGACGTCGGAGGCGGATGCGGAGGCGTGGGACTCACCGGCGGCGACGCCCTGCCCTGCCTGGCCTCACCCGCGGTGAGACACGCCGTCCCGCGTCACCCGCGCCCAGCTCGAGTACGAAGGCGTGGAGCAAGATGGCGGGGCCGCCGTGGCCGTGACGGCGGGTTGTGGTGGTCGATCTCGGCGAGGCGGCGACGACTGCGGCTCCATGGCGAGCGCGAGGCGGGAGCGGCGGAGGTTGGTGCGCCACGGAGGAAGTTGAAGAGCGAGGGCGTGAGGGGCTGGCCATCCTCGCGAAGCCGGTGGAAAGGGGGCTTCGATCCTATCTGATGCAATTATTCTTGGGGTTCCTGTATAAGAGATATATCTACGGTGCTCAGCTCAGCCTACCTTCGATTCGTACGGCGTCGCCCATGGATCCTCATGTCAGTTTAGGAATTTCCCCCATCAATTTGGTTTCCTGCTTTACGGTCATGCAATGCCAATTTAGGATCATGTGAAAATAAATTCAATCTGTATCTGGTGCGAGGCCGTCCAAGTCAGCCCGTGCCTCTGCATTTTCTGTCCATGTTTTTGGCTAATTTTAGAAGTCCCCGCCATGAATGAAAAGAAAACATGGACAGGATAGTCCATTTTCATCTTGCTAGTTTTGCATAAACAAGACACTACGGAGGATTGAGAGATGGTGAAATTGAACAAAATAAATAAATTAGGAGGTGTCTACTCATAATAATACTTAGCCATGCTAGTTTGTCATCTTTATTTGCATCACTTGTTCATCATGTATTATATCTTTATTAAGCAACTTTTTTATGTTTAGAACTCTTTATGGCTGAATCTGGTTAGGCACATTTTCAGTTCAGTTTTGCCGTATAGTTATCTTCTGATGGCTGCATGCAGCTTTTCACCCTTCAGTAAGGAGTCCTTTATTTGTTGTAGATCCTTGTCGCCCATGAGTGATGGACGTTGTATAGTTATGCAGTGCTGCTGGTGTGAAGGTTATTACCCTTTATGGTTTATTTTTCTTTGATCATATCTTCTTTCCATCTATATCTACTTCAAATATTCTTTCCATGGAATCTCAACCGATTGGGTTTGTAATAGGAGGTTTGGATCATGCAGTTTGCAGATATTCAGTTATAAAATATTTGTGGTTCATCAGTTCCTTTTGTGCATGTTGTCAAGAATGTGTCATATGAGCCAAGATTCAAACGCTTCTGGATGTGAATTTGACAAAACGGATCATCTTAGGTACTAATAGAAATATTTACTTCCAAATTTCCAATTTCTCCTTCATGTGGCCATGTTACAGATATTTGATTAAAAAAAATCTTTACTACACATGATCTGCCTATGTTACAAATATTTGATTAAAAAATTCTGTTTCAACGGATATTGGATTTTGTTACGGTCTGGTTCATTCTCACTGTTGTTTAATCTTTCAGTTTGGAGGTGTCTCTCTTCTGTATATTGATAACTATCTGTTTCTAGTAGGATGAGTGTCCTGAAGAATCGGAAGATGCTGCAAAACATGATGATGTGATACTGCCATGCTATTTCTACTGGTCTCTCTGCTAGTGCCTTATCGCTCGTTCACCAATCTCCATCCTCACCATGGTCTCTGTACTCAACAAGGGTGAACTCTACAAGTTCTAGTAGGCTCCTCGGTGACTCCTCACAGGAGAGCTTTTGGCCTGATCTGATGGAGCTGAGAGGTATGCATGCAAGTTTAGCTGATTTCCTTTACTGATCTGTAGCGGCATAGTTGATTTGTCACAGTAAAAGAGATAGAGCGGTCTGATTGTGCAAAATGAACTCTACATATGTATAGCTCTTAGTTCTTGTTACAGTCAAACATGAACCATTTCCACATAGAAAACCATTAATTAGAGATGTAAAACGAAAGGCTTATAGCATTCTGTTATCCAACTGTTTATATTTTTTAGAACTCTATTCTCAAAATTATAATCCCGAGTAATGCTGCAACAGGTCAAAGGAAGAAGTCAAACCTGAAGAAGTGCAGGGAGGAAATTACAGCTGCGTGTGTCCGGCTGGTTCAGGGGATGTGCAGGGCGGCCGTAGCCATGCGGGTGTCGAGGCAGGCGATCTCGCGGATGGATGCCATGCTGCGAGGGTAGGCTCCTGGGCGCCCGCTACGTTGATGACGGATTCCACGCTACGAGCGGCAACAACCCGCGACAATCGGCGATGGCGATCGTGCAGGGAGGCGACGGTGTTGGTGGGCGGCATCTGGTGCGGTGGTGACTCAAGGCAGACAAACGTCGAGGTCAAGGGCGAGGGAGCAGATTTGATTGAGTTTTCTTAGTTTGCGATTTGATTGCGTGATTGTAGGGAAACACGGGAGGGAGCAGATTTGGTTGTGTTTCCTTAGTTTGCGATCTGATTGCGTGATTGCAGGGAAACATGGGATTGGTTGTTGGAATACTCCTCTGGTGGTGGAGTACGGTCAGTCATTAGAAATTGCTAAGTACACACCATCCCGCTATTAGATAAATGATGGCCGTTCGATTGAAATTTGTGGGACTAATCGTGTGGTTCTGACTGGGTTGTGCGGTGTTGTGGGGGCTAATAGTGAGGTGCGTATAAAAAAGTTCTTGTTCGATTGTTTAATAGTAGTGGAGATCAGGTCAGGTCAGCGTCGGATCAACGCAGACTTGCCTGGCCTGGGGCGTCCCTCAGCGTCGGATCAACGCACACTTGCCTGGCCTGGGGTAGCCCGTAGCCAGGAGTGGTGCGTGGCCCAAATCGAGCGCCTGGCGACCGGCGAAGAAAGCAGCCAAGGACGTCGCTGATGCACTGCCAGGACCTGAACCCTCAAGGCAACTCCAACGAGCACAACAGAAAAGAGAGGAAATGTGTAGAGACAGATACCAGATGTACTGTATGCAAAAGAAGGCGTTGTTGTTCCCTCAAAAAAAAGGCGCTGTTGTTTTTTTTTTTTTTTTGAAAAGAACAGACTAGTATTCCTTACGATGACAAACTGGCTAAATTGCCAGCAACAGAGTTCAGTACAAACACAGGGAAGTGGCCTAACCATGTCTCACATACGCCACTCCCTAGACCATGACCATATGCAGCTATAGTGTGTGCTGCATTATTACATGCTCTAGGACATACATTCAGCTTAACATCATCAAAAGCTACATTAAGTTGGAGTTTAATCTCCTGAAACAAAGAACCTAGAGCTGATCTATCATACTCCTGACTTGTTATAGACTGCTTCAACTCCGTCGAGTCCATTTCAAAAATTACACGATTGGCTCCCATGCTTGACGTTGCATTGATTGCATACACCATGGCTAAAGCTTCAGCATGGAGAGCACTTGATACATATTCCAGCTTTCCTGCTCCTGCAGCCAAAAGCATACCATTACTATTCCTCAAAGTAAAACCCCAGCCACCAGATTTTGATGCTTCCTTAAACGCCCCATCGGAGTTTACTTTCAGGAATTCGTTTGCCGGGGGAGACCATTTTGCCGTGGAAGTCTGCTTCTGGGTGCTCCTCTGCTTCTTAAGATTCCTAAAATTATTAACATGATAGTTAATAGAAGCTAGAATTTCATCTGGCGTTTTCATCGTGTCTCCTGCATTGGCCTTATTTCTTTCGTGCCACCATAACCAAAACATGACACACACCTTTATGCTCTCCTCTTCTGTCAGGCGAAACAACTCATTGAATAAGCTAAGAGGACCGTTGCATAACATTAGCTTGTCTCGAATATTATTCATTTGTGCCAAGCTCCACAACCGTCTCACCATTTTGCATTTAAGAAAACAGTGACCGCCATCCTCGTCATATCTAAGGCACACTGGGCATCTACTATCTATTTCCATGCCTCTATTCTTCAGCTTCATTCTTAATGGTAAGCTATATGTTGCTATACGCCAAAGAAAATGGAGGACTTTATTTGGGAGAGGTAGCGCCCATAGTTTTTTCCCATTCAAAATCAATTGCCTCTCCATCGCTTCTTGAACTAGATGGTTGGCCATGTCTTGAATCACGTTCTATGCTATCCACTGCTACCTTGTAGGCTGACTTCACCGAAAAGATTCCTTTTTTGTCAAAATGCCACGCAATCGAGTCAGGTGTACGATCATAAATGGGGATCTGCAAGATTATCTCAGAATCTTCTGCATTGAAGGTTTGGCGCACAAGGCTGACATCCCAACAGTTTGTCACTGGGTCTATAAGGTCAGCAACCTTAGAAATCACTTGTCTCCCACGTAATGAAGTAACTCTTCTAGTAATTCCTCTTGGGAGCCACGGGTCTGTCCAAATTTTGATGTTTCGTCCATTCCCAACTCTCCAAATTATGCCTTTTTTCAGAAGTTGCACTCCTTTCAAAATACTGCGCCATGCATACGAGATCCCCTTCCTTGGCATAGCTTCAAGTATGCTGCTTCCTGGGTGATATTTAGCTTGCAGTATTTGGGCACATAATGATGACGGGTTCTGAAGTAGGCGCCATCCTTGTTTAGCAAGCATGGCCATATTGAAAGCATGAAGGTCCCTAAATCCTAGTCCACCCACTCTCTTCGGTTTAGAAAGCTTCTCCCAACATGTCCAGTGTATTTTGTTAACTTTATCCATCTGGCTCCACCAGAATTTGCATATCATGGAGCTAAGCTCGTCACAAAGATTTTTTGTTAGATCAAAACAGGTCATAGTGTATACTGGGATTGCTTGGGCTGCTGCTTTAATTAGGATTTCTTTCCCTGCTTTTGATAGAAGTTTCTCTTTCCAACCCTGTATCTTTCCCCACACTTTTTCTTTAATATACTGAAAGGTTTTGGACTTTGATTTTCCAACATATGCTGGCAGCCCAAGATATCTTCCTTTCAAGCCTTCCTCTGTAATGCCCATTATATCCATCATCTGTCTTTTCTGCCTTTGGTTGGTGTTCTTACTGAATAGGATGGCTGACTTATCCTTGTTTATTACTTGGCCAGAGCAAACTTCATACTTCTCCAGTATATCATTAACTGCTTGGGCATTCTTTTCATTTGCTTCAAGGAGCAACAATGAATCGTCTGCAAAGAGCAAGTGGCTCACACTTGGCGCTTCTCTACATAATTTGATTCCTTTCAAGCTACCATTTCTTTCAGCATCATATAACAAGGCAGAAAAACCTTCTGCGCATAGTAGAAATAAATACGGTGAGAGTGGATCACCCTGGCGTAATCCTCTTTGGGGGATGATTACCTCAGTTGCATCTTTGTTGACCTTGACTTGGTATTTAACTGTTGACACGCACTTCATCACTAGGTTGACCCATTCTCTTTCAAATCCCAGCTTGAGCATCATCTCTCTCAAAAAGTTTCATTCAACTCGATCGTAGGCTTTACTCATGTCTAGCTTTATCGCCGCGTATCCTGTTTTACCACTTCTTTTTGTCTGCAAAAAATGAGTTAGTTCATAGGCCGAGAGGATATTATCAGAGATATTACGACCCGGTACAAATGCACTTTGATTGGGGGATATGATATCAGGCAAAATACATTTTAATCTATTGGCAATAACTTTGGAGATCACCTTGTAGATGACGTTGCAGAGGCTGATCGGTCTTAGGTCCTTCATGCTTTGTGGATTTGCTGTTTTTGGGATTAAGACGATCATGGTATCATTCCATCCTTCTGGCATCTGGCCTCCTCGAAGGAATTTCAAGATCTCCTCTGTGACTGTGTTTCCCACTAGATGCCAGAACCTTTTGAAGAAAACTGCAGACATACCATCAGGCCCAGGCGCTTTGAGATCTCCAATATTGAACAAAGCCTCCTTAACTTCCTCCTCTGTGTATTGAGTACAAAGGCTTTTATTCATTTGTGTATTTACCCTCGGCAAAACTGTCTGCAATATTTCATCAGTTCTTAGCCCAATTGTGGAGGTGAACAGATTAGAAAAATAGCTTGCAACATGCTCTTTTAAGCGCTCTTCACCCTCTACCCACGCTCCATCTTCCCTTTTTAGTCTCCCAGTTGTGTTTTTCTTCTTTCTTTCTGAAGCACAAGCATGGAAAAAAGCAGTGTTTTTGTCTCCAGCTTGGAGCCATTTAACATGTGCTCTCTGCCTCCAAAACATGTCCTGCTGTAGTTCTAATCTATCCAATTTTTCCCGCAGGAAGTGTTCTCGAGCTACTGTATAATGGCTAATGGGTGCCCTCCTCACCTGTTCTAGCTCACCTTTTAGTGCCTTGATCCTTTTAAATCACCTAGGACATTAGTGTCCCACTGCCTCAGGTCTTCTGCCACTCTCCTTAGTTTCTGTGATAAATTGTTTTCGACCCTTATCTCTGCAGTAGACCATGCATTGCTAATCACCTCCTCACATCCTTCTTCTTGTAGCCACTTCGCCTCAAATCTAAAGCCATAGTGGCCTCCATGCTTTCTCATGGCTTTATCCGTGCCCTCTACATAAATGGTCACTGGCCGATGGTCCGAGTGTCTAGGATCCCCAATTATTACCTTATATGAAGGAAACCTGTTGCACCAAGTCCGGGTCCCCACGGCTCTGTCAAGTCTTTCTTTTATATATTTACTAGCTTCATGACTATGGTTTCTCCAAGTGTATTTGTCACCCATGTATCCCAGGTCACGCAAGCCACAATCTGCCAAAGTCATCCTGAAAGTCTCCATTTGCCGAGTAGCCCGAGCTGATCCACCTTTCTTTTCATGGCAATATAAAACTTCATTGAAGTCACCAGCACACAACCATGGAAGCTTAATTTGTTGATCGAGGATCCTCAGAAGGTCCCATGTTTTATCCCTTTTATCAGTCGCAGGCTCACCATATATGCCCGTAAATCTCCGTGTAAAACCATCTTGCTCCACTATCTTTACATCAATATGATATCTCGAATAATTACGCAATTCAACATGCACATGCCTCTTCCATAATAAAGCAAGTCCTCCGCTCTTTCCTTTACAATCCTTGACCACCATATTTGGCATTCCCAACGAGTACTTGATCCACTGCATCCTTCTCTCATCCAGTTTTGTCTCGGATAAGAAAAGGATATCGGGGTCCACCCGCTTCTGGAGGTCCAGAAGCCCACGTACTGCCGGGCCATTCCCCAAACCCCGGCAGTTCCAGGTTGTGATCCTCATTTTGGTTCGCCGGGCTGACCCTCCAGCCCAGCGTTCTTCTTCTCAGGGTTGTTTATTTCCTCTTTCTCTATAGCCGCAAACACTTCGTCCACATCCATTCTTGCTTTCTTCATAATCTGAGCCTCCAAGTCTAATTCCATCAGGTCGACATTTCTTTTCTTCAACTCTGTTTTGAAAGATTGACCCTGACCTTTATTTCCATTAGATCTTTCATATCGCTTGAAAGTACCCTGACTTTGACGTTTCCCTCCTTTCATGGTTTTCCTATCCAAAATTACTTGTCCTACTGTTGTGGATGTTAAAGTTTGGGACTTCACCTTGTCTACTTGTATTGTTCCATCGTGTATCAAATTTTCTTCTCCTACCCCCCTCTGACCTGACTCCCGACCAGATTCTGACTTGGGTACATGATCAGTGTTTTCTATTCCTTCAAACAAATCTGGAGTTTTTGATTTATCCTTAAAAATTAGTTTCTCGCTTTCTTTGGACCCCGTTTGGTCATCCTGACTAAACTTCGAAGGGCACTCAACTGCTTTCTCCTCCTCTTTCCTTGCTTCATCTTCCTCCTTGCCCCATTGAGTGTTCTTTCGCCATGATGGACTGTCACTTCCATGCTTACCACCCCAGTTTCCAGCAACATTTGTTAACCAGAAATTTTCCTTATCACTTGAGCTTCTACTCCTCTCTTCACTAGAGCCTCCTTTATAGATAATTGCCCGCAGATCCGGCCCATACTGTCTAGCTCCCTCTCTTCTGGCTCTAGATGGGCATGATTTTTCTGTGTGCCCAATGATGCCGCAACAATAGCAAAAATCAGGCAGATACTCATATTTGAAATCTATAACCTTCTCCACTTTTTTTTTCTCTCTGTTCTCTGCATTACTCATCAACTCCTCACACATGGCCTCCTGTTCTTCCTCGTCATATTCAATTTCCAAAGTGATGAATCTTGTTATTGGCACTGTAATATCCATTCGGGCTTTGATTCTCATAAACTGGCCCATTGCTGTTCCGTCCCGATCCACATCAATATCAAGTACTTCTCCTATTCTCTCTCCGACTAAATCTCCCGTTTCTGAACTCATCATCCCCATGGGGATGCCATAAGCTCTGACCCATATAAGGATCCATTTAAACTCATATTCATCTATTGTTTTACTGGCCACAAATTTTTCAATCACTATCAAATCTTTATTAAACCTCCACGGTCCACCATCCAAAGCTTTCTTCTTGCTAGTCTCATCAGGAAAGGTAAACGGAAAATGATTTCTACCAAGATCTTTGCAATCAAGTTCAGCAAAAGGGCACCACAAATTTCCTAATGTTCTTCCCACAAACTCTGCTTTCGCTGGCCTCTCTGAGAAAATCTTACCTACAGCCTGTAGTTTGCTTACAGTTGAGGAGCAGACCTGCCTTCTTCCGATTTTGACACTTTTCTTTTCTGCCTCTGACAACTTCAAATCCTTCAGCATCCCCTCCATGCCGGCCAGGGAAAGAGTTCTCCTATCTCCCGTGGCGAGGTGTCTACTGATAGCTCGCTCTGGGGTGAAGCCTCACGGCAGCTGCCTCTAAGTTCACCACCGCACGCACGGGACTGGGATTGACTGGTATTTCACAATCGCGCACCCTAGCAGACGCGAAAGGATTCAGGTTGGGGATTCCCCCGGGATTGAAATCGCTGTCTCACTTATTCTGGATCTTGCTGTAGAAAAACAGAGTATGAGCAGCACCTATAGGAAGGGGCTCGATGCTAGAGAAATTGGTCTAGGGATCTCACTAGCTAGTAGGAACTGGAGGAAATCAGACACGGAAGTGAAGATAACGAAGGATTTTGAGTGGGATTTGGTCGGCAGATCGCCGAAATAGGAGTCGCTGTCGAGTCAACCAAAGTCGCCAGAAACGGCATGAACCGTCACGAGCGGACGGAAGTAGGGTCAGTTTGGTTGGTGTCCTCATTCTTGTGCCTGCGACAAACCGGCGCCTGGACCGAGCCTGAAACAACATACGTTTTTTGCCTGGCCAGGCTTGAGTCTGATGGGAGTGTTTTGTTCGTAGCCTGGCCTGGTATAGCATCAAGTCAACAGTATGCATGTGCTAATACTTTATTAGTATTTCCAGGCTGCTGTCGTACCCTCCAGGCATCCTCCAGGCGTCCCTTTTCCAATGCCTGGGCCAGGCTAATCACATCACAGAGGTATTTAGCCAGGCTAAACATACAGTGGGAACTCCCAGGCCAGGCTAGCTCAGGCATCTTCTGGACATCAACCAAACACTTTCCAGGCAACATCCAGGCACATGCCAGGCCAGGCAATAATCTATCAGGAAGCTATCCAAACAGCCCCGTATACTTCTAAGTGGAACTGCTTCTGAGGCTAAAAGGCGCTGTTGTTGGCCGAGCAGAGGCCGTGCGTGCTCGGTAGCGGACGAGTCTCTGTATCAACCACCGATGGCCTTGTAGCTCTAGGTTAGATAAATTTATGGGCTTGCATAATAGTCCAGTGAAGCCCAATCAACCACAGGCCTCCAAAAATGCCTCAAGAATAGCTGCCCATTAGGACAGGCGCCCGGTTTTTTTCTTTTTTTTGGCGCTGAAACAATGATCAAACGGCCAGAAACAATCTAAATGCGTAATCTGACAGCTGAAATGACTGGGAGCGTGAGAGAACTTGCTTTAGGCTCAGTTTTACTATCCTAAATAAATAAATAATAAATGAATACGACCACAGACAGCTACTTCCACATGGATTTCGTAAAATTCAACGACCGAACCAAGTACCTCTACATGACGACCCGCCAAGTACCATTACCAACGCCATGTATTTCACGAAGTTTGATGACGACCTCCGAAGACCTCGGATTTGTCAAGTTCCTCTCCAAAACATGAGCCACTCCTTCGACTACGCCCCCTGAACATCTACGCTGCATCGAACCCGTCCGCCCCGAAATGCATGCTTCGAAGGTATAACCGCCAAGACGACGACCCGTGGGCCGTATGCATGTGATGTGTGTATGAGATGGTTGCATGTATCCCATGTTTGTCGTGCACGAATTATTGCTTGCACATTCCTTGTTTGCCATGCCATCGGTACATGGGAACCCAGTAACCGGGATCACCTCATCATCTTTTGCACGACACACTCACATCCAACTTGTTCCTTTGCACCGGTATCTCAACGAGTTGCCGGATCGCCGAAACGTTGTCGTGGCATCGTTTTCGTTGTCATCGTTGTGGCACCCCTTTCTTTCCGTCATGGTGAAAAATGCTCTAGATCATCCTTCATGTCAACTTTTCCATAACATTGCATATAACTTGAATATTCCATCCGCATCATGATAACAATATTTAAAGTGTTAAAAATGTTGTTTGCATTAATTTGCATAAATGACATGCTAAAATGGTTTAATTCACAACTAATTATCCGTAGCTCCGAATTAAGTAAATTATATATGTAAAATGGCTAGAAAATGTGTAGATTAACATGGTGCACTTATTTTTGCATGCTTAACAACTCTAAAATTGTGTTCTAGGCAGAATAGTACCAAATTCAAAAAATACATATGGGGATTTTCTGGAATTGTTATTTGTTATTTCTGGCCTCACTTAAACTTGACTAAATAGGTAGTTTATTTATGCTTCACCTCTTGCCATGTTAACCAACGTTTAATATTGATGAGTACATAAACAGTGTGAACTAAATAAATTGATTGTAGAGTTTCGTCAATATGCAACTCGTTGCATATTGAGCTTCACTTAATGTGTATGATTTGAGTGTTGCACTTTACCATGCCATGCCTATTTAAACTTGACATGCATCTGATACGTCTCCAATGTATCTATAATTTTTGATTGTTCCATACTATTATATTACCCCTTTTGGATGTTTATAGGCTTTATTTTATACATTTATATCATTTTTGGGACTAACCAACTAACCGGAGGCCCAGCCCGTATTGTTGTTTTTTGCCTATTTCAGTATTTTGAAGAAAAGGAATATCAAACGGAGTCCAAACGAAATGAAACCTTCGGGAGCGTGATTTTTGGAACGAACGTGATCCAGAGGACTTGGAGTGCAGGTCAAGAAGCAGCCGAGGCGGCCACGAGACAGGAGGGCGCGCCCACCCCCTCTGGGCGCACCCCTCTATCTCGTGGGCCCCTCGGGCAGCCACCGACATACTTCTTCCTCCTATATAAGCCTACGTACCCCGAAAACATCCAGGGAGCCAGCGAAACACAATTTCCACCACCGTAACCTTCTGTATCCGCGAGATCCCATCTTGGAGCCTTCGCTGGCGCTCCGCTGGAGGGGGAATCGACCATGGAGGGCTTCTACATCAACACCATAGCCCCTCCGATGAGTTGTGAGTAGTTTACCACGGACCTTCGGGTCCATAGTTATTAGCTAGATGGCTTCTTCTCTCTTTTTGGATCTCAATACAATGTTCTCCCCCTCTCTTGTGGAGATCTATTCGATGTAAACTCTTTTTGCAGTGTGTTTGTCGAGATCCGATGAATTGTGGGTTTATGATCAAGTTTATCTATGAGAAATATTTGAATCTCCTCTGAATTCTATTATGTATGATTGAGTTATCTTTGCAAGTCTCTTCAAATTATCAGTTTGGTTTGGCCTACTAGATTGATCTTTCTTGCCATGGGAGAAGTGCTTAGCTTTGGGTTCAATCTTGCGGTGTCCTTACCCAGTGACAGAAAGGGTTGCAAGGCACGTATTGTATTGTTGCCATCGAGGATAAAAAGATGGGGTTTATATCATATTGCATGAGTTTATCCCTCTACATCATGTCATCTTGCTTAAGGCGTTACTCTGTTCTTATGAACTTAATACTCTAGATGCAGGCAGGAGTCGGTCGATGTGTGGAGTAATAGTAGTAGATGCAGGCAGGAGTCGGTCTACTTGTTGCGGACGTGATGCCTGTATACATGATCATTCCTAGAAATCTCATAATTATTCGCTTTTCTATCAATTGCTCGACAGTAATTTGTTCACCCACCATAATACTTATGCTATCTTAAGAGAAGCCTCTAGTGAAACCTATGGCCCCCGGATCTATCTTTTATCATATTTGCTTTCAATCTACTTTTATTTACATCTTTACTTTTTGCATCTATATTATAAAATACCAAAAATATATTTATCTTATCATACTATCTCTATCCGATCTCACTTTCGCAAGTGGCCGTGAAGGGATTGACAACCCCTTTATTGCGTTGGTTGTGAGTTCTTTGTTTGTTTGTGTAGGTGCGTGGGACTTTTGAGGAGCCTCCTACTTGATTGATACCTTGGTTCTCAAAAACTGAGGGAAATACTTACGCTACTATTGCTGCATCACTCTTTCCTCTTCAAGGAAAACCAACGCAAGCTCAAGACGTAGCAAGAAGGATTTCTGGCGCCGTTGCCGGGGAGGTCTTCGCTCAAGTCAAGACATACCAAGTACCCATCACAAACTTATCTCCCTCGCATTTACATTATTTGCCATTTGCCTCTCGTTTTCCTCTCCCCCACTTCACCCTTGCCGTTTTATTCGCCCTCTCTTTCCCAATCTCCCTCTCTCTCTTTTGCTTGCCTTTTTCTGTTTGCTTGTGTGTTGGATTACTTGTTGCCATGGCGCAAGATAATACCAAATTGTGTGATTTCTTCAATACCATAAATAATGATTTCCTTAGTACTCCGATTGCTCCTCTTAATGATGTTGAGTCTTTTGAAATCAATACTGCTTTGCTGAATCTTGTTATGAAAGATCAATTCGCCGGCCTTCCTAGTGAAGATGCCGCTACCCATCTAAACAACTTTGTTGATTTGTGTGATATGCAAAAGAAGGAAGATACGGATAATGATATTGTTAAACTGAAGTTATTTCCATTTTCTCTTAGAGATCGTGCTAAAGTTTGGTTTTCGTCTTTGCCTAAAAATAGTATTGATTCTTGGAACAAGTGCAAAGATGCTTTTATCTCTAAGTATTTTCCTCCCGCTAAGATTATCACTCTTAGGAACGGTATTATGAATTTTAAACAACTTGATCATGAGCATGTTGCCCAATCTTGGGAAAGAATGAAATTGATGATTCACAATTGCCCTACTCATGGTTTGAATTTATGGATGATCATACAATATTTTTATGCCGGTTTGAACTTTGCTTCTAGAAATCTATTAGATTCGGCCACGGGAGGCACGTTGATGGAAATCATGTTAGGAGATGCTACAAAACTTCTTGATAATATTATGGCTAATTATTTTCAATGGCACACCGAAAGATCTTCTAGTAAAAAAGTGCATGCTATAGAAGAAATCAATGTTTTGAGTGGAAAGATGGATGAACTTATGAAATTGTTTGCTACTAAGAATACTCCTCTTGATCCCAATGATATGCCTTTGTCTACTTTGATTCAGAATAATAATGAATCTATGGTTGTGAATTTTGTTGGTAGGAATAGTTTTGGAAACAATGCTTATAGAGGAAACTTTAATTCTAGACCATTCCCTAGTAATTCCTCTAATAATTATGGAAATTTCTACAATAATTCTTATGGTAATTTTTAAAATATGCCCTCTGATTTTGATAATAGTGTGAAAGAATTTATGATTTCTCAAAAGAATTTTAATGTCTTGCTTGAAGAAAAATTGCTCAAGGTTGATGATTTAGCTAGGAACGTTGATAGACTTTTGCTTGATGTTGATTCTCTTAAACTTAGATCTTCTTCTCCTAAGCATGATATCAATGAGTCTCTCAAAGCAATGAGAATTTCCATTGATGAGTGCAAGGAAAGAACCGCTAGATTGCGTGCTAAGAAAAATTGCTTTGTAAAGGCATGTTCTTCTAGTTTCCATGAAAATAATGATGAAGATCTTAAAGTTATTGATGCGTCTCCTATTAGATCTTTGTTTTGCATATGAATCTTGATAATTATGGGACTGAAGATGAGTCAACTTTAGTTAGAAGGCGTCCCAAGAATTCGGAGTTTTTAGATCTTGATGCTAAATTTGGTAAAAGTGGGATTGGAGAGGTCATGACTTTAAATAGCATTGAACCCACTATCTCGGATTTCAAGGAATTTGATTATGATAATTGTTCTTTAGAAGGTTGTATTTCCTTGTTGCAATCTGTTGTTAATTCTCCTCATGCTTATAGTCAAAATAAAGCTTTTACCAAACATATCGTTGATGCCTTGATGCAATCTTATGATGAAAAACTTAATTTGGAAGTTTCTATACCTAGAAAACTTAATGATGAGTGGGAACCTACTATAAAGATTAGAATTAAAGATCATGAGTGTTTTGATTTGTGTGATTTGGGTGCTAGTGTTTCCACTATTCCGAAAACTTTATGCGATATTCTAGGTTTCCATGAACTTGATGATTGCTCTTTAAATTTGCACCTCGCGGATTCCACCATTAAAAAGCCAATGGGAAGTATCAATGATGTTCTCATTGTTGCAAATAGAAATTTGGTGCCCGTAAATTTTATCGTTCTTGATATAGATTGCAATCTTTCTTGCCCTATTATTCTTGGTAGACCTTTCCTTAGAACGATTGGTGTGATTATTGATATGAAGGAAGGGAATATTAGATTCCAATTTCTATTAAAGAAAGGCATGGAGCACTTTCCAAGAAAGAAAGTCAAATTACCTTATGAATCTATCACGCGAGCTACCTATGAATTTAGTGCCAAAGATGGCACTACTTAGATCTATCTTCGCTTTTATGCCTAGCTAGGGGCGTTAAACGATAGCGCTAGTTGGGAGGCAACCCAACTTTCTTTGTGTTTTTTGTTTTTGTTCCTGTTTAATAATAAATTTTGCATCTACCTTCTGTTTAGATGTGTTTTAATCTTTTAATTAGTGTTTGTGCCAAGTAGAACCTAAAGGATAACCTATGATGATAGTTGATTTGATTCTGCTGAAAAACAGAAACTTTGCACGCACGAATTTAGTTTTGTTAAATCACAGAACGTGATTTTGTGTTGATTGTTTTTGCTGCTGATCAATAGATAAATTGTTCAGGACTTTCTATTTTGGTAGGATTTTTAGAGTTCCATAAGTTTGCGTTAGTTACAGATTGCTACAGACTATTCTGTTTTTGACAGATTCTGTTTTTCGTGTGTTGTTTGCTTATTTTGATGCATCTATGGCTAGTAAAATAGTTTATAAACCATAGAGAAGCTGGAATACAGTAGGTTTAAAACCAAAATAAATAAAGAATGAGTTCATTACAGTACCTTATGTGGTGGTTTTGTTTTCTTTCACTAACGGAGCTTATAAGATTTCCTGTTGAGTTTTGTGTTGTGAAGTTTTCAAGTTTTGGGTAAAGCTTTTATGGACTATGGAATAAGGAGTGGCAAGAGCCTAAGCTTGGGGATGCCCATGGCACCCCAAGATATTCAAGGATAGCCAAAAGCCTAAGCTTGGGGATGCCCCGGGAAGGCATCCCCTCTTTCATCTTTGTTCATTGGTAACTTTACTTGGAGCTATATTTTTATTCGCCACATGATATGTGTTTTGCTTGGAGCGTCGTGTATTATATTAGTCTTTGCTTTTTAGTTTACCACAATCATCCTTGTTGTACACACCTTTTGGGAGAAGCCTACTTGATTAGAATTTGCTAGAATACTCTATGTGCTTCACTTATATCTTTTGAGCTTGATAGTTTTTGCTCTAGTGCTTCACTTATATCTTTTAGAGCACGGCGGTGGCTTAATTTTGAATAAATTGCTAGTCTCTCATGCTTCACTTATATATTTTTGAGAGTCTTTTAGAACATCATGGTATTTGCTATGGTTACAAATTTGGTCCTAGAATGATGAGCATCCAAGTTGGGTATAATAAAAAACTATCATAGGAAGTGAATTGGATGCTATGATCAATTTGTTGCTTGATAATTGTTTTGAGATATAAAGGTAGTAATGTTAGGGTCATGCTAGTGGATAATTATGAAATTAAGAAATACTTTTGTCGAAGTTGGCAAGTCCTGTAGCATGCACGTATGGTAAAAGTTGTGTGACAAATTTGTTGAATGAGGTGCTCTTTTGATTGTCTTCCTTATGAGTGGCAGTCGGGGACGAGCGATGGTCTTTTCCTACCAATCTATCCCTCTTGGGGCATGCGTAGTCGTACTTTGCTTCGAGGGCTAAGTAGACTTTTGCAATAAGTATATGAGTTCTTTATGACTAATGTGAGTCCATGGATATATGCACACTCATCCTTCCACTTTGCTAGCCTCTATTATACCGCGCAACTTTCGCCGGTATCATAAACCCTTTATTTACCTTCCTCAAAACAGCCACCATACCTACCTATTAGGCATTTCCATAGCCATTCCGAGATATATTGCCATGCAACTTTCCACCGTTCCATTTATTATGACACGTTTCATCATTGTCATATTGCTCTTTGCATGATCATGTAGTTGACATCGTATTTGTGGCAAGGCCACCTTCATAATTTTCATACATGTCGCTCTTGATTCATTGCATATCCCGGTACACCACTGGAGGCATTCATATAGAGTCATATCTTGTTCGAGCTTTGTGTTGTAATTCTTGAGTTGTAAATACATAAAAGTGTGATGATCATCATTATTAGAGCATTGCCCCAAAAAAAAAGGCCGAAAAAAAAGAAAGGCCCAAAAAAATAAAAATAAAAATAAAAGGGGCAATGTTACTATCTCTTTTTCCACACTTGTGCTTCAAAGTAGCACCTTGTTCTTCATGTAGTGAGTCCCATATATTGTGCTTCAAAGTTGCACCATGATCTTCATGATAGAGTCTCCTATGTTGTCACTTTCATATACTAAGTGGGCATTTTTTGATTATTGAACTTGGCTTGTATATTCCAATGATGGGCTTCCTCAAAATGCCCTAGGTCTTCGTGAGCAAGCAAGTTGGATGCACACCCACTTAGTTTCTTTTGTTGAGCTTTCATATATTTATAGCTCTAGTGCATCCGTTGCATGGCAATCCCTATTCACTCACATTTATATCTATTGATGGGCATCTCCATAGCCCGTTGATATGCCTAGTCGATGTGAGACTATTTTCTCCCTCTTTTTGTCCTCACAACCAACATCTTTTACCACCTTAGTGCTATGTCCATGGCTTACGCTCATATATTGCGTAAGAGTTGAAAAAAGCTGAAGCGCGTTAAAAAGTATGAAACAATTGCTTGGCTCGTCATCGGGGTTGTGCATGATGGGAGTACTTTGTGTAATGAAAATGAAGCATGGCCTAACTATATGATTTTGTAGGGATAAGCTTTCTTTGGCTATGCTATTTTGATAGGACATGATTATTTGTTAGTATGCTTTGAAGCATTATTATTTTTATGTTTTATAAGCTTTTATCTTGAATCATTTGGATCTGAACATTCATGTCACAATAAAGAGAAATACATTGAGAATTATGCTAGGTAGCATTCCACATCAAAAATTCTGTTTTTATCATTTACCTACTCGAGGACGAGCAGGAATTAAGCTTGGGGATGCTTGATACGTCTCCAACGTATCTATAATTTTTGATTGTTCCATGCTATTATATTACCCCTTTTGGATGTTTATGGGCTTTATTTTACACATTTATATCATTTTTGGGACTAACCTACTAACCGGAGGCCCAGCCCGTATTGTTGTTTTTTTGTGCCTATTTCAGTATTTCGAAGAAAAGGAATATCAAATGGAGTCCAAACGGAATGAAACCTTCGGGAGCGTGATTTTTAGAACGAATGTGATCCAGAGGACTTGGAGTGCAAGTCAAGAAGCAGCCGAGGCGGCCACGAGACAGGAGGGCACGCCCACCCCCTCTGGGTGCGCCCCCCTCTCTCGTGGGCCCCTCAGGTGGCCACCGACGTACTTCTTCCTCCTATATAAGCCTACGTACCCCAGAAACATCCAGGGAGCCAACGAAACACAATTTCCACCACCATAACCTTCTGTATCCGCGAGATCCCATCTTGGAGCCTTCGCCGGCGCTCCGCTGGAGGGGGAATCAACCACGGGGGGCTTCTACATCAACACCATAGCCCCTCCGATGAGTTGTGAGTAGTTTACCATAGACCTTCGGGTCCATATTTATTAGCTAGATGGCTTCTTCTCTCTTTTTGGATCGCAATATAGTGTTCTCCCCCTCTCTTGTGGAGATCTATTCGATGTAAATTCTTTTTGCGGTGTGTTTGTCGAGATCCGATGAATTGTGGGTTTATGATCAAGTTTATCTATGAGAAATATTTGAATCTCCTCTGAATTCTTTTATGTATGATTGAGTTATCTTTGCAAGTCTCTTCGAATTATCAGTTTGGTTTGGCCTACTAGATTGATCGTTCTTGCCATGGGAGAAGTGCTTAGCTTTGGGTTCAATCTTGCGGTGTCCTTACCTAGTGACAGAAAGGGTTGCAAGGCACGTATTGTATTATTGCCATCGAGGATAAAAAGATGGGGTTTATATCATATTGCATGAGTTTATACCTCTACATCATGTCATCTTGCTTAAGGCGTTACTCTGTTCTTATGAACTTAATACTCTACATGCAGGCAGGAGTCGGTCGATGTGTGGAGTAATAGTAGTAGATGCAGGCAGGAGTCGGTCTACTTGTTGCGGACATGATGCCTATGTACATGATCATGCCTAGATAATCTCATAATTATTCACTTTTCTATCAATTGCTCGACAGTAATTTGTTCACCCACCGTAATACTTATGCTATCTTGAGAGAAACCTCTAGTGAAACCTGTGGCCCCCGGGTCTATCTTTTATCATATTTGCTTTCAATCTACTTTTATTTGCATCTTTACTTTTTTCATCTATATTATAAAATACCAAAAATATATTTATCTTATCATACTATCTCTATCAGATCTCACTTTCGCAAGTGGCCATGAAGGGATTGACAACCTCTTTATTGCGTCGGTTGCGAGTTCTTTATTTGTTTGTGTAGGTGCGTGGGACTTTTGAGGAGCCTCCTACTAGATTGATACCTTGGTTCTCAAAAACTGAGGGAAATACTTACGCTACCATTGCTGCATCACCCTTTCCTCTTCAAGGAAAACCAACGCAGGCTCAAGACGTAGCAGCATCATACTTGATTGTGCATCATGTCATGTTTATAACTTGTTTGTTTATCGTGTTGTTTGATTCTTTCTGGTTGTGCTTCGTCTCGATAGTTCCCGGTTACATTGTGTATGTGAGGATTCATTCGACTACACATGTACGTCTACTTCATGGGTTGGTCTTCTTTCTAGCGGGATTCCAGGCAAGATGATCATTAAGTTGGATATCACTACTATCTTTACTTGCTAGTTGTGTCGATACTATCGCTATGTCTCGCTACCTACCACTTGTTTGTTAGCCTCCCATATTGCCATGATAAGCCTCTAACCCCCACCGTCCTAGCAAATCGTTGCTTGGCTATGTTACTAAAGGAAATATGCCCTAGAGGCAATAATAAAGTTATTTTTTATTTCCTTATTTTGTGATAAATGTTTATTATTCATGCTAGAATTGTATTAATCGGAAACTTAGTACATGTGTGAATGCATAGACAAAACATATAGTCCCTAGTATGCCTCTACTTGACTAGCTCGTTAATCAAAGATGGTTATGTTTCCTAACCATAGACATGTGTTGTCACTTGATGAATGGGATCACATCATTAGGAGAATGATGTGATGGACATGACCCATCTGTTAGCTTAGCATTATGATTGTGTTAGTTTCATTGCTACTGCTTTCTTCATGACCTATACAATATCCTCAGACTATGAGATTATGCAACTCCCGAATACCGGAGGAACACTTTGTGTGCTACCAAACGTCACAACGTAAATGGGTGATTATAAAGGTGCTCTATAGGTGTCTTCGAAGGTGTTTGTTGGGTTGGCATAGATCGAGATTAGGATTTGTCACTCCATGTTTCGGAGAGGTATCTATGGGCCCTCTCGGTAATACTCATCACCATAAGCCTTGCAAGCATTGTAACTAATGAGTTAGTTACGGGATGAAGTATTACGGAACGAGTAAAGAGACTTGCCGGTACCGAGATTGAACTAGGTATTGAGATACCGACGATCGAATCTCGGGCAAGTAACATACCGATGACAAAGGGAACAACGAATGTTGTTATGCGGTTTGACCGGTAAAGATCTTCGTAGAATATGTAGGAACCAATATGAGCATCCAGGTTCCGCTATTGGTTATTGACCGGAGACGTGTCTCGGTCATGTCTACATTATTCTCGAACACGTAGGGTCCGCATGCTTAATGTTCAATGACGATTGGTATTATGAGTTTATGTGATATGATGTGCTGAAGGTTGTTCGGAGTCCCGGATGTGATAACGGACATGACGAGGAGTCTCGAAATGGTTGAGACATAAAGATTGATATATTGGACGACTATGTTTGGACACCGGAATGGTTTCAGATGAGTTCGGGCATTTACTGGAGTACCGGGAGGTTACCGGAACCCCCTGGGGGGGGGGGGTCAATGGGCCTTCATGGGTCTTAGTGGAAATAGAGGGCGGCAAGGGAGCTGTGTGGCATGCCCCCTAGGCCCAAACCAAATTGGTTTAGGGCTTGGGGGGCCTACCCCCTCTTTGCTCCTCCCCTCCCCCTCTTTCCTTCCCCTCCTAGTTGGACTAGGAAAGGGGGAACCTACTCCTAGTAGGAGTAGGATTCCCCCCTTGGGGCGCACCCTATGAGGCCGTCGGGCCCCTCCCCTTGCTCCTTTATATACGGGGGCAGGGGGCACCCTAGAACATACAAGTTGATTGTTTAGCCATGTGCGGCGCTCCCCTCTACAGATTTCCACCTCGGTCATATTGTCGTAGTGCTTAGGCGAAGCCCTACACCGGTAACTTCATCATCACCGTCACCATGTCGTCGTGCTGACGAAACTCTCCCTCGACCTCAACTGGATCTAGAGTTCGTGGGACGTCACCGAGCTGAACGTGTGTAGATCGCGGAGGTGCCGTACCTTCGGTGCTAGGATTGGTCGAATCGTGAAGACGTACGACTACATCAACCGTGTTGTCATAACGCTTCCGCTTTCGGTCTACAAGGGTACGGAGACAACACTCTCCCCTCTCATTGATATGCATCACCTAGAGATAGATCTTGCGTGATCGTAGGATTTTTTTTGAAATTACTGTGTTCCCCAACAGTGGCATCAGAGCCAGGTCTATGCGTAGATGTTATATGCACAAGTAGAACACAAAGAATTGTGGGCGATAATAGTCATACTGCTTACCAGCATGTCATATTTGAATCGACAGTATTGTTGGATGAAGCGGCTTAGACCAACATTACGCGTATGCTTACGCGAGACTGGTTCTACCGACGTGCTTCACACACAGGTGGCTGGTGAGTGTCTGTTTCTCCAACTTTAGTTGAATCGAGTGTGGCTACGCCCGGTCCTTGTTGAAGGTTAAAACAACACACTTGACAAAAAATCTTTGTGATTTTGATGCGTAGGTAAGAACGGTTCTTGCTAGAAGCCGTAGCAACCACGTAAAACTTGCAACAACAAAGTAGAGGACGTCTAACTTGTTTTTGCACGGCTTGCTATGATGTGATATGGTCAAGGCATGATGTGATATAAATTGTTGTATGAGATGATCTCGTTTTGTAACAAAGTTATTGGCAACTGGCAGGAGCCATATGGTTGTCGCTTTATTGTATGCAATGCAATCGCCATGTAATTGTTTTACTTTATCACTAAGCAGTAGCGATAGTTGTAGTAACAATAGTTGGAGACGACAACAATGCTACGATGGAGATCAAGGTGTGGTGCCGGTGACGATGGAGATCATGACGATGCTTCGGTGATGGAGATCATGAGCACAAGATGATGATGGCCATATCATGTCACATATTTTGATTGCATGTGATGTTTATCCTTTATACATCTTATTTTGCTTAGTACGGTGGTAGCATTATAAGATGATCCCTTACTAAATTTCAAGGTATAAGTGTTCTCCCTGAGTATGCGCCGTTGCTACAATTCGTCGTGCCAAGACACCACGTGATGATCGGGTATGATAAGCTCTATGTTCACATATAACGGGGGCAAGCCAGTTGTGCACACGCAGAATACTCGGGTTAAACTTGACGAGCCTAGCGTATGCAGATATGGCTTCGGAACACTGAGACCGAAAGGTCGAGCGTGAATCATATAGTAGATATGATCAACATAGTGATGTTCACCATTGAAAACTACTCCATCTCACATGATGGTCGGACATGGTTTAGTTGATTTGGATCACGTGATCTCTTAGATGATTAGAGGGATGTCTATCTAAGTGGGAGTTCTTAAGTAATATGATTAATTGAACTTTAATTTATCATGAACTTAGTACCTGATAGTATTTTGCATGTCTATGTTGTTGTAGATCAATGGCCCGTGCTACCGTTCCTTTGAATTTTAATGCGTTCCTAGAGAAAGCTAAGTTGAAAGATGATGGCAGCAACTACATGGACTGGGTCCGTAACTTGAGGATTATCCTCATTGCTGCACAGAAGAATTACATCTTGGAAGCACCATTGGGTGCCAGGCCTGCTGCAGATGCTACTGATGACGTTAAGAACGTCTGGCAGAGCAAAGTTGATGACTACTCAATAGTTCAGTGTACCATGCTTTACGGCTTAGAATCGGGACTTCAAAGATGTTTTGAACGTCATGGAGCATATGAGATGTTCCAGGAGTTGAACTTAATATTCAAGCAAATGCCCGAGTTGAGAGATATGAAGTCTCCAACAAGTTCTACAGCTACAAAATGGAGGAGAATAGTTCTGTCAGTGAACACATACTCAGAATGTCTGGGTACTATAACCACTTGACTCAGCTGGGAGTTGATCTTCCAGTTGATTGTGTCATTGACAGAGTTCTTCAATCACTGCCACCAAGCTAAAAAGGCTTCGTAATGAACTATAATATGCAAGGGATGAACAAGATTATTCCTGAGCTCTTCACAATGCAAAAGGCTGCGGAGGTAGAAATAAAAAAGGAGCATCAAGTGTTGATGGTCAACAAGACCACTAGTTTCAAGAAAAAGGGCAAAGGGAAGAAGGGGAACTTCAAGAAGAACGGCAAAAAGGTTGCTCCTCAAGAGAAGAAACCCAAGTCTGGACCTAAGCCTGAAACTTAGTGCTTCTACTGCAAAGGGACTGGTCACTGGAAGCGGAACTGCCCCAAGTATTTGGCGGATAAGAAGGATGGCAAAGTCAAAGCTATATTTGACATACATGTTATTGATGTGTACTTAACTAATGCTTGCAAAAGCGCCTGGGTATTTGATACCGGTTCTGTTGCTCATATTTGCAACTCAAAATAGGGGCTACAGATTAAGCGAAGATTGGCTAAGGACGAGGTGACGATGCGCGTGGGAAATGGTTCCAAAGTCTATGTGATCGCGGTCGGCACGCTACCTCTACATCTACCTTCGGGATTAGTTTTAGACCTGAATAATTGTTATTTGGTGCCAGCGTTGAGCATGAACATTATATCTGGATCTTGTTTAATGCGAGACGATTATTCATTTAAATCAGAGAATAAATGCTTGTTCTATTTATATGAGTAATATCTTTTATGGTCATGCACCCTTGATGAGTGATCTATTTTTATTGAATCTCGATATAAGTGATACACATATTCATAGTATTGAAGCCAAAAGATATAAGTTCAATAATGATAGTGCAACTTATTTGTGGCACTGCCGTTTGGGTCATATCGGTGTAAAGCGCATGAAGGAACTCCATACTGATGGACTTTTGGAATCACTTGATTATGAATCACTTGGTGCTTGCGAACCATGCCTTATGGGCAAGATGACTAAAACTCCGTTCTCCAGAACAATGGAATGGGCTACTGACTTGTTGGAAATAATACATACCGATGTATGCGGTCCAATGAGTATTGAGGCTCGTGGTGGGTATCCTTATTTTCTTACCTTCACAGATGATTTGAGCAAATATGGTTATATCTAATTGGTGAAACATAAGTTTGAAACATTTGAAAAGTTCAAAGAATTTCAGAGTGAAGTGGAAAATCATCGTAAAAAGAAAATAAAGTTTCTACGACCTGATCGTGGAGGAGAATATTTGAGTTACGAGTTTGGTCTTCATTTGAAACAACATGGGATAGTTTCACAATTAACGCCACCTGGAACACCGCAGCGAAATGGTGTGTACGAACGTCGTAACCATACTTTATTGGATATGGTGCGATCTATGATGTCTCTTACTGATTTACCGCCATTGTTTTGGGGTTATGCTTTAGAGACGGCTGCATTCACTTTAAATAGGGCACCCTCAAAATCTGTTGAGACAACGCCTTATGAACTATGGTTTGGCAAGAAACCAAGGTTGTCGTTTCTTAAAGTTTGGGGCTGCGATGCTTATGTGAAAAAGCTTCAACCTGATAAGCTCGAACCCAAATTGGAGAAGTGTGTCTTCATAGGATACCCAAAGAAAGCTGTTGGGTACACCTTCTATCACAGATCTGAAGGCAAAATCTTTGTTGCTAAGAATGGATCCTTTCTAGAGAAGGAGTTTCTCTCGAAAGAAGTGAGTGGGAGGAAAGTAGAACTTGATGAGGTAGTTGTACCTTCTCCCTTATTGGAAAGTAGTTCATCACAGAAATCAGTTCCCGTGATTCCTACACCAATTAGTGAGGAAGCTAATGATGATGATCATGAAGCTTCAGATCAAGTTACTACTGAACTTTGTAGGTCTTCCAGAGTAAGATCCACACCAGAGTGGTACGGAAATCCTGTTTTGGAAGTCATGTTACTAGACCATGATGAACCTACGAACTATGAGGAAGCGATGATGAGCCCAGATTCCACGAAATGGCTTGAGGCCATGAAATCTGAGATAGGATCCATGTATGAGAACAAAGTGCAGACTTTGGTGGACTTGCCCGATGATCAACAAGCCATAGAAAATAAATGGATCTTTAAGAAGAAGACCGACGCAAACGGTAATGTTACTGTTACAAAGCTCAACTTGTTGCGAAAGGTTTTTGACAAGTTCAAGGAGTTGAATACGATGAGACTTTCTCACCCATAGCGATGCTTAAGTCTGTCCGAATCATGTTAGCAATTGCTGCATTTTATGATTATGAAATTTGGCAAATGGATGTCAAAACTGCATTCCTGAATGGATTTCTGGAAGAAGAGTTGTATATGATGCAACCAGAAGGTTTTGTCGATCCAAAGGGTGCTAACAAAGTGTGCAAGCTCCAACGATCCATTTATGGATTGGTGCAAGCCTCTCGGAGTTGGAATAAATGCTTTGATAGTGTGATCAAAGCATATGGTTTTATACAGACTTTTGGAGAAGCCTGTATTTACAAGAAAGTGAATGGGAGCTCTATAGCATTTCTGATATTATACGTGGATGACATATTGTTGATTGGAAATGATATAGAATTTCTGGATATCATAAAGGGATACCTGAATAAGAGTTTTTTCATGAAAGACCTTGGTGAAGCTGCTTACATATTGGGCATCGAGATCTATAGAGATAGATCAAGACGCTTAATTGGACTTTCACAAAGCACATACCTTGATAAAGTTTTGAAGTAGTTCAAAATGGATTAGTCAAAGAAAGGGTTCTTGCCTGTATTACAAGGTGTGAAGTTGAGTCAGACTCAATGCCCGACCACTGCATAATATAGAGAGAAAATGAAAGTCATTACCTATGCTTCAGCCATAGGTTTTATCATGTATGCAATGTTGTGTACCAGACCTGATGTATGTCTTGCTATAAGCATAGCAGGAGGGTACCAATGTAATCCTGGAGTGGAGCACTGGACATCGGTCAAGAACATCCTGAAATACCTGAAAAGGACTAAGGATATGTTTCTCGTTTATGGAGGTGAAAAAGAGCTCGTCATAAACGGTTACGTAGATGCAAGCTTTGACACTAATCCGGATGACTCTAAGTCGCAGACCAGAGATGTTTTTTTATTGAATGGAGGAGCTGTCAGTTGGTGTAGTTCCAAGCAAAGCGTCATGGCAAGATCTACTTGTGAAGCGGAGTACATTGCTGCTTCAGAAGCAGCGAATGAAGGAGTTTGGATGAAGGAGTTCATATCCGATCTAGGTGTCATACCTAGTGCATCGGGTCCAATGAAAATCTTTTGTGACAATACCGGTGCAATTGCCTTGGCAAAGGAATCTAGATTTCACAAGAGAACCATGCACATCAAGAGACGCTTCAATTCCATCCGTCGTCAAGTGTCAGAAGGGGACATAGAGATTTGCAAAATACACACAGATCTGAATGTTGCAGACCCGTTGACTAAGCCTCTTCCACAAGCAAAACATGATCAGCACCAATGCTCCATGGGTGTTAGAATCATTACTATGTAATCTAGATTATTGACTCTAGTGCAAGTGGGAGACTGAAGGAAATATGCCCTAGAGGCAATAATAAAGTTATTATTTATTTCCTTATTTCATGATAAATGTTTATTATTCATGCTAAAATTGTATTAACCGGAAACTTAGTACATGTGTGAATACATAGACAAAACATATAGTCCCTAGTATGCCTCTACTTGACTAACTCGTTAATCAAAGATGGTTACGTTTCCTAACCATAGACATGTATTGTCATTTGATGAACGGGATCACATCATTAGGAGAATGATGTGATGGACATGACCCATCCGTTAGCTTATCATTATGATCGTGTCAGTTTCATTGCTACTGCTTTCTTCATGACTTATACAAGTTCCTCAGACTATGAGATTATGCAACTCCCGAATACCGGAGGAACACTTTGTGTGCTACCAAACCTCACAACATAAATGGGTGATTATAAAGGTGCTCTACAGATGTCTCTGAAGGTGTTTGTTGGGTTGGCATAGACCGAGATTAGGATTTGTCAGTCCCTGTTTCAGAGAGGTATCTCTGGGCCCTCTCGGTAATACTCATCACCATAAGCCTTGCAAGCATTGTAACTAATGAGTTAGTTACAGGATGAAGTATTACGGAACGAGTAAAGAGGCTTGCGGGTAACGAGATTGAACTAGGTATTGAGATACCAGCGATCGAATCTCGGGCAAGTAACACACCAATGACAAAGGGAACAACGTATGTTGTTATGCGGTTTGATCGATAAAGATCTTCGTAGAATATGTAGGAACCAATATGAGCATCCCGGTTCCACTATTGGTTATTGACCGGAGACGTGTCTCGGTCATGTCTACATAGTTCTCGAACCCCTAGGGTCCGCATGCTTAACGTTCGATGATGATTGGTATTACGAGTTTATGTCATATGATGTACCGAAGGTTTGTTCGGAGTCCTGATGTGATAACGAACATGACGAGGAGTCTCGAAATGGTCGAGACATAAAGATTGATATATTGGACGACTATGTTTGGACACCGGAATGGTTTCGGATGTGTTCGGGCATTTACTGGAGTACTGGGAGGTTACCGGAACCCCCCGGGGGGGGGGGGTCAATGGGCCTTCATGGGCCTTAGTGGAAATAGAGGGCAGCAAGGAAGCTATGGGGCGCGCCCCCTAGGCCCAAACCTAATTGGTTTAGGGCTTGGGGGGCCCTCCCCCTCTTTCCTTCTCCCCTCCTCCTCTTTCCTTCCCCTCCTAGTTGGACTAGGAAAGGGGGAACCTACTCCTAGTAGGAGTAGGATTCCCCCTTGGGGCGCACCCTATGAGGCTGCCGGCCCCCTCCCCTTGCTCCTTTATATATGAGGGCAGGGGGCACCCTACAACATACAAGTTGATTGTTTAGCCGTGTGCGGTGCCCCCCTCCACAGATTTCCACCTCGGTCATATCATCGTAGTGCTTAGGCGAAACCCTGCACCGGTAACTTCATCATCACCGTCACCACGCCGTCGTGCTGACGAAACTCTCCCTCGACCTCAGCTGGATCTAGAGTTCGTGGGACGTCACCGAGCTAAACGTGTGCAGATCATGGAGGTGCCGTACCTTCGGTGCTAGGATTGGTCGAATCGTGAAGACGTACGACTACATCGACCACATTGTCATAACGCTTCCGCTTTCGGTCTACAAGGGTACATAGACAACACTCTCCCCTCTCGTTGCTATGCATCACCTAGAGACAGATCTTGCATGATCATAGATTTTTTTTGAGATTACTGCGTTCCCCAACAGTTACCGCTTTGCTCGGCCCCTCTTATAACATTGTTAGTTGCATGTGCAGTGCAGGGTGTTCCATGTTTGGGACATGGATATCATGGGTTATCACAATATCTCTTATTTAATTAATGCATCTATATAGTTGGTGTGTATGGAAGGCTCGGCCTTTTGCCTGGTGTTTTGTTTCACTCATGTCGCCCTAGTTTCTGTCATACCAGTGTTATGTTCCATGATGAGCGTTCCTAACACATGTGCGGTTTTATGGGGACCCCCTTGATCATCCGTCTTAGGATAAAAACTCTTCCAGCAAGGCCCAACTTTGGTTTTAAAATTTTCCAACATAATAATACTGATAATTAATTAATTAGCATAGGGGGCCGCATCCATGCGGATTCTTAATTCCACATAATACAGCGGGCAGTGCTGACGGTGCTGGTCCAAACTATGCGATGTCCGGTGCCCCCTAGGCAACCGGGGTTTCAACCAACCCGACGTCTTGCCCATCCCGTGTGACCCGAGAATGAGATACGCGTGGTTCCTATCGGGGTCGTCAGTACACCGGATGGTCTTGTTGGTTTAGTTTTACCTTTGACGAGAGGCTTTGTTGGAAATATGCTCTAGAGGCAATAATGAAGTGGTTATTATTATATTTCCTTGTTCATGATAATCATTTATTATCCATGCTATAATTGTATTGACCAGAAACTCAAATACATGTGTGGATACATAGACAACAACATGTCCCTTGTGAGCCTCTACCGGACTAGCTCGTTGATCAAAGATGGATATGGTTTCCTAGCCAGAGACATGAGTTGTCATTTGATAATGAGATCACATCATTAGGAGAATGATGTGATGGACAAGACCCAAACTATAAATGTAGCATATGATCGTATCAAGTTTATTGCTATCGTTTTCTGCATGTCAAATATATGTTCCTATGACCATGAGATCATGCAACTCACTGACACCGGAGGAGTACCTTGTGTGTATCAAACATCACAATGTAACTGGGTGACTATAAAGATGCTCTACAGGTATCTCCGAGGGTGTCTGTTGAGTTGGCATGGATCAAGACTGTGATTTGTCACTCCGTACGATGGAGAGGTATCTCAGGGCCCACTCGGTAATACAACATCACAATGAGCTCGCAAGCAATGTGACTAAATAGTTAGGCACGGGATCTTGTATTACGGAATGAGTAAAGAGGCTTGCCAGTAAAGTGATTGAACTAGGTATGCAGATACTGGCGATCGAATCTGGGGCAAGTAACATACCGATAGACAAAGGGAACTGCATATGGTATTAGTTGAATCCTTGACATCGAGGCTCGACCAATAAAGATCTTCATAGAATATGTAGGAACCAATATGGACATCCAGGTCCCTCTATTGGTTATTGACCGTAGAGGTGTCTCGGTCATGTCTGCATAGCTCTCGAACCCGCAGGGTCTACACACTTAACGTTTGGTGATGATCTAAGTATAGTTGAGTTATTGTGTTGGTGACCAAACGTAGTGACCCGATCCCAATGGATCGAAGTCTCTGTGCTTAAGTGTCATCCCTGGATCGGTATGCTGACACACACAATACTCGAGGAATTATAACAGAGTTCAATCACACACTTATTACATCAAGGTCCTCGTAAAGAGTATTTATTACAAAAATAATATGGCTGAAGGCCATCTAAATAAAGTAAATGTGGAAGCTTCGAAGATAAATGAGTCCATCAACTCCACGGCATAACTGAGTGCATGACAACGACCTAGTGCACCTTATTCTTCATTAGAAAACTCTAGAACATGAGATGTTGCAGCCGTGTAGGTCAACACATGGAATATGCTGGCAGAGTCACACTATAGAGCAAATGAATGAAAGAGACTATGTCTACATCCAGATTTGGCTAGTGGAGGCTCTATGTTTAAGTTTTGCATAAAGCTAATTTTCCCCTACAATAAAGGAATAAATTTTATTCCTACCAAGTTTATGCCATACTGAGAAGGTTCCTCCAACTCAATCCCAAAATTACCAAGTATAAATAATAAACCCAATACGTTAATTAAATAGAGTGATGAGATCAACAAAATATTCACTTCCAAATACTCAAATTGTCCATAACCGAGGACACGGCTAACCATGATTAGTTTGTACACTCTGCAGAGGTTTGTGCACTTTTGCCCACAAGACTCAACCGCATCCATGATCGAAAGGTTGAGACATAGTCTTTTTGAAGCATTAACTCTTTACTCTGGGTAGACCGGTACACCTACTTTCCCCTACATTTGCTAGTCTACCACTGAAAGAGGTCACACAACTTACTCAACTATGCCAGATCCCATAATGGCTTGTGGCTGCACACGGAAGTTTCTAGGCATGAAATATCATATGATCCCTTTGAGTCTGGGTGGCGGACCTAGGGTAATCACACAGGTACTCCGGAATTCCCATGGGCAAGCACTGGTTTCTCCAGGTGCCCCAAACAATCCACCCAGATGTGTTTTCAATTTGCCACCTTAACTTTCCCTTAGTTATTATTACTCTCACAACTTTCATGAATCTCACATACCAATCCCCGTCTACGAGCATGGCTAAGTAATTTATGAGCATAACGTATTTTCCCGGGGTAATCAAAGGTAATAGGTTCCTACCTCATGAACTACATAACGAACCCACATGTTCCCAATCCTACTCATGCAAATCTTTTAGTGTAAAACTAATGCATAGTAAAAACTGGGTATTGAAAAATATGATCAAATTGTAACTTGCCTTGCTAACGATTGGAAAACTCTAGAGATTCGTAGTAACAAGCTTCGCACCTGAGAAAATCTATCGTAAACAAACAATAGCATACATAAGCAGTCAAGCAAAAGATGCAAAGAAAAATCGAAGTAAAGATTCGGAAAACTCAAAAACAAGCAAATAACTAATCTAAACAGCAAACAAATTTTAACAGTATTATAATTATGTGGATTAGATCTTAACAGAGGGTACATGTGATTAGCTACGATTTGCAAAAAGAATCAACTAAAACGGAGCTATGAAACTCAAGATACGAACAAAAGAAGTTCAAATTCAAATCTGCACAAATTCAAATTTTAAATTTTGAAAAACATGTTCAAGTTGGTTTACTGGATAGATGAGATTGCTCTGAAGATTTTGGCATTGGTTTCATCGAATTCGGACAAACGAGCAAAAAGTTGTGCTAGTTTGAAACGAGGGACTAAACTATAAAATAAATCCTAGCGGATAGGTCCCTGGCAGAAAAATAACAGAAAAAGAAAAATCTATCGAACGAACGTTCGCTACAGAAACTAAACAAATGAAAATGTTCGCTATCGAAGACCATCGGACGAACGTCCGCTAAATAAAAAAAACATTGCGAAAAAAACGAGATCTGGATCGTTAGATCCAGATCGAACAACTGAGGGCGGCGGGAGCTATCGGCGGTGGCGGTGGTCGACGGCGATGAGGCGTACGACGTTGGGCTTGTGTGGGGCGGTGGCATCGGGCTCCGGCCGCGCGGTGGGGTGCGGCGGCAGCAGCGGCGACGGCGGGCGGGTGGCAGCGGCTACGGCGCAATGGCGGCTGCGGCGGCGGTGGTGATGTGGAGAGGAGGGGGTTGGGGTCCTCGGCTTATAAAGGCCCGGGAGAGGCGGCTTGGAGGAGGGGGCAAGGCGGCGGGGAGGCGGAGTCCGAGCCGGACTCGCGGTGGCGACGGTGTGCGCCGGCCGGTCTCTTGGCGGGGTCGATCGAGGCGACGGCTGGGCTGGGCCGCGGCCTGGCGGGGTGCTGGGCCGGCCCAGTTCGATGGAGAAGTTAAAAAAACATTTTTCCAGAGAGAGAAAAACACGCTAAACTTAAATAAATAAATATCTAAAAATACCAGAAAAATTCACATATTACTATGGCCTTATTACTGACCTAGTGAACATTTTTGTCGGCCTAAATGCCTAAACTAAAAACAAACATTATAGTATTAATTACTCCGCAAACAAATAAATAATCTAACAAATAAAATCAAATAAAATATCCAAAAATTCAAAATTCAATTTCCAATATTTCTTTGTTGTTTTTGAAGAAGTCCTTTTATCTTCTCTCTTTATTTTGAAATAATAGGAAAAGAATTTTGAAAAACAATTTGATCCAATTTATTCCAAATCTTGATAAAAATGGACTTTTTGTGAAACATCCAACTCTCTCAAATTGGTCCTTGAGTTGCTTAAGGTCTCTTGGTTCAATATGCAACTAAAACTAAATGCATAAATCATGGATGCATATGAATGATCTATGAATAACATCCAAATTGAAAATTGGGATGTTACAAACCTACCCCCCTTAAGATGAATCTCGCCCTCGAGATTTGGGTTGGTCAGCAAAAGGTGTGGGTGGACCTTGCGGAGGTCTTCTTCGCGCTCCCAGGTGGCTTCCTCCTCGGTATGGTGACTCCACTGAACTTTGCAAAACTTGATGACTCTGCTGCGAGTAACTCGGCTGGCAAACTCGAGAATCTTAACGGGTTTCTCCTCATATGTCAGGTCACTCTCCAACTGAATTGTTTCAAGTGGCACTGTATCTCTCAGAGGAGTATCGTCGATCTCTCCATGGTACTTCTTCAACTGGGAAATGTGAAGCACATCATGAACTCCTGACAAACCTTCGGGTAATCCCAACTTGTAGGCAACTTCTCCCATACGTTCCAAAACTCTGTATGGTCCCACAAATCGTGGTGCTAGCTTTCCTTTGACTCTAAATGATTTAACTCCTCGAAGTGGGGACACACGAAGATATGCTCTATCTCCGACTTCATATGTTACCTCCTTGCATTTAGTATCGGCATAACTCTTCTGCCTGGACTGGGCTATCTCGAGTCTATCAGGAATCAACTTGACCTTCTCCTCGGAATCTCTGATTAAATCTGGTCTGAACAACTGTCGATCTCCAACTTCATCGCACAACAGTGGTGTCCTACACCTCCTTCCGTACAAAGCTTCGAAAGGGGCCATCTTCAAACTGGCTTGATAACTGTCGTTATATGAGAACTCTGCATAGGGTAAATTATCATCCCAACTAGATCCATAATCTAGTGCACAAGCTCTCAACATGTCCTTTAGAATCTGGTTGACTCTCTCGGTCTTCCCATCTATCTGTGGATGAAAGGCCGTACTGAACTCTAGCCTAGCACCCAAAGTTTCGTGCAACTGATTCCAACACTTTGAAGTAAACTGTGTTCCTCTATCTGATACGATGGTCCTCAAACTCCATGTAGACATACAATCCTGGCCATGTATATGTTCGCCAACTTAGCGCTCATATAAGTGGTTTTCATTGGGCTATCTTGGTCAAGCGATCAACTACAACCTAGATGGAATCATAACCTGAACGTGTCCTCGGTAATCCGGTGATGAAATCCATGCCACATTTATCCCACTTTCATTCGGGTATCGGCAAAGGCTGAAGCAACCCTGCTAGTTTCTAATGTTCTGCCTTAACTCCCTGACACACGTCGCATACTGCTACATACTCGGCAATATCCCTCTTCATAACTGTCCACCAGAAACTCTCCTTCAAGTCCAGATACATCTTGGTGTTGCCTGGGTGAATCAAATAAGGCGAATCATGAGCCTCTTGAAGAATTAACTTCCTGATCTCTGGGTCATTGGGCAAATAGATACGATCCTCAAACCATAAACTTTCGTGCTCATCCTCACGAAAACCTTTATCCTTTCCTTTACTCATCCTTTCCTTTATCTCTGCAATTTCCTTGTCCATCTTCTGGGCTTCTCAGGTCTTTCCCAGCAAATTGGACTGAATTTCCAGTGCCGCAACATAAACTCTTGAAACTATCTCCAAGCAAAGTTCTCAGAGGTCATCGGCTAATTCCTGGGGTAATCCTCCGATTATGAGCGTATTAACATGACTCTTGCGGCTTAAAGCATCAACCACGACATTGGCCTTTCCTGGGTGATAGTGCAATCTCATGTCATAATCCTTTATGAGCTCCAACCATCTCCTCTACCTGAGTTCAACTCCTTCTGCGTGAAGATGTACTTCAAACTCTTATGATCTGTGTAAACATCGCAACAGTTTCTGATGAGAAAGTGTCTCCAGGTCTTGAGCGCATGCACTACGACTACTAACTCCAAATCATGTGTGGCATAGTTTAACTCATGAGGTCGAAGCTGATGTGAGGCATATGAAACAACTCTTCCTTCTTGCATAATAACGCCTCCAAGTCCCTGACAAGAAGCGTCGCAATATACTTGGAAATCCTTGCGTACATTTGGGAGAATCAGCACTGGGGCTGTAACCAAACATTTCTTCAATTCCTGAAAACTGGCCTCACAATCCTCGGTCCATTTAAACTTGGTTTCTTTCTTCAATAAATCCGTCATGAGCTTCGTGATTTTGGAGAAATTCTCAATAAATCTCCGATAATAACTTGCTAGTCCAAGGAAACTTCGTATCTCTCCAACTAAGGTGGGTGCCAACCATTCAGTGACGGCTACAACCTTGGTAGGGTCAACTACTATTCCTTCTCCTAATATAACATGTCCGAGAAATCCGACTTCCTTCAACCAAAACTCACATGTGCTGAACTTGGCATACAACTGATGTTCCCTGAGCTTCTCGAGAACCAAGTGCAAATGTTCCTTGTGCTCTTCTTCATTCTTCGAATAGATCAATATATCGTCAATGAACACCACGACAAACTTGTCCAAGAACTCCATGAATACCTTGTTCATCATACTCATAAAATAGGCAGGGGCATTAGTCAAACCAAATGACATAACCGTATACTCATATAGCCCATACCTTGTGGTAAAAGTTGTCTTAGGTATATCCTGCTCTCGGATCTTCAGCTAGTGATAACCTGACCGAAGATCGATCCTGGAGAAAACTTTAGCTCCCTGCAGCTGGTCAAACAAATCATTGATGATCGACAGAGGGTATTTGTTCTTGATCATCACCTCATTCAACGCACGATAATTGTTGGGGAACGTAGTAATTTCAAGATTTTCTTACGCACACGCAAGATCATGGTGATGCATAGCAACGAGAGGGGAGAGTGTTATCCACGTACCCTCGTAGACCGAAAGCGGAAGCGTTAGCACAATGCGGTTGATGTAGTCGTACGTCTTCACGGCCTGACCAATCAAGCACCGAAAGCACGACACCTCCGAGTTCTTGCACACGTTCAGCTCGATGACCTCCCTCGAACTCCGATCCAGCCAAGTGTCAAGGGAGAGTTCTGTCAGCACGACGGCATGGTGACGATGATGATGTTCTACCGACGCAGGGCTTCGCCTAAGCACTTCTACGATATTATCAAGCTGGAATATGGTGGAGGGGGGGCACCGCACACAGCTAATAGATCTCAAGGATCAATTGTTGTTGTGTCTAGAGGTTCCCCCCTGCCCCGTATATAAAGGAGAAAGGGGGAGGGGGCGCGCCAGGAGGAGTCCTACTCCCTTCTTTCCTTGTCCAAGTAGGAGAGGGGGGAGGAAGGGAGAGAGGGGAGGAAGGAAAGGGGGGCGCCGCCCCCTCCTTGTCCTATTCGGACTAGAGGGGGAGGGGGCGTGCGGCCTGCCCTGGTCGCCCCTCCTCTTCTCCACTTTGGGCCCATGAGGCCCATTAACCCCCCGGGGGGTTCCGGTAAACCCCCAGTACTCCGGTATATATCCGATAACCTCCGGAACCATTCCGGTGTCCGAATATAGTCGTCCAATATATCAATCTTCATGTCTCGACCATTTCGAGACTCCTCGTCATGTCCGTGATCACATCCGGGACTCCGAACTATCTTAGATACATCATAACACATAAACTCATAATATAACTGTCATTTAACTTTAAGCGTGCGGACCCTACGGGTTCGAGAACTATGTAGACATGACCGAGACACGTCTCTGGTCAATAACCAATAGCGGAACCTGGATGCTCATATTGGCTCCTACATATTCTATGAAGATCTTTATCGGTCAAACCGCATAACAACATACGTTGTTCCCTTTGTCATCGGTGTTGGGGATATAACTATTTGTGTAAGCCGCCCAGGAGGGGCTGGGTTATGCAAAGAAGACTCATCAGAAATAAGCCCAAGACCAAGCATGAAGATGGCGGTTCAATAAAGGGTCTAAGGCCCACAGGCGGCTTAAGGCCCATAGTGGTAAACCGCCATGATGACATGACTTGTAACATAAGGTAGAATTAACTAGTCACCGAGCCGGACACTGTCTATGAGCCGGCCGAGACTCTATAGGCCGCAGGGCGTCCACTTGTGTATATAAGGGGACGACCCGCTGGCGGTTTAGGGAAAGAAACAACTCATCGGGAACCGGGCATAGAGTATCTCGCTCCCTGGTTATCGAAACATCAAGCAATACCAACCCAACTAGACGTAGGCCTTACCTTCATCGTAAGGGGCCGAACTAGTATAAATCTCTCGTGTCCTTTGTCCCGAATTAACCCCTTTAAGCTTCCTAGTTGCGATGGCCTCACGACTAAGTCCTTGCAAGAGGACATCTGCCGTGACAATTCCACGACAGTTGGCGCCCACCATGGGGCCAGCGCACGGTGGATTTGAGTTCTTGAAGGGCAGCTTCGAAGGGCTCAAGGGATACACAGTTGGTCGGATGACCAAGAGTCATCGCGGTAAGATCTACATCGATGACGAAGGCTGGGGCCCCGACGCCGGCTCAATTGAGTACGGGTACCGGGTCCCCTTCGGCGGAATCCACGTCTTCATTGGCCGGATTGGTGAGCCGGGCCCTGAGCCGGACAACTGCACCGACCTCGTCGAGACGGCTCAGCGCGCGAGACCCGCCCGAGTTCGACCCGTCATGAAGCGTGCCTTCGTGGGCTGCATCCATGGAGAGGAACTTTCTAAAGGATCTGAAGATGGTGGTGAGACGACCATCCTCTCTGACGGTGATTCGTTCGCCGGTTCAACAGATTCGTTGTATCAAGTGCAAGAGGGCATGCTTGGGGGTTGTTCCGATGGCCCCAGTATTCCGGACCCCTATGAGCCGCCAAGTTGGGCAGGAGTCTTCATGGCTGGGACTCAACCCGGCCAAAACTCATCAACTGCTGCCACAATAACGTCGGGTCGGGAGCGGCCGGGGCAGGAGGCCCTGTGCGCCCGCTGGCTCAGATACTGATGGATCTCATGGATAAGCTTACGGCCCTGTTAACCGCCACGGTTATTCCTGCAAATCAAGATGAGCATAACGCGGAGGTGGCACAGGTGCGCGAGGAGATAGCTCGGGCCAAGGAGGCTGTCGGTGTCAAAACTGGCGGATCTCGGGTAAGGGGTCCCTAACTGTGCGTCTAGGCGGATGGTAACAGGAGACAAGGGACACGATGTTTTTACCCAGGTTCGGGCCCTCTCGATGGTGGTAAAACCCTACTCCTGCTTGATTGATATTGATGATATGGGTAGTACAAGAGTGGATCTACCACGAGATCAAGGAGGCTAAACCCTAGAAGCTAGCCTATGGTATGATTGTTGTAATGGTTGTTCGTCCTACGGACTAAAACCCTCCGGTTTATATAGACACCGGAGAGGGCTAGGGTTACACAGAGTTGGTTACAATGGTAGGAGATCTACATATCCGTATTGCCAAGCTTGCCTTCCACGCCAAGGAAAGTCCCATCCGGACACGGGACGAAGTCTTCAATCTTGTATCTTCATAGTCTTGGAGTCCGGCCGATGATGATAGTCCGGCTATCTAGACACCCCCTAGTCCAGGACTCCCTCAGTAGCCCCTGAACCAGGCTTCAATGACGACGAGTCCGGCGTGCATATTGTCTTCGGCATTGCAAGGCGGGTTCCCCCTCCGAATAATTCATAGAAGATTGTGAACACCAGGATAGTGTCCGGCTCTGTAAAATAAATTCCACATACCACCGTAGAGAGAATAATATGTACACAAGTTCAATCTGCCGATGTATTTTGTGGCGTGATGCCACGCCACTACCAAGCCTTTACTTGAATCGTTTTTATTATACCACCTCAGCGCGTTTAGCGAAGCGGTTTCCTTGGCACGTCTTGTCGAAGCAGAGATCGTGTTCCCCTTATTCCGGGATTCCCATCAATACGGACGTGGGTAACCAAACCATGCCCGTTGCCACGCCTCCTCTATCGAAGGTGAGTCCTAAACGGTCATGGGGACGGCTCTTGGTATTCTCCCTCTTTATAATGGGACCAAGACTCGTTTCTTTTCTTCAATCCTCAATCGAATCTGCCCCTCGCCCCGAGTTCCAACACCCAGAGCCCCAGATTCGAGCGCCTCAGACCTTCAACAATGTTCGGCTCCGACCTACAGGGCCGGTGGATGCCCTCCTCCGTCATGGAAGAGGACGTGCTGAGGCTGAGAGAAGCCAGGTACCTGACCTACGAGATTTTGCATAGGTTGCCCGCCAAAGGGCAAGTCATTCCTACTCCCGAGCCCGGCGAGAGCGTCGTGTTTGTGTCCCACCTCTGTCGGGGTTTAGGCTTCCCGATGGATCCTTTTGTGAGAGGGCTCATGTTTTACTACGGGCTGGAATTCCACGACTTGGCTCCGGAGTCCATCCTCCACATCTCATCATTCATTGTCGTTTGCGAAGCCTTCCTCCGCACTACCCCTCACTTCGGTTTGTGGCTCAAAACCTTCAATGTGGAGCCGAAGATGATCGAGGGGCGTCAAGCAGAGTGCGGCGGGGCGGTTGTAATCAAGAGGGCCGATGCTCCATGGCCCGAGGGCTCTTTCCAGGAGGAGCTCGGCTTGTGGCAACAGGAGTGGTTCTATATCACCGCTCCCAGGGGCAGCAGGCAGAAGCCGCCGCCCATATTTTGCTCGGGCCCTCCATAACGGCTAATGCCATGCGTCAACCAAGGGCTCAACTGGGGGTCGTCAAAGGACGTACCCTTATTGCAGGGCCGGATTCGAGACCTCCAAGAGAGGGAGATCGATTTGGTCATAGTGATGCAGGTTATGCTGATTCAACGTCTTCTGCCCTGCAAACGTCGCCCCCTCCTCCTGTGGGAATTCAATCCAGAGGGGCCACGAGTTCTCCAACACTTCATGGGTGCGACGCCCGTGGAAATGTACAAATTGTTCTTCGGAACACAAGAAGTGTGTCCGGAATTGACCGAGGATGTCGGCCTAAGCTGCAATCGCCCGGATGCTCAAGTAAGTAGCCCTGTGTCCGAACATACCGTTTGTTTGCATATTCTTGGTTTTGCCTTTTAACCAACCGTCCTTTGAACAGGAGTGGATAGCGCAAGCCAAACTGATACGGTGTCCGGCCCCCTCCCAGAGACCACGCCGGATCCGGTGTTGGTCAAGATGCTGGAGGTTGCACCTCTAGAGGAGGGCGAAGGGGAAAACAGGGAAACTACCACCTCTACTAAGGAGGCTTTGGAGAAAGGGGGGATCGAGAATCCCTCCCTTCATGGGGAGAAGAGGACCGCTTCCGAAGACCCGGAGGCTAAGGCCTCAAAGCGGGGGAAGAAATCTTCACCAGAGGGTCCTACGCCGGGGGAGGCCCCGGCCGCACTGTCTCCCCCAAGGAATCAGCCCTCCAGCGAGCCGTAAGTAGGAAAAGGGGAGTTTTGAGATAAGGGACATCCCTATTTTTGCTTCTGAGGATAACCGAAGTTTTTACCTTGTAGTTCGGATCTCCGTCCTTCTCAGATGAGCTCGTCTGCGGGGGACCTTCGTCCGGAGATGATGGAGAGCGAGACGCCTCCATCTGCCGCACCGTCAGGTGGGGTGGACGACCCTGAGGTGTCGTCATGGAGGGTATCCCCGAGTCCGGCAGGGCCGGAGAGTTCGGCACCAACTGGTGTACGGCCGGGGGAGCTGAAGAATCTGCTTGAGAGGGCGTCTATCTCAGAAGGTCACCGTACATTGATGAGTATGGTGATTGAAAGAATTTCATCCGCCGAAGGCGGGTTGCATGATGCCATCAGAAGTTTGCTGGCGGGGTCTGAGGTACGTAAAAATGACATACCCTTTGACAGTTTTGCACATAAAGCGCGCCCTGTATAGATAGTAGCCCCTGAGACTCGGTATGTTGTCGAAAGCAACAGCGTGCTGAGGATCATAACCTCAGGTATTAATTCTTGCCTTTCCTACGCAGGTGGCGGATAGTCCGGTGGCCAGCCGGACTGATGGAGTTGCTGAACTAAAGCGGAAACTCGATGTTGCGGATGCGGACATCGCGCTGGTCAATAAGCGACTTGACGAGTCGCAAGGTAGGTTGTTTCTCCGTGGTCACCTAGTAAGGGAGCTGAAGCCCACTCCTTACAACATGTGTGCTTAATGCAGATGGTGCCGCTGCTGTGGAGGACCTTCGGGCAGAGCTTGCTCTAGCCAAGGAGCAGGCCAGAAGGAGTGATGCGGCTGCCTCGAAGACGGCCGAAGAGCTAGAAGCCGAAAGGGCTGCTCACTGCCGAAGCAGGGAGGAGATGGCCGAAATGGCCGTGAAGCTGAAAGATGTTACCGACCGCTATGAGGTTCTTGAAAAAGAACACCGAGCGGAGCAAGAAGATCTGAAGAAGGCCACCGCCGAAGCCAAGGATGCCCGTTCTGCAATGAGGGCTATAAAGGAGGAGCTGCGTCAGGCCAGAGACATTGTTGCTGGCAAGCCCTTTCTGCTGCGCAGGAAGTTCACAGATCCGAAGTATGCTCAGCTTGGCCAGCTGTGGGGTCCGGAGGATCCTTATATGGATTTGGTGGCGAGTGCAGCAGATGCTGTTGTGCACTTCCGAAGTCAGAAGGATCACGAGATGGAAGAGCTTTTTTGGTCTCAATTCCACAGTTCGGAGCGTTCACTTCCGTTGATCGATCGGTTGGCTGAGTGGGCTGAGCTGAATAGATTGTTCGGACTTGCCATGACGGATGTAATGGCTCATATCTGGCCGGATAGGCCCAAGCCGAAGAGTTATTTTGGCTTATTGCAGCAATTCCTTGGGGCGGTGCCGCATATCAAGGCGATGAAGCGGTCGGCCTGCATAGAGGGTGCACGGATGGCTCTCGCCCGTGTGAAGACATACTGGACGGAGATGGATGCCACCGATGTTGCAACCCGGGGTTCGGACGAGAGCCGGTTACCCGCCGAGCACTATTTTGGGGAAGTTCTGCGGGGTGCTCGTGTAATAGAGTCGCAGTGCTCAAAAAATGTCATGTTCAAATGATCTTTATGATATGTAAAACGATATTCATAATATAAGTGCTTTTTATACTTGTGCATTCAAGTATTGAAATATCTCCTGTGCGGCCGTTAATGTATACTTGTGTATAACCTGAAAGATGGCAGTCTTTGGCTTCAGCCCCCATGCACATTGTGCGGGGGTGTTTGCAAAATAGCGCATTTTCACACTTAATCCAACGTCTTGGTCCTGTGAAGGAGGTGGTAGCGTAGCAAACGAGGCAACCGGACTATGATGCTTTATCACTTTCACTTAGCCATAGGAGTTCGAAGGTGGGGCTATGATATAGCCCCTAGGGGCACCGCTCTCCGAATTCGGGGCGCGTATGTGCCTGACCAGGAAACGGTCCTTCGTCAAAGCGGAGGAATTCTAAACATTCCGGTAGTCGATCGAGTGGTTGACCAGTCTCTCGCTGTATCATGACAGTCAGTTTTCGGCTTTCTCCACTGAGGTGCTCGCCCGGCCGAACCGGGGCACAATCGCAGTAGTTCTCCTGGTGCCACGTTAGCCGATGATACGGAACGTAAGGCAGCAAAACACAGGAGCCGGGCAAACCCAACATTTGACCAAAGACATGATTCGGAGCTAATGCATATAAGGCCTAACTCGAGACGCCGAACACTCCCTAAGGTATTCGGTCTTTATGATAACGGGCAGAACAATGCCCTAAGCCCCTAGTGTCCAGGTACAGGTGAAAATTTCTGACGCGGCCGATGCCAAAATGCCAGCCTCCTTGTCGGTTATGGTGAAAAACCGGGGGATGTGAATCAACAAGAGACAGTAAGAAAGGTTTACGCAGGGTCTTAATCTGAAAAGAATCCTTGCCACGGGTCCCTGCTGCATGTCTGCACCTGTGTCTCCGTTGTGCCATATCCTGGACGGGTGTACACGCTATTCATCTGTAAAAGAGAGGAACTTAGCTTGAAAAGAAATCGTGCAAAAAATGTATTGAAAACAAAGTATGAATGAATGAATAAAGTTGAGCTTTTATTGACTCTTTATTGTTCATACGCACAACCCCTTGTGAAGGGGTATGCGGCTAGGGAGCCCCTAATTTATTTATGTCGGACTCGCCTAGCCGTGTCCGGGGTCTTGAACGACCTTTTAATGAGATGATGCCGCATGGACCGGGCATTTTAAGTGTAAGATACGCGTAGTGCGGTATTGCGTTAAAGCGGGCGAAAGCTTCACGTCCCAATAGTGCTTGATGGCTAGTTTTAAATGGGGCGACATGGAAGATTAGCTTTTCGCGACGGATGTTGTCGGGTGATCCGAACACAACTTCTAGTAGTAAGGAGCCCGTGCACTTGGCGTAAGGGCCTGGCATCACTCCTTTGAAGGAAGTGCGGCTATGGCGAATTTTAGTAGGGTCTATCCCCAACTTGCGGATTGTGTCCGGATATAGCAGTTTTAAATCGCTGCCGCCATCCATTAGGACTTGTGTAAATTGTAGTCCGTCGATTATAGCATCCAATATCAGAGCAGTCCATCCTGCGTTTCGAATGCTTCTGGAATAATCCAGGTGGTCGAAAGTAATTGGTTTTGACATCCAATCTCGGGATTCCGCTGGGGTGGACCGTGCGACGCGTACTTTAGCGGGTGCCGCACTATTGTTCTATGTTGTCACATGGAGTGAGTTTACTGTTTTGACTTCTTGTGGGAAAGTATTTTGTCTTCTGGTGCTCTGCTGGTGGGGTTCGTCATCGTCCTCGCTTGGCGTGTCGAGCCCCTTGTGTTCGGCATTGAGTCGGCCGGACTGCTTGAAGACCCAACAATTTCGGTGGGTGTGGTTTGCAGGCTTCCCGGGGGTACTGTGGATTTGACATATCCGATCCAAATTTTTGTTGAGGTTGGATAGCTCGTCACTGTTGTCCTTAAGAGGCAGTGTTTTGTTGTTTGGCCGCGAGCTTTTGAATCCGGCGTTGACCGCCGTGTTCTTTGGGCCATTTTCTTTATTTCGGCGTTGATCCTTTTTGCGCCGTGATTTTCCATTTCCATCCCTGATCTCGGATGTACTCGGGTCGCTGGTGCTGCATCTTGCCAGCCAGCTATCTTCCCCCATGCAAAAGCGGGTCATGAGGCTTGTTAGAGCGGCCATTGTTCTGGGCTTTTCCTGGCCGAGGTGTCTGGCGAGCCATTCGTCTCAGACGTTATGTTTAAAAGCTGCTAAGGCCTCGGCGTCCGGACAGTCGACTATTTGGTTCTTTTTGGTGAGGAACCTGTTCTAGAATTTGCGCGCTGACTCTCTGGGCTGTTGAGTTATGTGACTTAGATCGTCTGCGTCCGGAGGGCGGACATAAGTCCCCTGAAAATTTGCTCTAAACGCGTCCTCGAGCTCTTCCCAACTTCCAATGGTATTTTCTGGGAGGCTTTTGAGCCAATGCCAAGCTGGCCCTTTGAGCTTGAGGGGTAGATATTTTATGGCGTGGAGATCGTCTCCTCTAGCCATGTGTATGTGTAGGATGTAATCCTCAATCCAGACTCCGGGGTCTGTTGTTCCGTCGTATGCCTCTATGTTTACGGGCTTGAATCCCGCTGGGAATTCATGATCCAACACCTCATCGGTGAAACATAGTTGGTGTGTGGCGCCCCTGTATTTAGGTGTGCCGTTATCTTCGAACACTCGGCGTGTTGTGTTGCTTCCTGGGGCCCTCTTCTTTGGCCCATAAATGGACCTGATCGGGCCATCCTTTTTGCGAGGATCTTCACGTGTGTCATGTGCCGGCTTGTGTGCGGCTCCGCTTGCCGCTCTTGGCCTGTCATCTGATCGTTTATCCGGCCAGGCAGCCTCTTTGCTTTTTGGTTGTGGGGGCTCTACGGCCTCCTCGTCGAATTCGGGCAGCAGCTTGCGCTTCGGGTAGCTCTTTGCTTGGTGGCTATTGCAGTATTTGTCCGCGGTCTTGAGTACTTTGCTCCACCTCATTCTGAGTATGTCTTCCGCTGTTTTGAGCTTCCGTTTCTGCTTCTTCAAGCTTCTTGCAGTGGCGACAAGCCTTTTGTGAAGGTTCTTGTGCTCCGGTGGTGTGTCCGGCGTGAGATCATCTGGACTGTTGTTTCCGCCGAGGATGGGTTGGTTGTCCGACTCATCCTGTTCGGATGGTTGCTTGGTTGCATGTTCGTCGTCCACTGGTCTGCCCTGCTCTACGGCTGGGTTATTATGGGTGCTGTTGTTATCGAGGCGGGACTTGGGGCGGCGCTTGCGTCGCCGTTTTGGTTGTTTTTCGGGGGAATTATCCTTCGTCGCGTCCTATTGTTCCTCGTAATTGCTCCCTTTTGGGGTGTCCACCATATATATATCATTAGTTGAGGTGGCTTTCCAGTGCCCGGTAGGCACTGGTTCTTGGTCGTCTCCGGCATCGTCGTCCATACCGTCGATGTCTTCGGAGTCGTAATCTAGCATGTCGGTTAGGTCATCGACAGTGGCTACAAAGTGGGTGGTGGGTGGGCTTTGAATTTCTTCGTCATCCGCATCCCAACCATTCTGACCGCAGTCCGGCCAGGGCTCTCCTGATAACGAGAGATACTTTAGCGAATTTAGGATGTCGCCAAAGGGTGAGTGCTGAAAGATGTCCGCGGCGGTGAACTCCATGATTGGCGCCCAATCAGATTCGATTGGTAGGGGCGCAGGAGGTTCGGAGTCCGGCGAGGAGTCCGACACCTCGGAGTCACGAGCTTTACAAGGGACAAGGTCAGTATTCGGCTCTATCGCCGCAAAAGTTGCAGCCCCCGAGGCGGTGTCTAGCCACCCGTCCTCGATCTGTGCGGTCGGCTCCGAACTAAGGGTCGGAGCGGACTCATGTGCGGCCTCCAGGGCATTGTCCGGCATCAGAGCTAAATCATGCCCATCGTGACAGTGCGGCGCGCTCGGCTGTGGCTTGAATCTGTCGAAGATCAAGTCTCCGCGGATGTCAGCCGTGAAGTTTAGGCTTCCAAATCTGACCTGATGGCCAGGGGCGTAGCTTTCGATCTGCTCCAGATGGCCAAGTGAATTGGCCCGCAGTGCAGAGCCGCCGAACACGAAGATCTGTCCGGGGAGAAAAGTCTTACCCTGGACTGCGTCGTTGGTGATCGTCGAAGGAGCCATCAAGCCTATCGGTGACGACACAGAGGAACTCTCAATGAAAGCACCAATGTCGGTGTCAAAACCGGCGGATCTCGGGTAGGGGGTCCCGAACTGTGCGTCTAGGCGGATGGTAACAGGGGACAAGGGACACGATGTTTTTACCCAGGTTTGGGCCCTCTCGATGGAGGTAAAACCCTACTCCTGCTTGATTGATATTGATGATATGGGTAGTACAAGAGTGGATCTACCACGAGATCAAGGAGGCTAAACCCTAGAAGCTAGCCCGTGGTATGATTGTTGTAATGGTTGTTCGTCCTACGGACTAAAACCCTCCGGTTTATATAGACACCAGAGAGGGCTAGGGTTACACAGAGTCGGTTACAATGGTAGTAGATCTACATATCCGTATTGCCAAGCTTGCCTTCCATGCCAAGGAAAGTCCCATCCGAACACGGGACGAAGTCTTCAATCTTGTATCTTCATAGTCTTGGAGTCCGGCCGATGATGATAGTCCGGCTATCCGGACACCCCCTAGTCTAGGACTCCCTCAGAGGCCTTGGCAGCTGAGGACACCAGGTTAGCTACAGAACGGGCGGCTTTGGATGCACGGGCGCAGCAGCTCCAGTCAGAGGCTTTCCAGCTTACGATGAACCTGAACGCATCTAATGAGGTGATGAGAAGGAGGCACCAGAAAACTCAATCCCGTTTGCCTCCGATTTACGACCCTCGAAACCTTTTCGCTACACCCGGTGCTGGCCCTAGCAACCCGCCCGAAGCAAACCAGTTCATGACAGCCGGAGCGGGAGGACCGGCTCAGCCTCGAGAGATGGCACCTCCTCATGGGAGTATGGCTCCGCCCCGCTTTGTACTAATACCATCGGGTCACTTTTCCAACCCCATGGAGAACTTAATCGTAGCATCAGCGCGTTTGGCAGCTCTCCCAGTGGACGGTGATGATCCGACAGCGGTGGAGACCCGGAGGATCAGAGAACTTGTCCAGACGACCCTGGCTCAGCAATAGACTTATTCTTATAGCCGGGATAGGATTCATTCAACTCCTCCGCCTTGGTTAGCACCGCCTCGTCAAAACCGGAGTCCAAGTTACAGCAGGCACATGGAGTCAGAAGCTTTGTCAAGCAATGCCCAGCGCCGTAACCAGCCCGGTGGCTATAACCCAGTACAAGACCGAATACGTCAGGAGAACGAGCGGGCGGCTCAGCTAGCGGCTCAACAGACGGCTCATCAAGATTTCCCAGAGTATCCGACGACTTCTGTTGAGACGGGAGTGGCTACTAGAACCGGCGGTGTTCCTTGTTTGGTGCCGGCTCTGCGTAATGTACGTTTACCCAAGGACTTCAGGGGACCTCGAAAGGTGCCGAATTACACGGCCGACTTACAACCCGGAGCGTGGATCGAAAGTTATGAGATGGACATGGAGCTGTTGGAGGTCAGCGACGCAGCAATGGCCAAGTACTTCACCATGATGTTGGATGGAACGACTCGGTCTTGGTTAAAGGGCTTGCCGCCCAATTCCATTAATTCATGGGCAGAGCTAAAGGCCCGATTCATCCAGAACTTAAAGGACACTTGCAAGCAATCTATGTCGATTGTGGACTTGACAAATTGTAAGCAGGAGGAGGGTGAATCCACAACTCATTGGGTGCGCCGGGTCAAGGAGATAATACATTCGTCTGATAAGATGGATGCCGGCTCTGCAGTCCTCATGTTGGAGAAGAATTGCCGCTTTGAGCCGCTAAGACAGAAACTGGGGCGCCTTAAGCGTGATTGCAATGATATGGGTACACTGATGGCAGCTTTAGTCAAATACGCCGACTCTGATAGTGCCAAGGATCCTCCGTCTGATGAGGAAAAGATAGGGAAGGGAAAGAAGAACGGCAATGGAAAGGGTCAGCAGCATAACCCGGTGAATCAAGGAGGCAACAAGCGTAAGGCTGAGCATAACCCGGAGTTTGTGGCCAATGCCAATGCGCAGGGTAATAATCAGAGATGTAAGGGAAAACCGCCCCCTCGATCTGGCGGGTCAGGCCCATCTCTTGAGCTGCTACTCAATGAGCCTTGCCCGAGACACGGCACCCGGGAACGACCCGCCACCCACTTATGGAAAGATTGCACAATCATGAAGGCTTTCAAGAATTCCAACACGTTTGATGGCAATCATGGGTCGGGCGGCAGCTCAGGAGCTGGCGGCTTTCATGGCCCGGGTGGCGGTTCAAGTTCCGGCTTTCAGGGACATCAAGGCGGTTATAATCAACAACAGTCTGGTCAAGGGGAACAGCAGCAGCATCAGTCGGGTTATCAAAGCCATCCGAAGCAGCTGAATAGTGGGTAGTATCACGTGTTCACCACTAGCTTGTGCAAATGTGACCAGAAGGTTCATAAGAGGGCCGTGAATTCTGTTGAGCCGGCGGTTCCCCGTTATTTGAGGTGGTCAGAACAGCCCATTGTATGGAGCAGGGAAGATCACCCCCTCCGGGTTGATAATCCGGGTCAGTTAGCCTTGGTGGTAGCACCTCAGGTTGGTGGATATAAATTCACTAAGGTACTCATGGACGGGGGTAGCAGCATCAATATCCTCTATTATGAGACCTTTCGATGCATGGGGTTAACTGATAAGAATTTGAAGACGTCCAACACTGTTTTTCATGCAGTAGTTCTTGGTAAGTCGGCTTACCCAGTTGGCAAGATTGAACTGGAAGTGGCCTTTGGAGATGAGTATGATTCCAGGGCTGAGAAATTGACGTTTGAGGTGGTCAAAATCAGGAGTCCATATCATGCTCTGCTTGGGCGGCCGGCTTATGCCAAGTTCATGGCACGACCGTGTTATGTTTATTTGCAGCTCAAGATGCCGGGTCACAAGGGCACCATCAATGTGCATGGGAGTCGAAAGGTAGCCTTGGAGTGTGAAGAAGGCGACGCGGCTTATGCTGAGTCTGTTTGTGCAGTAGAAGAGCTAAAGTTTTATCAAGATAATGTTGACCCGGCGGATATGACCTCCCTGAAGAAGCCAACTACAGAGCATGACCCGACGTTGAAGTTTAAATCGGCCGCTGAAACGAAGCTTGTTGACTTTACTCCAGGCGACTCTTCTAAGTAGTTCAGCATCAGTGCCAATTTGGATCCTAAATAGGAAAGTGCGCTCATCGAGTTCATCCGTGAGAACCGGGACATCTTTGCATGGAAACCTTCTGACATGCCGGGCGTCCCGAGAGAACTCGCTGAGCACACTCTTAATATTGATCCGAAGTATAAGCTGGTCAAACAATTTCTTCGACGGATCAATGAGGAAAGACGGAAAGCTATTGGAGAGGAGGTCGCCCAGCTCTTAGCGGCTGGGTTCATTGTTGAAGTTTTTCACCCGGAGTGGTTAGCTAATCCGGTGCTCGTGCTCAAGAAGAATGGCACCTGGCGGATGTGTGTGGATTACGCGGACTTAAATAAGGCTTGTCCGGCTGATCCCTTTGCTCTCCCCCGTATTGATCAAATCATTGATGCTACGGCGGGTTGCGAGTGATTGAGCTTTTTGGATGCTTACTCTGGCTATCATCAGATCAAAATGGCAGTTAAGGACCAGGAGAAGACGGCTTTCATCACTCCGTTTGGAGCCTTCTGCTATGTATCTATGCCATTTGGGCTCAAGAGTGTCCAGGCGACTTATCAGCGATGTGTACAGAATTGTCTCCACGATCAAATTGGGCGCAATGTTCATGCTTATGTGGATGACATTGTGGTGAAATCCAGGGAGAAGGAAACCTTGATATCTGATTTAAAGGAGACCTTTGATAATCTTCGGGTTCATAAGATGATGCTTAACCCGACCAAGTGTGTATTTGGTGTACCTGCAGGCAAGCTTCTGGGTTTTCTGGTCTCAAACAGAGGCATTGAAGCTAACCCGGAGAAGATCAAGGCAATCACCTCTTTGGCTAAACCAGCGTGCATCAATGATGTTCAGCGACTGGCGGGTCGTGTTGCTGCTTTAAGCCGGTTCGTAAGCCGGTTAGGTGAGAAGGCCCTACCGCTGTATCAGATGATGAAGAAAACAGACACTTTTATCTGGAGTGATGTTGCTAATACTGCCTTTGAAGATTTAAAGAGACAGTTGTCTGAGCCGCCGGTCCTTGCGGCTCCCATTGATAGGGAGCCATTACTGTTATATGTGGCTGCTAATGCACGAGCCGTCAGTGTTGCCATCATGGTGGAGCGCAAGGAGGCTGGCAAAGAGCATCCGGTTCAACGGCCATTTTATTACATCAGTGAGGTGCTCATTGAGTCTAAACAAAGGTATCCACATTGGCAGAAACTTGTTTACGGAGTGTTCATGGCAAGCCAGAAGCTGAAGTAGTACTTCCAAGGTCATCCTATCACTGTGGTAAGCTCTGCCCCCTTAGGAGACATCATACAGAATAGAGAGGCCACAGGACGAGTCGCCAAGTGGGCCATTGAGCTTGTGCCTGATGGTTTGAAATACATGCCTCAGACTGCTATCAAGTCTCAAGCCCTGGTGGATTTTATCAATGATTGGACAGAGTTGCAGGCACCTGAGGAGAAGCCAGATAACACATATTGGACTATTCACTTTGATGGGTCCAGGCAGTTAGAAGGCTCGGGGGCTGGAGTTGTTTTAGCTTCCCCTCGAGGTGAAAATTTTTGTTATGTGCTCCGGCTTATATTTCCTTGTACTAACAATGCAGCTGAGTACGAGGCCTTACTCCATGATCTCCGGATGGCCAAAGAGATGAATTTGAGCCGGGTAAGGTGCTTGGGCGACTCAGATCTCATGGTTCAATAGGTGTCAGGCAAGTGGGACTCCAAGGATCCCCTTATGGCGGCTTACCATCGTGAAGTTGATGCTGTGACTGGGCACTTCAAAGGTTATCAAGTGGAGCACATTGATCGAAGGAAGAATGAGGCGGCTGATGCTTTAAGCCGGCTGGGATCTCAGCGTAAGCCGGTGCTGCCTAACACCTTTCTCGACGTTTTGCATAATCCTTCTGTCAAGGTACCTACAGAGGAAGAACTAGCAGTGCCGGACCCGGAGGCACAACTGGTGGCAGCTCTTCACGTCATCCCGGATTGGACAGTGCCATATTTGGCCTATATGACCCAGGGAGAGTTGCCTGAGGATGAGACCTTGGCGAGACAAATCATCAGGCGGTCCAAATCTATGACGATTGTTCATGGCGAGTTACATCACCGCAGTGTCACTGGGGCGTTTCAACGTTGTGTGTCGCCTGCGGAGGGTCAAGAGATACTTCGTGAGATCCATGAAGGAGATTGTGGTCATCATGCCGGCTCAAAATCTCTTGTGGCCAAGGCTTTTCGTCATGGTTTCTATTGGCTGATGACTCATGCTGATGCGGAGGATCTAGTCAGCAAATGTGACGGATGTCAAAAATTCTCACGACGAGCTCATGTGCCGGCTCAAGAGTTGAGGATGATTCCAATTACTTGGCCGTTCGCAGTCTGGGGGCTTGACATGGTTGGACCTTTCAAGAGGTCTAACGATAAAAAGACACACCTCCTGGTGGTAGTGGATAAGTTTACAAAGTGGGTTGAGGCAGAGCCGGTCAGTAAGTGTGATGTAGCCACGGCGGTTCAGTTCATGAATAAGGTGATCTTTCGTTTTGGTTTTCCACACAACATCATAACTGATAATGGCACTAATCTCTCCAAGGGTGCCATGGAAGAGTTCTGTCAACGAGAACATATTCGGCTTGATGTTTCGGCTGTTGCTCATCCACAATCCAATGGTCAAGCAGAAAGAGCTAATCAGGAGATCCTGAAGGGTATCAAACCCCGGCTCTTGGTCCCCTTACAGCGGACTCCGGGTTGTTGGGTGGAGGAGTTACCCTCTGTACTGTGGAGCATCAACACTACGCCTAATAGATCTACAGGGTACACACCTTTCTTCATGGTGTATGGAGCAGAGGCAGTCCTGCCAAGTGACATTTGGCACGATTCACCCCGCGTGGCGGCTTACGTTGAGGCTGATAACGAAAAAGCTCGTCAGGATGCACTTGACTTGTCGGATGAGGAGTGAGACTTGGCAATAGCCCGCTCGGGATTTACCAGCAAGACCTGCGCCACTATCACAGCCGCCGGGTTAGAAGCAGAACCTTTCAGGAAGGCGACTTAGTGCTTCGGCTCATCCAGGATCAGTCTGATATGCACAAGAAATTCCCTCCTTGGGAAGGACCCTTTGTGGTCAGCAAGAATCTGAACAACGGGTCATACTACCTTATCGATGTTCGAGAGCACAAAGACTCACGTAAGTCGGAGGAGGAGACTCGCCGGCCATGGAATATCGCCCATCTTCGGCCCTACTATACTTGAGCCACCGGCTCTCAAGATGTATATTTTTTTTGATGATGTATATGTTATATGAAGCAATAAAGCAGGACCTCTATTCTTTTTACCCTCAATGGTTTACATGTCTTCTTTATCAGGTGGTGGAAACAACCAACAGGGAGCGAATCATATCTGAATCCGGCTTTCCCTTTGGTCCGGCTTATGATCATATCTGAATCTAGCCATGATCACTTGGGGGCTTCCTGCTCAAACATAGGTCGTATCCGAACCAAAGAGAACATAGCTGTCGATACCCACTTGATCGGCATACTGCCAAACCCACTTAGGGGCTTCTTGATCATATTTGAATCATAGCTTAACCCCTTTGGGTCTGACGTGGATCGTATTCGAATCAGCGTCATTAAACAACTCTTATGGTCACTTGGGGGCTTCCTGTTCAAACATAGGTCGTATTCGAACCAAAGAGAACATAGGTGTCGATACCCACTTGATCGGCATCGCCAAAGCCACTGGGGGCTATATGATCGTATTCGAATCTTAGCTTAACCCCTTTGGAACGGTTCACTGATCGTATTCGAATCAGAGGCCTTTTAAATTTTGTTTATTATTCATCATACTTTGTAAGTGTAAATGTTTGACTATCGTGAGGCCTTTCTCGAAAGTACTATGGGGTTCTTGTTCCACCGGTTTAATATTGGTCACTTTAGTTGTTAAGGGCCAGGTGAACATCATATGTGCCAACTTTCAGGAGTTAAACTTACCCTCATGATTTAGGTCACATAAACCGGCAAGATTACCAAAAGGATCGCAGGTATGCTATTGTGATTATGTTTAACAAATATAATCATAAACCGGCCTTTATATGATGTTTTGGTTCGCACTCCGGGTTATCAATACCTTATGTGACCCCCAATGCGATAAATCGCAAAGGGAATTTTGCTTGTTTTATATGCAGGATAAGGCAAGCAAATTTTTAACATCAAGGAAATAAAAGATCAACATAAGCTGGAAGTATATAGCGATGGCGGCTTACGAAAGTATTAAGTGCCATAAACATGCGCGAAGGCATGACAAAAATTGAGAGGTTTTTCTACCCTATTACAAGACTCCCCGAGTCTGAATAATGAAGCATTGTTTTTGCAAAGTCATAAACGCCTGGCGGTTCACTCCGTTGGTTGGCTTGAAGATTCCGGGTTATCCTTCTCCGCCTCTCCGTCGGCTACCCTGTCCTGGAAGGTTGACGAGGCCCAGTCAATGCCACTCAAGGCTTCAAACTCAGCTTCATCATCTATTAAACCGGCTGGGTCCACTTCAGGGGCAAAGGTATGCTTACGAGTTGGAGGGATCAGGTTGACTTCATCATAGTGAGGTGTTGGAATTCTCCGATTCTCACTGTCATAGCCCGGCTGATACTTGGTAAGGTCAGTATCATTCCCAATGAGAGTAGCCACAGGACGTATGTCTTTCACACATGCGGTGAAGTCTGTCTCGTTGAATAAAGAGCCATCTACCTTCAAGATGGGATACCCAAGAGCAATGTCTGCCGGGTCTAACTCTGGAAGCCACGCCTTGGCCCAGCTCAATGCAGCTATAGCCCCGGCTCTGGCAGATGCCCGTCTTAGCTCTTGGACCCGCTGGGGTAGCATGGCAAGCCGCTTTAGCACATCTTGCAGGAGATGGGGAACGTCATTTGATAAATCCACAACGGGCAAAGCACGTTGTGACCTGGTGTACAGTTGTTCCACTAGAGTGTAAACCGCTTTCAGTTTGATCAACATGTTCTGCTTGAGGTTTGTGCTCCTGGGGCCTGCTGATGACCCACAAGTATAGGGGATCTATCGTAGTCCTTTCGATAAGTAAGAGTGTCGAACCCAACGAGGAGCAGAAGGAAATGATAAGCGGTTTTCAGCAAGGTATTCTCTGCAAGTACTGAAATAAGTGGTAACAAATAGTTTTGTGATAAGATAAATGGTAACGAGCAACAAGTAACAAAAGTAAATAAAGTGCAGCAAAGTGGCCCAATCCTTTTTGTAGCAAAGGACAAGCCTGGACAAACTCTTATAATAGGAAAAGCGCTCCCGAGGACACATGGGAATATCGTCAAGCTAGTTTTCATCACGCTCATATGATTCGCGTTCGGTACTTTGATAATTTGATATGTGGGTGGACCGGTGCTTGGGTGCTGTTCTTACTTGAACAAACATCCCACTTATGATTAACCTCTATTTCAAGCATCCACAACTACAACAAAAGTATTAAGGTAAACCTAACCATGGCATGAAACATATGGATCCAAATCAGCCCCTTATGAAGCAACGCATAAACTAGGGTTTAAGCTTCTGTCACTCTAGCAACCCATCATCTACTTATTACTTCCCAATGCCTTCCTCTAGGCCCAAATAATGATGAAGTGTTATGTAGTCGACGTTCACATAACACCACTAGAGGTTAGACAACATACATCTTATCAAAATATCGAACGAATACCAAATTCACATGACTACTAATAGCAAGACTTCTCCCTTGTCCTCAGGAACAAACGTAACTACTCACAAAGCATATTCATGTTCATAATCAGAGGGGTAATAATATGCATGAAGGATCTGAACATATGATCTTCCACCAAATAAACCAACTAGCATCAACTACAAGGAGTAATCAACACTACTAGCAACCTACTAGCACCAATCCCGGACTTGGAGACAAGAATTGGATACAAGAGATGAACTAGGGTTTGGAGATGAGATGGTGCTTGTGAAGATGTTGATGGAGATTGCCCTCTCCCGATGAGAGGAGCGTTGGTGATGATGATGATGATTTCCCCCTCCCGGAGGGAAGTGTCCCCGGCAGAACAGCTCTACCGGAGCCCTAGATTGGTTCCGCCAAGGTTCCGCCTCGTGGCGGCGGAGTCTCGTCCCGAAAGGTTGCTTCTTATTTTTTTCTCATCGAAAGACTTCATATAGGAGAAGATGGGCGTCGGAGAGCCACCAGGGGGCCCATGAGGTAGGGGGGCGCGCCCAGGGGGGAGGGGCGCGCCCCCCACCCTCGTGAGCAGGGTGTGGGCCCCCTGGCCTTCATCTTTGGCGACAATTTTTCTTTATTTATTTTAAGATATTCCGTGGAGTTTCAGGACTTTTGGAGTTGCGCAGAATAGGTCTCCAATATTTGCTCCTTTTCCAGCAAGAATTCCAGCTGCCGGCATTCCCCCTCTTCATGGTAAACCTTGTAAGATAAGAGAGAATAGCCATAAGTATTGTGACATATCATGAAATAACAACCCATAATGCGATAAATATCGATATAAAAGCATGATGCAAAATGGACGTATCAACTCCCCCAAGCTTAGACCTCGCTTGTCCTCAAGCGAAAAGCTGATAACAATAAATATGTCCTCATGTTTAGAAGTAGAGGCATCGATAAAAATAAAATACGGACATGAAGGCATCATGATTATTTCATAACAGCAACATATATAGATTTTGTCATATGATTACTCATGTTCAAGTGATGATCTTTTCACAAAGTCAAAGTATGAATCAGAAACCTTATTGGGCACCACCAATTATAATCTCAGTCATTGAAACAATTGCAATTTATCATAACATCGGAAAGAGTCTATGTCAGAGCTTAAAAGCAAGCCCACATACTCAACTATCACTTAGTCCTTCATAATTGCTAACACTCACGCGATACTTGTGGTTACGAAGTTTTAATCGGACACAGAGAAAGATAGGGGCTTGTAGTTTTTTCCCCACAACCTTTTACCTCAAGGGTAGTGTCAACAATAATAATTCACGCTCCCCCACATCCAATTAGATATATATATATATATATCATGTTCTTTCCAACATGCTGAGCTTGCCAAAGGATAAAATAAAAAGAAGGAAGGGTGAAGATCACCGTGACTCTTGCATAAGGTAGAGGAAGATAATAAAAGATAGGCCCTTCGCAGAGGGAAGCAGAGGTTTTCATGCGCATTTAGGGTTGATGCACAAAATCTTAATGCAAAAGAACGTCACTTTACATTGCCCCTTGTATGTGAACCTTTATTATGCAGTCTGCCGCTTTTATTGCGTCCACAACAAGTTCATGCAAAGTTTATTTTCTCCACACTAATAAGTCATGCATATTTAGAGAGCAATTTTTATTGCTTGCACCGATGACAACTTACTTGAAGGATCTTACTCAATCCATAGGTAGATATGGTGGACTCTCATGGCAAAACTGGTTTAAGGGTATTTGGAAGCACAAGTAGTATTTCTACTTAGTGCTGAGAATTTGGCTAGCATGAGGGGGAAAGGCAAGCTCAACACGGTAGAGGAACCATGACAACACATTTTATCTCAGATGTAAGAAAACATAACTCATTATGTTGTCTTCCTTGTCCAACATCAACTCTTTAGCATGTCATATTTTAATGAGTGCTCCCAATCGTAAAAGATGTCAATGATAATATATCTTTATGTGAAACCTCTCTTTCCTTATTACTTCCTATTAATTGCAACGATGACCAAAGCTATATTTGCCAACTCCCATCAACTTTAAATCATCATACTCTTTCTATGTGAAGTCATTACTCTCAATAAGATCAATATGAACTCTTTGTTTCTTTTTATTCTTTTCTTTATTCACCCAAGATCATGGCAAAGTAATCAAGCCCTTGACTCAACACTAATCTTTATTATATATAGCTCACAGACTCGATTGCATAAAGGAATCATAAAGCAAAACTCAAAACTAGATCGTGCCATGACTTTACTCTACTAAATCAAGATACTACTAATAGGATCGAACTAAGAAAAACGGTAAAGATAGGAGTTGTGATGGTGATACGATACCGGAGCACCTCCCCCAAGCTTGGCAGTTGCCAAGGGGAGTGCCCATACCCATGCGATTATATCTCCTTCTTTGTTGTTGGCGGTGGAGGTGTTGTTGATGATGGAAGCTTGCCGTCCACCTTCCATGGCATAGGCTCACCCTCATAGAAGGATGATCGAGTCTCCGGAATCCTCAAATCTGCAACGGAAATAGTTCGAAACGAAAACAGAGGATATTTGTGTGATACGGTCGTCAAAACCTTCGGGAGAATATATAATGAATTTTTACCGACCAAAATACGTATCGTGCAAGAAAACAGAGTCCAGAAGGCACACGAGGTGCTCACGAGGTAGGGGGCGCACCCAGGGGGGTAGGGCGCGCCCTCCACCCTCGTGGAGGCCTCGTGACCTCCCCGGACTACTACTTATTTTTCTATTTTTCTAAATATTCCAACACGGAGAAATATTGCTTTAAAAATTGTTTTGGGGTCGGTTTACTTACGGTACCACATACCTATTCCTTTTCGGAGTCTGGAACGTTCTGGAAAGTGTCCCTTATGTATTCCTCCGGGGTTACGGTTTCAATAATATTGGTTTCAACATTTATGGGATTACCTGAGATATAATGTTTGATTCTTTGATCGTTTACCACCTTCGGATTTGTGCCTGCGAAGTTGTTGATTTTTATGGCACCGGAACAATAGACCTCCTCGATAACGTAAGGACCTTCCCATTTGGAGAGAAGTTTTCCTGCAAAAAATCTTAAACGAGAGTTGTATAGCAATACATCGTCACCTACATTACACTCACGCTTTTGTATCCTTTTTTCATGCTACCTTTTAACTTTTTCTTTAAACAGCTTGGCATTTTCATAAGCTTGGGTTCTCCATTCATCAAGTGAGCTAATATCAAATAACCTCTTCTCACCGGCAATTTTGAAATCATAGTTGAGCTCTTTAATAGCCCAATATGCCTTATGTTCTAATTCGAGAGGTAAGTGACATGCTTTTCCATAAACCATTTTATACGGAGACATACCCATAGGATTTTTGTATGCAGTTCTATAGGCCCATAATGCGTCATTCAGTTTCTTGGACCAATTCTTTCTAGACCTATTGACAGTCTTTTGCAAAATTAATTTGAGCTCTCTATTGCTCAACTCTACCTGACCACTAGACTGCGGGTGATAAGGAGATGCAATTCTATGATTAACATCGTATTTAGCAAGCATCTTATGGAAAGCACCATGAATAAAGTGTGAACCACCATCAATCATTAAGTATCTAGGGACTCCAAACCTCGGAAAAATAACTTCCTTAAGCATTTTAATAGAAGTGTTATGATCAACACTACTAGTTGGAATAGCTTCTACCCACTTAGTAACGTAATCAACAGCAACTAAAATATGAGTGTAACCATTAGAGGCAGGAAAAGGTCCCATATAATCAAAGCCCCAAACATCAAATGGCTCAATAACAAGTGAATAATTCATAGGCATTTCTTGACGTCTACTAATATTACCAATTCTTTGACATTCATCACAAGACAAAACAAACTTACAGGCATCCTTGAAGAGAGTAGGCCAATAAAACCCGGATTGCAATACCTTATGTGCAGTTCTATCTCCAGCGTGATGTCCTCCATAAGCTTCGGAGTGACACTTGCGTAGGATCTGTTCCTGTTCATGCTCAGGTACACAACGTCTAATAACACCATCTACTCCTTCTTTATAAAGATGTGGGTCATCCCAAAAGTAATGTCTCAAATCATAAAAGAACTTTTTCTTTTGTTGATATGTGAAGCTAGGTGGTATAAATTTAGCAACAATATAATTAGCATAATCAGCATACCACGGAGTGCTACGAGAAGTACTTATGACATTTAATTGCTCATCAGGAAAGCTATCATCAATAGGTAGTGGGTCATCAAGAACAATCTCTAGCCTAGACAAGTTGTCTGCAACGGGGTTCTCAGCTCCTTTTCTATCAACAATATGTAAATCAAATTCTTGAAGCAAGAGAACCCATCTAATAAGTCTAGGTTTAGCATCTTTCTTTTCCATAAGATATTTAATAGCAGCATGATCGGTGTAAATAGTTACTTTAGAATCAACAATATAGGGTCTGAATTTATCACAGGCAAACACAACTGCTAAGAGTTCCTTTTCAGTAGTAGCATAATTTCTTTGAGCATTGTCTAGAGTCTTACTAGCATAATGGATAACATTTAATTTCTTATCAACTCTTTTCCCTAGAACAACACCTACAGCATAATCACTAGCATCACACATAATTTCAAAGGGTAAATTCCAATCAGGTGGCTGAACAATAGGTGCAGAGACTAATGCTTTATTGAGTATTTCAAATGCTTCTACACAATCATCATCAAAGGCAAATGGTACATCTTTTTGTAATAAATTAGTCAGAGGCCGAGAAATTTTCGAGAAGTCCTTAAGGAACCTCCTATAAAATCCGGCGTGACCAAGGAAACTTCTTATACCTTTGATGTCCTTGGGACATGGCATCTTTTCAATAGCGTCAACCTTGGCTTTATCAACTTCAATACCTCTTTTAGAAACTTTGTGCCCCAAGACAATACCTTCGTTAACCATAAAGTGGCACTTTTCCCAATTCAAGACAAGATTAGTTTCTTCACATCTCTGCAAAACTCGATCAAGATTGCTCAAGCAATCATCAAAAGAGGAACCATAGACGAAAAAGTCGTCCATGAAAACCTCACAAATCTTTTCACAAAAATCAGAGAATATAGCCATCATGCATCTTTGAAAGGTAGCAGGTGCATTACATAAACCAAAAGGCATACATCTATAAGCAAAAGTACCAAAAGGGCATGTAAAAGTAGTCTTTGATTGATGTTTAGCCGACACAGGTATTTGAGAGAAACCAGAATAACCATCTAGAAAGCAATAATGTGTATGTTTGCATAATCTTTCTAGCATTTGATGAATAAAAGGTAAGGGGTAATGATCTTTCTTAGTAGCTTTATTTAATTTGCGGAAATCAATTACCATCCTATAACCTATGATAATTCTTTGCGGGATCAATTCATCTTTATCATTAGGGACAACAGTAATACCTCCCTTCTTAGGGACACAGTGGACAGGACTTACCCATTGACTATCAGCAACGGGATAAATTATACCTGCCTCCAGAAGCTTGAGTATTTCTTTTCTTTCCACTTCTTTCATTTTAGGATTCAAACATCGTTGAGGATCACAAACTGGTTTGGCATCAGCTTCCAAATTTATTTTATGTTGACATAGAGTGGGACTGATGCCTTTAAGATCATCCAGAGTATATACAATAGCGGCACGGTGCTTTTTCAGAGTTTCCAATAATCTTTCTTCTTCATGCTCTGAAAGGTTAGCACTAATAATAACATGATATATTTTCTTTTCATCAAGATAAGCATACTTAAGATTATCAGGCAACAGTTTAAGCTCAAACACGGGATCACCCTTGGGTGGGGGAGGATCCCCTAGGATTTCAATAGGCAAATTGTGTTTCAGAATAGGTTTCTGTTCAAAGAATACTTCATCTATTTCCCTTCTATCATTCATGAACATCTCATTTTCATGATCTAGCAAATAATGTTCTAAAGGATCACTAGGAGGTACAACAATAGAAGCAAGACCAATAATTTCATCCTTACTAGGCAATTCTTCCTCATGATGTTGTTTACTAAATTTGGAGAAATTAAACTCATGAACAATATCATCCAAGCCAATAGTAACAACATTCTTTTCGCAGTCTATCTTAGCATTAACAGTATTCAAGAAGGGTCTACCAAATATAATGGGACAAAAGCTATCTTGTGGAGAACCAAGAACAAGAAAATCAGCGGGATATTTGGTTTTCCCACAGAAGACTTCAACATCTCTAACAATTCCCATTGCAGATATAGTATCTCTATTGGCAAGTTTAATTGTAACATCAATATCTTCTAACTCAGCAGGTGCGATATCATGCATAATTTCTTTATATAAGTCCATGGGTATAACACTAGCACTAGAACCCATATCACATAAGCCATGATAACAATGATCTCCTATTTTAACAGAAATAACAGGCATGCCTACCACGGGTCTATGTTTATCTCTATCACAGGGTTTAGCAATTCTAGCAGTTTCACCAGAGAATTCAATGACATGCCCATCAATATTATCGGACAAGAGATCTTTAACAATAGCAATATTAGGTTCTACTTTGACTTGCTCAGGAGGTGTATAAGTTCTAGTATTGCTTTTACAAACAACAGTTGAAGCTTTAGCATGATCCTTTACTCTAGCAGGGAAAGGTGGTTTCTCAACATAAGAGGTAGGAACAATAGGATCATTATAAGTGATGGTTTCTTCTTCAACTTTAATAGGTGCAGCTACTTTTACTTCTATGGGAGGATGATATTTAAACCACTTCTCCTTGGGGAGATCAACATAAGTAGCAAAAGATTCACAGAAAGAGGCTACTATCTCAGAGTCAAGTCCATATTTAGTGCTAAACTTACGGAAAATATCGGTATCCATAAAAGATTTAACACAATCAAACTTAGGTGTCATACCTGACTCCTTACCTTCGTCGAGGTCCCAGTCTTCAGAGTTGCATTTAATTCTATCCAATAAATTCCATCTGAATTCAATAGGCTTCATCATAAAAGAGCCAGCACAAGAAGTATCAAGCATGGTTTTATTATTATCAGAGAGCCGAGCATAAAAATTCTGAAGAATTGTCAATTTTGAGAGCTCATGATTGGGGCATGAATATAACATGGATTTAATCCTCCCCAAGCTTGAGCGATGCTTTCTCCTTCGCGAGGCCAAAAATTATATATATAATTGCGATCACGATGAACAAGATGCATAGGGTAATACTTTTGATGAAATTCCAATTTAACTCTTTTATAGTTCCATGATCTCGTATCATCACATAGCCTATACCATGTCGATGCGTCTCCCTTCAAATATAAAGGGAAAGCCTTCTTCTTAACAACATCATCGGGTATACCTGCAAGCTTAAATAATCCACAAATATCATCCAAATAGCGTAGATGCTCGTCGGGATGCTTTGTCCCATCTCCTGTAAAAGTATTAGCCAGCAGTTTTTCCATAATACCCGAAGGAAATTCAAAAGGAGTTTCATTTTCAATAGGTTCAGTAGGTTGGGGAGCAACTCTTTGCTCTACTGGACGGGGTGAAGATACCCCGAACAAGCCCCTCAGAGATTCACTTTCCATAGTAACAAGTGACAGAAAATTTCAGCACACTATATAAATTTTTCCTTACCAAATTCCACTTACCAAAGGCGCTACACTCCCCGGCAACGGCGCCAGAAAAGAGTCTTGATGACCCACAAGTATAGGGGATCTATCATAGTCCTTCCGATAAGTAAGAGTGTCGAACCCAACGAGGAGCAGAAGGAAATGATAAGCGGTTTTCAGCAAGGTATTCTCTGCAAGTACTGAAATAAGTGGTAACAGATAGTTTTGTGATAAGATAAATGGTAACGAGCAACAAGTAACAAAAGTAAATAAAGTGCAGCAAAGTGGCCCAATCCTTTTTGTAGCAAAGGACAAGCCTGGACAAACTCTTATAATAGGAAAAGCGCTCCCGAGGACACATGGGAATACCGTCAAGCTAGTTTTCATCACGCTCATATGATTCGCGTTCGGTACTTTGATAATTTGATATGTGGGTGGACCGGTGCTTGAGTGCTGTTCTTACTTGAACAAACATCCCACTTATGATTAACCTCTATTGCAAGCATCCGCAACTACAACAAAAGTATTAAGGTAAACCTAACCATGGCATGAAAGATATGGATCCAAATCAGCCCCTTACGAAGCAACGCATAAACTAGGGTTTAAGCTTCTATCACTCTAGCAACCCATCATCTACTTATTACTTCCCAATGCCTTCCTCTAGGCCCAAATAATGGTGAAGTGTTATGTAGTTGACGTTCACATAACACCACTAGAGGTTAGACAACATACATCTTATCAAAATATCGAACGAATACCAAATTCACATGACTACTAATAGCAAGACTTCTCCCTTGTCCTCAAGAACAAAAGTAACTACTCACAAAGCATATTCATGTTCATAATCAGAGGGGTAATAATATGCATAAAGGATCTGAACATATGATCTTCCACCAAATAAACCAACTAGCATCAACTACAAGGAGTAATCAACACTACTAGCAACCTACTAGCACCAATCCCGGACTTGGAGACAAGAATTGGATACAAGAGATGAACTAGGTGATGTAGGGCGGAACCCTAGGGGCCGATCTTTCACGTTTGGAGAGGATCCTACGGGGAAAACACGAAGAACACGCGAAAGCACAAAGGGGAAACACGGGGAAAACAAGGGGAATCACGAAACCGACAAGGAATCAATCACACAAGTGCTATGAAAGTGCGTTATATCGACTAGAGGGGGGGTGAATAGGCGATTTTTATGAATTCTTCACTGAGGAATTTGCCGGTGAGGAAATTCCTTAGCGAAGAACTACTTGCAGCGGAATAAGTACTCAGAAGTAAGTATAACAGGATACAAGCATGGTCATCATGATGAAATGAAGACAAGCACAGAGTATAGAAAGCGTAATCACAAGATAACAAGATGAAGACAAACAGACTGAAGAAATTGAACTGAGGAAATTGAGAAAGTCTTCAGTCAAAGTCTTCAAACACAGATATGAACAACATTCAACACAGTAATGAGGAAATGAAAGTGTTGTGGAGATAGAACCATTTAGTTGGTGAAGACAATGATTTGGTAAACCAGTTCCAACTGCTGTCTTAGTTGTACGTCTGGTTGGAGCGGCTGAGTATTTAAACTCGAGGACACGCAGTCCCGGACACCCAGTCTCTGAGCCGCAACTCAGGACACCCAGTCCTCACTGTATTCTCCTTGAACTAAGACCACGCAGGTCTCGTCCAATCACTCATGGTAAGTCTTCAGGTGACTTCCAAACCTTCACAGACTTGGTCACTCGGCAATCCACAATTCCTCTTGGATGCTCTAGACCTTGACGCCTAATCGTCTGGAAGAAGCACAGTCTTCAAAGGTAACAAGCGTCGGATCCATGCAGGATCAATTTCTTCAGTGATGCTCAATCACTTTGGGTTTGTGGGGGTTTGGTTTTGGGATTTTCCTCACTTGATGATTTTCGCTCGAAGTCCTCGGAGGATGGGTTGCTCTCAAATGACAAGTGTCAAGTTCTCTCGGAGCAGCCAACCAACTAGTGGTTGTAGGGGGATGCTATTTATAGCCTAGGGAGCAGCCCGACATGATAAGACATAAATGCCCTTCAATGATATGACCGTTAGGTGGATAAGATATTTTGGACAGCCGGCGCGCAACACAGCAACGGTCGGAAATTTGACTCTCAAATTCCTCAGGGCTATCATGTTCCTCACTATGTAGGCAATTCACACTGGCGAATTCCTAACTCCTCAGTCAGAGCAAAGTCCTCAGTGACCAGAAGAACCGCGTCTCTGTCACTGAAGAAATTGACTGAACCGTATGAGATTTCCAATGGCTTCACTTGAAGGGATTGGTAGGTGTAGGATTTTGAGTTGAGCATCACATGGAAATTTTTCCTTAGTATTTCCTCGATCCCCTTTAACAGTACGGTGTTTCCTATGACTCAAGAAAGGGAAAATGAAGCTACGAAAACAAAAGTCTTCACGCTTCATGTTCCTCAAATGAATACCAAGTCTTCAAGGTCACACCAATTTCTTCACTTTCAAAGTCTTCAGAAAGTCTTCAGAATATCAAAGTCTTCAGTCGAAGAACTTCATTTTTAGGGGTCGACTTTCTCTGTAAATATCAAACTCCTCATAGACTTATAGACCTGTGTACACTCACAAATGCATCAGTCCCTTAACCTATAAGTCTTCAATACACCAAAATCACTAAGGGGCACTAGATGCACTTACAATCTCCCCCTTTTTGGTGATTTATGACAACATAGGTTAAGTTTTCGACGGGGATAAACATATGAAGTGTAAATACTGACATTGAGGAATTTGATTGCAAGATATAGAAGAACTCCCCCTGAAGATGTGCATAGTGAGGAATTTGCTTTTGAGGCAATGCACATTTGAAGAATTGAATCATGGAGATCTCCCCCTATATCTTGTAATTCATACACGCATTTGATATATAATATGAAGAATTTGAAATGCATGATGAAATATGGTGCCTGATGAGATTCAACATGCGTGCAATAATATTAACGCGGAATAAGCATGCAGAATAGCACATCAAAAGTATCAGAGCTCAGTGCATCAAAAGCATCAGAGCACGACCAAAAGTATCACGGCACCATTGGGTTTAAGATTACAACTCGATCCAATAAAAGTTTTAGAAGAACGAGAGTTGTAACTTAAAAAAACGCCCTTAGTATAGACCCGCTTGAAGACTAACTCAGATTTCTCCCCCTTTGTCCTCAAATGACCAAAAGGATCGAAACTGAGGACTAACGCCCCTGAAGAATTTCACATTGATGGAGGAGCGCCAGCGTTGTCGGGGTTGTTTGTTGTAGCAGGGCCTGCCGCAGTGTCGTCCAAATCTTCATACTCATCAGTGTCGCGCGATGAATAATAAGAGCTGGCCACCAGTGGAGGAACTTTGACCCTCTTGAATTTCTTCGGAGGAGGTGCAAACCAGTCAAATTCTTCCTTGAGACCCATAGTCTTCAGTTCTTCAGCGCTATAAACATGAGTGAGAACAGCCCAGGTGCGGTTGAGGGTTTCATGAAGGTAGTAGTGGTTCTTCTTCACTGCATTATGTGTTGAGGTCATGTTGTGAAGAATTGCACCAAACTGACGCTTTACCCATTTGTGATTGCGATCAACCTTCTGATGAAGACTGAGGAGCAACTCACGATCGGTCATCACCCTGGGTGCTGTTGCTTGAGGATTTTGCTTGGCTGAGGTATTTGCGGCAGTGTCATGTGTGGCAGAGTCGTCATTGGTTGAGTAAGATGTAGCCAGACGAAATTGACCATCCAATGGACGAGTGCCTTCATTGATCACAGCAGCTGCCTTGCCCTTATCATCAGATGAATAAACTGGCCGTTTGAGGACTTCAATGGGAGGCAAGTAACTACCGTGGTTCAGAGTGTCAGCTTTGTAATTCAGTGAAGATCTTGCCCTTATGAATCTCGTAATCCAAGGCGCATAGGGCTTTAGCTCGAATGGTGACATGGCAACGTTTGCCAGAGTCCTCATGAAGAAATCATGGAAGTTGACGGGAACGCCATGAATGATGTTTAAAAGCATGTTCTTCATGATGCCAACGACTTCTTCATCATTTGAATCGTGGCCTTTGATAGGACTCATTGTCTTCGTCAGAATGCGATAGACAGTCCGGGGCACATAGAGCAATTCCTTGACGAGGAATTTGGTCCGTGGGGCCTGCCCTGGCTTCAAAGGCTTCATGAGCACTTGCATATAATGATTTGTCAGTTCAGGGTCATTGTAGATGCAACATGCACTGTCATGGGGAGGATCAAGAGGAAGGACACGAAGCAATTCAGTTGCTGGTGCCTTATAGTGAGTGTTTTCGGTCATCCAATCCAACACCCATGAATTGACATCTTCAGCATCTCCGGTGATATGCAGTGTGGCGTAGAATTGAAGAATGAGTTCTTCATTCCAATCACAGATGTCAGTGCTGAAATTGAGTAGTCCTGCATCGTGAATAACACTGAGGACTGGCTCGAAGCATGGCAGAGATTCCATATCCACGTGAGGAATATGTTCATGATTGAAGATTTTGTCCTTGTCAAACAGCACTGAGGAATAGAAGTTGGCTTGACTAGCAGTCCAGAAACGCCTCTTCCTTATGCGAGCAGAGTCATATGGATTATAGTCAGTGAAGAACACATGCTCAGAAAAGAAGTCTTCAGCCTTGAACTTTTGCTTGCTTGAGAACGGATTCTTCGGTTTGGGCAGAGGAGTGTCAGTGATTTGCAGCACAACCTTAGGAATCGCGAGCTCAGGTTCTTCAGGCTGAGGAATTTCTGGTTCCTCTTCTTGTGCAACTTGAGGATCAACAACAGCAGGTTCTTCAGCACTAGCGGCTGGAATTTCTTCATGAACAGAAGGAGCGGGATGAGTTTCTTCAGAGCCCATCTGAACTGTGGTTGCCGGGGACTGAGGAATTTGTTGGATTGGTGTGAATGGAGGAGTATTGGGATGCTGACTTTCCTAAAAGTCATCGTTCATCACGGGAGTGGTGCATCCAATATCCACATCTTCATCTTCATTTTCAATTTCCTCAACACCAGCCTCTTCAGCTGTGAACTGAGGCATAGGTGAGGAAATGATTGGCGTTGAAGGGATTGCTTCCACTTCAATTTCTTCATCAAGCTGCTCTGACGTAGCAGCAGACTGATTTTCTTCATCAGATCCGCTTGGGATCTTGTAGTCTTCTCCATAAGGAACAATCTCCTTTGATGACATGGAGGAAATTGGAACAGCATCAATAGGATTTTCAATAGAGCTGGTCATTGGGTTCATTTTCTTCGCAGCCGAAGAATTTGACGCAGCTGATGCCTTCCTTTTCTTCACTGCAGCTCGCTCGGCAGCCTTGGTTTTCTTCACTTCATAGGCAAAAGGAAGAATTAGAGTTGGTGTAGGCGCGGGAGGAGCTGAGGAATCTGGTTGATTTTCTTCAGGCGCAACTGGTGCAGTTGCCCTGATCTCTTCAGTTTCTTCAGGCGCACCACTAGTGGATGCCCTGGCAATTTCTTCAGCGGCTGGGATGGAGTCATCAGCCCTGGAACTTACATTTTCATCAGCAGGCTGAAAGTCATCAGCGGTGCTGGCATGTTCTTCAGCAGGCTGAGCAGAGTCTGCAGCCTGAGGATTTTCTTGTTGCGATGGGGCTGCAACAGTTGTCATTTTCTTCATCAGGTTGACGAATCTCACTTTGGCTCCTTGCCAATCAGCATAGTATGCATCAAAGTCTTTGCTGAGGGCTTGAATTTCAGACTAAGCCTTGAGAAGTTCCTCAGGTGTCAGTCTGACAACATTCTTCTTCAGGAGCTTCTCCTTTCTAGATTGAGCCTTCTTGATCTCACGTGCCTTCTCAAATTTCCATTTCTCTTGAGTGATGAAATGGGTCAGCATGTGACTTTGACCGGGAGTCAGAGGAAGATCAGGCATTGGAGTGTTTGGATCCTTGTGCCAGGGATCAATGTAATCGAGGATCTTCTTCGGATCCAAAAGAAGTGGCACAGATGTGCCTTTGGCTCTAGCGGCCTTCACTTGTCTGTCTCTGATGATTTCTGCAAGTTCATCATCAGAAGCTTCATCATCAGAGGGCACTTGGAATGCAACCTGTTTCTTCCTTGGACTTGGCCGAGGATCGCGTCCAACTGTTGGTTTAGTCTTCAACAGAGTGGGGCCTGATGAGGACATTGGTGCAGCTGAGAAACTTGCTGAGACACCAGAAGCAATTGAAAAACCAGTAGTCCTTTGGCATGTAGCTAGATGCACAGGAGTTGAGGACTTTGGTGGAGCAGTAGCGGTCTGAGGAATTTGCCGTGAGGGCATAGCCGAGGAACTTGGCCGTGAGGGCGCTGTTGGTGAAGCACTTGGCTTGCGAGCAGACTTCTTTGGCATTGATTTCCTCGGTCTGACCGAGGTCTCAGCAGCAGCAGCAGTGGCAGAATCCTCATTGAATTTCTTCACAGCCTCCTTGGTTTGTCTTGCCAATTTGGCTTGGCGTTTTGCCCATTCTTCAGGAAAGTCCTCACCACTTTTGATGCTAGTGGGATCAGCTACTTGGCCAGGTGCCAATGGAGCTCCAGGGCATGGAGGATTGAGGGCGAATTTCTTCATGTACTTTGGAGTAACATATCGATATTCCCTCCATTCTCTTGCCCATCTCCGTTCAATTCTCTGAATACGCACCTTGCGCTGATTCTTGTTCTCTTTGCCAAACTTGGCTTCATCGGGTGTGCAATAGTCCTTATAGAGTTCATCAGGGATTTCGAAAGCAGTCATGACCTCAGGCCTCTTTCCTCCTTTCTGTGGTCTCTTTCCTTCAGCCATATTCTTCAGATGAGGAATTTGAACAATTGAACACTCTGAAGAAGTATGCAGTTTTTCTTCGAGGAACGCTGCAAATGAGTTAAGTTGATGAGAACCTAGTGATTCAGCAGCGGACATGAGTACCTGTGAACAGAGTGTAGGTGCGAGGAATTTGAAGAGGTCATATGCGTTCTCAAAAGATTTTTCGAAAAGACAAGTTTTGAGGAATTTTGACCAGATGAGCCTTGAGGAATTTCACCAAGCGTTTTGTCTCAGGTTCCAGAGTTGTATAGATCGAAGATCCACACAATTGAGGAATCTTGAAGAAATTGATTGCTTAGAGAAATAGTTCAAGATCATACGATCCGTGAGGTGTTCATATGTGTGAGGATTTGAAGAAAAACACCTTTGAAGATTTTCAGGAAAGCTTGAGAATCAAAGTGAGTAATAAAAGTAACTTTTAATTACCCGAAACGAAGAACACGACGAACTGAGATGAACAGATGTGAAGTTCGTTAGGTTAGATCTCCCACGCCCTAACTTGGCAGAGGGAGACATCTACGGCGGCGGCGGAGTGAAGATTTCCGCAACCGGCGCGAGTACGACGGCGACGAGATCGAGGCAGTGAAGCTCTTCCTCACCGGCGACGATGGAGTAGCGGCGGCGCTAGGGTTTGAGGAGCTCGAGCGAGGGACAGCGGCCGAGCAGAGTAAATAAAGTGAGGAAGGGGAGAGGGGTATTTATAGCCACGGTAAAAACTGTTCGCCCGAAGATTTTGGGACGAACATGCCCCTGCCCTTTCTCCTTCACGCGACATGTGTCACCCACGTACTGTGCAGATGAGATCGTGTAAGATCGTGGGTGAATAAAATAATGCATCGTGGGATGCGGAACGGTTTGAGCGGTAAAACCGAAAATCTGGATAAGATTTGTTTTAAAGTTTCGTTCGCAATTTCTTCAGCTGACAAGGACACAGTGAAGACTTTGAACGAGTTTCAATTAGAACGCACATGAAGAATTTGTGAATAGATTGGGTTGAGTATAGCATAGAGGGGGAAGGGTCCGATCACATTCACTTAGCAGAAAACGCAACTTGAAGAAATAGCCATAAGTGAATGCTGTAGAGGACATAAACTCATATATATATATATATATATATATATGTATCCAATGAAGAAAAACGACGGAAACAGTGAAGATTTTGCAAAGTTGAAGAATTTGAAAAACTGAAGAATTTCAAAAATGAGGAAAAACTCAAATTGAAGATTTTCAACTTTTGTGGTGGCGTGACCCACCATATAAGAATGATGATTTCAGACACCGCGTACAATTGTCGTATCATTAATTTCTTCACACTTAGAGTGTTATTCTTCATTGATTGAAGAAAAACGTTTCTTCATGTGTTGCACATCTAAGTCATCAATTTTGCATAAGTGTTAGGATGTGTGTCCTTTTCAAAGAACATTCGAAGATTCTAAAATATTTAGCTCACACCGCAACTTGCTAAATCTCTTCTCATCCAAGGGCTTAGTGAAGATATCAGCTAGCTGTTCTTCAGTCTTCACGTGCTCGATGGAGATGTCGCCCTTCAACACATGATCACGAAGAAAATGATGATGAATCTGGATGTGCTTTGTCTTCGAGTGCTGAACTGGGTTGTGAGCAATCTTGATGGCACTCTCATTTTCACAGAGGAGAGGCACATTCTTCACGTTGATGCCATAGTCCTTGAGGGTTTGCTTCATCCAAAGCAGTTGAGCACAACATGAGCCAGCAGCAATGTATTCAGCTTCAGCAGTAGATAGTGATACGCAGTTCTGTTTCTTCGAGGACCAATAGACCAAAGATCGTCTGAGGAAATGACAAGTGCCAGATGTTGACTTGCGGTCCACACGATCACCAGCATAGTCAGAGTCAGAATATCCAATGAGATTAAAAGCAGAGCCCTTGGGGTACCATAATCCTAGTGTTGGTGTGTGAGCTAGATATCGAAGAATATGCTTCACAGCCTTATGGTGTGATTCCTTCGGTGCAACTTGAAATCGGGCACACATGCAAACACTAAGCATTATATCTGGCCTAGATGCACATAAGTACAATAAAGAACCAATCATGGAGCGGTATACCTTGTGATCAAAGTCAATACCATTTTCATCAGTGCATAGATGGCCATTTGTGGGCATAGGAATTTTGACGCCTTTGCAATCTTGCATGCCGAATTTCCTCAGTACATCTTTGAGGTATTTCTCCCGAGATATGAATATGCCATTGCGCTGCTGACGAATTTGAAGACCTAAGAAGAATTTCAACTCTCCCATCATAGACATTTGATATTCTGGTGCGCTAATGTCATCGATGATCTTCTCCACTTGCACTTCTTTTGCAACGCGAGGATGAGCTTGTTGTCGCCGAGGAATTTGATCATCATTTTCTTCAGCACCATTTTCCTCATCATGTTCTTCAGGTGCATCAGCTCGACGTTCTTCATGAACAGGAATGAATTCTTCAGCAGATTCTTCAGTAGGAATGACATCTTCAGTTGCCTTGAGCTTGATAGCATCCTCAGGTGCTGGTTCATCTAACACGGAAGGTAGGTGCTCTCTTTGCGAGCCATTAGTTTCATCTAACCACACATCTACAGTGTCAACAATCTTGTGAAGAACAATGTTGAAGACTCTGTAGGTGTGCAAGTCCTTTCCGTAACCAAGCATAAAACCTTCATGTGCTTTCGGTGCAAATTTAGAGTTGTGGTGAGGATCTCTAATCCAACATTTAGCACCGAAGACTTTGAAATAACTCACATTGGGTTTCTTGTCAGTGAGGAGTTCATAGGCCGTCTTCTTGAAGAATTTGTGAAGATACACTCTGTTGATGATGTGGCATGCAGTATCAATTGCATCAATCCAAAAACGCTGAGGCGTTTTGTATTCATAAAGCATAGTGCGAGCCATCTCAACAAGAGTTCTGTTCTTGCGCTCCACGACGCCATTTTGCTGAGGAGTATAGGGAGAAGATAACTCATGAGTAATACCAAGTTCATCAAGATAGGCATCAAGACCGGAATTCTTGAACTCATTTCCATTGTCACTTCTGATGTGCTTGATCTTCACACCAAAGTTGGTTGAAGCCCTCGAGGAAAATCGTTTGAAGACTTCTTGCACTTCATGTTTGTAAGTAACAATGTGTACCCATGTATATCAAGAATAATCATCAACAATGACAAAACCATATAGAGATGCATCATTAGTGACTGCTGAGTAATGATTAGGTCCGAAGAGGTCCATGTGAAGCAATTCGAATGGACGAGTAGTGGTCATGATAGTCTTCGCTGGATGCTTGGCCTTGGTCATTTTTCTAGCTTTTCAGGCTCTGCATAAGTGATCCTTGAGGAATTTGACATTTTCAATGCCAATGACATGCTTCTTCTTTGCAAGCGTGTTCAAATTCCTCATGCCTGCGTGACCAAGTCGTCGATGCCATAGCCAGCCTTCTGAAGCTTTTGCAAGTAGGCACACGGCTGGTTGTGGTCCTGTAGAGAAATCAACAATATACAAATCTCCTCTCCTAAAGCCTTCGAAGACTTTGGAATTGTCAGCTTCCATAATCACAACATAGCGATACTTACCAAAGACAACAACCATATCAAGATCATAAAGCATTGAGACTGACATGAGATTGTATCCTAAGGACTCAACAAGCATGACTTTGTCCATGTGTTTATCCTTAGAGATTGCAACCTTACCAAGACCTAATACCTGACTTTTGCCTTTGTCAGCAAAGATGATATGCTTCAGAGGTGACGGTGATAAGGGAGCATCCATCAATAGATTCTTGTCACCAGTCATGTGATTTGTATATCCACTATCGAGGACCCATTCAGTGGTTTTGGGTTGATCATCCTGCAGATGAATTAGTGTAACTTACAATCTCATATGCTTCATCAGTGAAGAATATGGTATCAAGTTCATCAGATGAATTTCATCAAGCAGTAAACAGATATAGCAGTATGAGGACGTGTGAAATGAAAGTTCATTTCATCATGATTCGCCTGCGTCCTTTCAGGCATTTTGTCAGGTCCCCAGCAAATTCTTCAGACGTTAAAGCACGTCTGGAGACCTGACCCTGCAGAAGAGATTAGTTCTTTTTCTTCACCACCCACATCTGAAGGGGTGGCAAAGAGTTCATCACTCTGCGAGCACCATATGAGAAAGGTGGCAAAGATGCCAAACCATTTCGATTCACATAAGAGGGGTTAGGGTAAGCATATGAATAAGTAGAGAAATTCTTCGAGGACTTATGAACATAATGATTTGAAGAATAATGCACATATTCATAGCCCTTAGCTCTACCCTGCGACACAGAGTTGTTAGCACGATGATAATCATATGAGGACTTTGATCCTTTTGAGGAATTTGATCCATGTGAGGAATTTGGTCCGTATGAGGACTTGGATTCATATGAAGAGTTTGGTCCATATGAAGAATTTGATCTGGGGTTCCTGTTCTTCACAGGTGGTGTCATGAGGACATTCACCTGAAGACTTTCAACATAACTTTTGGGAACCCAGATCTTCTTCATAGGGGAACCGTTCCTGCAGTTAGTGCCAACATATCTAGCAAATACTTCACCATTCTGATTTTTGAACAGTTTATAGTTGGAGTCAAATGACTCATCAGAAGAATGAGGAGATGCACATGTAAAGCCAGATAAGTTAGATGGATCAACTGGAGGTCCCTTTGCAGCAACCCATGAGGTTTTAGGGTACTGCTCAGGCTTCCAATATGTTCCATCAGCATTGAGTTTCCTCTCAAAGGCAATACCCTCTTTCCTAGGGTTTCTGTTGAGGATCTGCTTTTTAAGCACATCACATAGAGTCTGATGCCCTTTGAGGCTTTTATACATGCCTGTCATGTACAATTCCTTCAGCCCTGCATTGTCAGTGATACTAGCAATGTCCTCATATGAGGAATTAGTGATAGCAGAGGCAGATGAAGAATTTGTAACAGTTGAAGCATTTGAACATTCAGGTGAAGAATTAGCAGATTCACGTTCAATGCACTTTAAGCATGGAGGAACAAATTCTTCCTGAGAAGCGCTGATTTGTTGAGCTAGTAATGAATCGCGCTCCTTCTGAAGATCTTCATAACACACTCTTAGCCTTTCAAGATCTTCCTTTCTTTGAAGAGATTCAAGAGAAAGCTTCTCGTGATCTTGCTTTTCTTGAAGAAATTCATAAGAAAGTTTCTCATGATCAGATAAGAGAGTGTTATGATGACTTTGAAGGTTATCAAACCTAGACTGAAGTCTCTGAAGATTTTCAGTCAGAGCTTTAGTGCAATCCATTTCTTCACCCAACATATCATCACTTTTGTCTAGCATGTTTTGAACCTTTTCAAAAGCCCGTTGTTGTTTTACAGCAATCTTAGCAAGTTTAGAGTAGCTGGGCTTGAGATCCTCATCAGATTCATTTTCACTAGATTTAGAGGAGTTGTATTTGAGTACCTTAGCACCTTTCGCCATGAAGCAATAGGTGGGAGCGTAGCCATCATTATCTTCATCAGGCTTGTCGGTGGGGTCAGTTTCTTCAGTGTTGAAGATGGACTTGCTGACGAAGGCAGTAGCGACGGCCAGACTCGCCACACCAGATTCAGATTCTTCAGACGCCTCCTCTTCATCATTTTCCTCAGATTCAGCTTCAGAGTCCATTTCCTTGCCAATGAATGCCCGAGCCTTCTTGGAGCTATTCTTCTTGTGAGATGAAGACTTCGAGGATTTTGATGATGAAGATTTTGACGATTTCTTCTTCTTCTTGGCATCATCAGAACTGTAATCCTTGTATTTCTTCTTCTTCATTTCCTTTTCCCACTGAGGACAATCTTGAATATAGTGACCAGGTTTCTTGCATTTGTGGCACAACCTTCTCTTATAGTCACTGGATGAGGAATCACTGCTTCTTGAGGATTTTCCAAAGCGACCACGTCTTGAAAACTTTTGGAATTTCTTCACGAGCAGTGCTAGCTCCTGGCTCAATTCTTCAGGATCACCAAGGCTACTACCAGAATCCTCACATTCAGAGTCAGACACAGCCTTGGCCTTCAGGGCACGTGGTTTGCCATAGTTTGAACCATAGAGATCTCTCTTTTCAGCAAGCTGGAACTCGTGAGTATTTAGCCTTTCGAGGATATCGGCAGGATCAAGAGACTTGTAGTCAGCACATTCTTGTATCATCAGTCCCAGAGTATCAAATGAGGAATCAAGCGATCTCAACAGTTTCTTCACCACCTCATGATCAGTGATGTCAGTGGCACCAAGGGCTTGAAGCTCATTTGAGCTGTCAGTGAGGCGATCAAAGGTTTGTTGGACATTTTCATTTTCGAGTCTTTTGAAGCGGTTGAAGAGATTCCGAAGAACATCAACACGAGAGTCACGCTGAGTTGAGACTCCTTCATTCACTTTGGACAGCCTATCCCAGATAAGCTTAGCAGTTTCCAAAGCACTCACTCTTCCGTACTGTCCTTTACTCAAATGGCCACATATGATATTCTTCGCTTGAGAATCGAGTTGCTTGAATCTCTTCACATCGGTAGCATTCAGTGAGGGTGTGACAGAGGGGACACCATTTTCCACAACATACCAGAGATCGTCACTACTAGGAAAAGGGCTATAGATGGAAATGACACTAATGGCGCACCAGACTTGTGGTGCGCCATTAGTATATACTAATGGCGCACCACCTTCTGATGCGCCATTAGTGTTGAAACTACTAATGGCGCACCCTGCCCACGGTGCGCCATTAGTACCAAATTTTTTTTTGAACTAGTGCGCCTGTCCAAACATACTAATGGCGCATCCACTGGTGGTGCGCCATTACTAGTTGTAACTAGTAATGGCGCACCAGCCAGAAGGTGCGCCACTAATGTTATTTTTTTATTATTGTTTTTATTCCTTTTTTTGCAAAAGTACTAATGGTGCACCACCAGGGGGTGCGCCATTAGTAACCTGGATTACTAATGGCGCCTTTGTTGCTGGTGCGCCATTAGTAAGTGGGCAGCAACAAGATATTTTGGACAGCCTCTCCTCCCACACTCACTTTCTCCCCACTTCATTCTCTCCACCGCCTCCTCCTTGTCTCGGGTGCCTCCTCTTTTTCACCTCATTTCCACCATAGATTCATTCAAATTAAGTGGTTAAGTTACCTTATTTTGCTAGGTAAGTAAGGGGGGAAGCTATATTTATGTTGTTCTCCCTACAACAATGTGCACATGCACTTTTTATGGCCTATCTAGATCTATGTATGTTCGTGGTGTTGCATATGTTTGTGGTGTTGCATATGTGTTTGTGTTTGGAGGTGTACCGGTATTTGAAATGCGATAGTTGCCAATATTTTGCCGGAATGTTGATTCATTTCCGTTTCGGCGAGAATTTTGGCATTAAGCATTCTTTTTGGTCCTATTTTTAGGGAAAGTCATGCCAAATTTTTTCTTGGTTCTAAAATATCGTTTTGCTCTACCCCGCAGGCGACCATGGTCCGCACAATGACCGAAGGCATCGTGAATAGGTTTTTGAGGTCCGTGAAGGCCGAGATGCTTCAAAAGAACGAGACGGAGATAAGATGTCCGTGTCGAAGATGCAAGCTGAATAGCCTTATTGCGGACCCGGATTCCGGGCAGGTGCGGGACCACCTGCTCTTGTGTGGTTTCATGGATGGCTATCGGTGGCAAGGTGATGAAGATGACTACGAAGTCGTCCATGGGGGCCGGGCAAGAAATGAGGAAGGGCAGCAAGACAACCACCGCGGCTCGGGGGGGGCGAGAAGACGAAGAATCCCCAGGAGATGATCACGACGGTGATGCTGTACACAGTCATCATGTAGAAGATGCAGGACATGATGATGATGCCGGCGGAGCAGACGACGCTGGACCATCGATGGGCTGGGTGCAGGACCCTCATATTCAAGAGCTGCTTCTCAAGCAGACGGATAACGCAAGAGCTGCCGCCCGAGAGAAAGCCAAGATGGATCAACTTGAGTTAGACGCGGTTACTCCATTGTATGAAGGATGCAGGCCCGAGGATACCCGCCTGAAAGTAACGCTCATGGCTCTGGAGATGAAGGTAAAACACAAAATGACCGACGCATGCTTTGACGAGAACATGTCATTCTGGCACGAACGTCTTCCCAAGGGGAACAAGTGCCCTACCAGTTTGGAGGAGGCAAAGAAAATTGTGTGTCCTCTGGATTTACCGCACGTGAAATACCATGTGTGCATGAACAATTGCATCATTTATCGGGACGAGCACGCGGAGTCTACCATATGTCCGGTGTGCGGTGTCACTCGATACAAGAAGAGTAAGAAAGCTCCTCGAAAAGTGGTGTGCTACTTTCCGATCACTCCTCGTCTGCAGCGGTATTTCGCGGACCCTAAGGTAGCAAAGCTCCTGCATTGGCACGCGGATAGGGAGGAGAAGAAGCGAGAAGATGACGCAAATGATCCGGAGATAGATAAAAAAGACAAGATGCTGAGTCACCCTAAGGATGCGAGCCAGTGGCAAGCGTTGAACTTCGAATACCCAGAATTTGGGAACGATCCAAGGAACATCATGCTGGGCGCGAGCACCGATGGAGTCAATCCGTTTGGCAGCCAGAGAAGCACACATAGCACCTGGCCTATGTTCGTGTGGATGTACAACCTTCCCCCCTGGTTGTGCATGAAGAGGAAGTACATTCACATGAGTATGCTAATTGAAGGGCCGAAACAACCAGGGAACAACATCAATCTGTATCTGGGGCTGCTGAAAGAGGAGATTGACACGCTGTGGAAAACGCCAGCCAATACGTGGGACGCTGCAGAGAAAGAATATTTCCCTATGAGAGCCGCACTGCTCACGACGGTGCACGACTATCTCGGTTACGGATATCTTGCGGGGCAGGTAATCCACGGATTTTCTGGATGCGTAAGGTGCATGGATGACACAACGTATCGCCAGCTAGATAGATATCCCGGGTCATCGAAAACCGTGTTCATGGGACATCGAAGGTGGCTTCGCGACGATGACCTGTGGAGGAAACGCAAGGATCTGTTCGATGGTGAAACCAAACCCCGAAAACGCCCGTGTACGAGGAGCGGCGAGGAAATAGACAAGCTGTTGAAAAATTGGAAAGACTGCCCACTGCCGGGAAAGAAGCAAAAGGCGCCAGAGCCGCTGCTGAAGGTATGGAAAACGAGGTCTGTTTTCTGGGACTTGCCGTACTGGAAGATCCACCGTGTGCCTCACAGCCTTGATGTCATGCATATCACGAAGAACGTGTGCGAGAGTCTGCTTTGTACCCTGCTCAACATGCCAGAGAGGACCAAAGATGGGCCGAAAGCAAGGGCAGACTTGAAATCAATGGGCATCAGGCAGGAGCTTCACGCTATATATGATGATGATGATGATGATGATGATGATGATGAGGCGAAGCAGGACACAGAAAGTCGTCGCAAAGGCAAAAAGGCCAAGAAGACCGGAAATGACTACCCTCCCGCGTGCTTCACTCTAAGTCAGGAGGAGATTGAGCAGTTTTTCACCTGCCTCCTAGGAGTAAAACTTCCTTACGGTTACGCAGGGAAGATAAGCAGATACCTAGACCCAGCGAAGCAGAAGTTCAGCGGGATGAAGTCTCACGACTGTCACGTGCTGATGACGCAGATACTTCCAGTTGCAATCCGTGGGATCATGGACGCGCACGTCCGTTAAACGCTATTTGGCCTATGCAACTTCTTCAACGTCATCTCTCGGAAGTCGATTGGCGTGAGGCAACTCAGAAGGCTACAGGAAGAGATCGTGGTGATACTATGCGAGCTTGAGATGTACTTCCCGCCCGCATTCTTCGACGTTATGGTGCATCTGCTGGTCCATATAGTGGAGGATATCATCCAACTCAGGCCGACGTTCCTGCACAGCATGATGCCATTCGAAAGGATGAATGGTGTCATCAAAGGATACGTTCGCAACATGTCACGTCCAGAAGGAAGCATAGCCAGGGGCTTTCTGACCGAAGAGTGCATCTCCTACTGCACGAATTATCTAGGCATCGAGAACCCCGTTGGTCTGCCCGTCAACAGGCACCTCGGCAGGCTCACTGGATGGGATCACCGTGAGGGTCACCGCGAAATGCATGTCGACTTCGAGGGTCGACTCGCCGACTTTGAAAGAGCAAACCTAGTCGCGCTACAACACATAGACGTGGTCGATCCTTGGGTGGTAGAGCACAAAACCTTTATTAAGAAGACGTACAATGACCGAGGCCAACAGAGGACGGACGGAGATATACTCAAAGAGCACAACTCATGTTTCACGCGTTGGTTCAAGCAGAAGCTTCTGTCGTACCCTTTACATGAGGATTCTTCCGCGGAAGAATAATTAATTTGCTTTAGTGGTTGGATTAGTTTAGTATTTTTTTCACACACTCAGACACCCTTGCTTGCCATGTGTGTGAGAGAGATAGTGAGAGGAGACAAGAAGAAGGGGGTTAGGAAGATGTTGCCTGCTCATCAAAGCTAACCATCTCCCCCTTTTCACCCCTTTTCCTTTGTCTTTTGTGGGTTGCAAGGAAGCTACTGTCTTAGCTAGCTTAGCTTGTGCACAAATCCCAGTGTTACAATCTAGAAAATTAGCCTGCAAAGATGAGGTCCCATGCTGGCTGTACCACTGCATCATGCAACAGTGCCTTCAAGATCCAAGGCAATATCACAAACATCATAGGCAATTTGACCAAACTCACAACCTTGTATCTTTGCAGCAACCAACTTTCTAGCACACCCCTCAAGAACTAGGTTACCCTGAGAACGTGGACTTGGACCTTAGCAACAACACACTAACAGGTTCTATCCCAAAACACCTAGGCAATATCACAAACATCTCTCAATTGTTCCTTGACAATAACCAACTTTTTGGCGACATTCCTCGAGAATTAGGTTATTTGGTCAACTTAGAGATCTTGTTCCTTGACAATAACCAACTTTTTGACCAAACTTTGTTTCTATTTAGAGAGAAACATGGCCCACAATGATGAGGCAGGGGGTTCGGGCGGCAAGGCATTCTGGGAGCTATCCCAGGAGATGGAGGAACAACACACTTGTATGAGGCCGCCGCCTTCCCCACCGATCCTGAGACCACGGATGGTGCCGCCGAGGATGACCACACTGATGCCACCACTGATGGTGCCACAGAGGATGCCACCACTGATGATGGCGGTGCACGCACAGATGGCAGCCAACCGAAGAGGCAATGGAAGGACCGGCGCCCGATCGTGCTCCGCACCCTCAAGGAGGAAGTTACTGAAGTGGACTCCAACGGGAATCCAACGGCGTCCGAACGAATAGTCAAGGGGTACTCGCTTCAGCTCGGGTGCATTGTCCGGAGCACCGTCTCGATCAACACCGAGAACCTGAGGCATCCTGACCGAGGGAATTTGCGCAACCTCCTCTTCACGAAGCTGCACGAACGATACAAGTTCCCCGCTGAATTTGAAAACACAAGCCTCAAAGGGAATAAAGTGAACAATGCTGCCCTCACGAAGATGAGCAAGGCCCTGTCTACTTGGAAAAGCAATGTGAAGATAATGATCGAGAAAGGTGAGAGTTATCAGAAGATCAAGGAGAAAAATCCTTCGATCACCGAAGATGACTACAACGACTTCAAGATCAATTGCTCGAGCACCGCAAGCTCCCAATCAAGTGAGTGGGGGAAACAAATGCGAGAGCTGAACATAGGGGAACACACACTCGGTCCCGGCGGTTACAGAGTGGCGGAGCCTATATGGGACAAGGAGGACGCGGACCGTGCCGAGCAAGGCCTACCGCCCCACTTCGAGAAATACAGCGGTAACAAGCAGACTAGGAACTATGTCAGGGCCCGGTACAAGGAGGACCCAACAACAAAGGAGCTTACCACGGATCCGAAGACCAGGGCGCTTGAGCTTGTTCTGGTAAGGAATACACCCCCGCGTAATTAGCTCCATATGGTTGCATTCTAATTAATGAAGCCAAATTTCTAAATGGTTCACATTCCTTCCGCAGGCGACTGAAAGCAGTAGCGCGGAGTCGACTAAGAGCAACCCTTGGGACACCACTCTAAATAGGGGGTTGAATGTAATGAAGAACAAGGATAAGCTCAGTAAGCCGACGTCAGCTGGTCGTGTGGCCGGCAAAGGCTTGTCGACAAAATGGGGGTCATACTATACCGCTGGTGTGCGGAAGGAGAAAAAGACCAGCTCGGAAAGCCAGGCGCGAGAGGTTCAAGAACTCAAGGCACAGGTGGCGCGGATTTCGGAGATTGTCCAAGAGCAAGTGGAACAACGACTCAGAGCGACGATCACCACCCTTGTGCCTACCTTGATCTTGGGGTTGAGTGCGTGGATTGCGGGCGGCCAACAGGGGCCGCCCCCGATTCCTAGCTTCACGGCCAGCAACTCGCATAATGCGATGGCGGGGCCATTGGTGCCTCCGGCGGAGGCGGCATTGGTGTCTCCGACGCTGGCACGGGAGCTTAATGCACCCGGGTGTACGCCGGTCGGCACCTCTTCAGCAAGCGGCCCCTCCGTCAACTGCACGCCCGCCGTTGGTGGTGCCTCGACATTAGGCGAGCTCGACGCCATCATCACGGTAACTAATTAAGCCTCTCTCGGCCGAGGACATCATCTCCTTGCCTTTGACTGGGCATCCCTGACGCCCTACATGTTTTCGCAGGGCGCCGCCAACGTTCCGTGCACTCTCCTCCACTTCGTGAACAACGAGTTGGTCGATGTCGCCAAGGGCAAAATCGTTCAACCGGGCAACCCCTTGTTCCACGGTACCCAGATGCCACCCAACTTGTTTAGGGTTCAACTGGTTCGGGTGCTGCCAGGCTGCAACGACTTGTTACCTCCGATTCGACCCGTCGGGGCCGACGATGAAGACGTGATGACCCTTAGCGCCTGCCTGAGCTGGCCCCTGCTTTGGCCGAAGAGCCAGATTCGTTTGGGGGCGGGGGACACCACCCCAAAGACAACACCGCCAGTCGTGCCGGCGCCAAGTCGGCCCCATGGCAAGACCGCCGTAACGGTGCTAGACATCCCTATGCCACTGGATCCAAACATGCATATGGCACAGGATTAGAACGACGACGACGACGACGATGATACATTTGGCAACGTCGATCAGTACTTTGCCGAGCATGGGTACGATGGCGACTTCATGGGGCCTCCTTCTCAAGAACCAAACCCAACAAAAGACGTGTGTGATCTAGCTCGTACCGCGGAGAAGCCAAGTTGCAACAGGCGCCGTCTAGCGTTCAGCTCTCAGGAGACGCCTCCAGCTGCCGACTTCATCGAGCCTCAGATAGGCGAGGTGCGAAATATTATCAGCCCCAACACACTCAAGAAGGCGGTCTGTGAGCAGAACTCGGTCCCATTACAGGAGAAGAAGGAGGCACACAAAAGAAAGACTAAGAAGGGTGCGAGCCAGCCGGCACCGAGTACGATCCGTGCTCAGGACGGGCCACCTTCACCGCAGGATATCTTGAGGAGGGTGCATGTGGCGGGTAGGGCGATGCTACCGACAAATATGCTCAATGCTGCAACCGGTGCTATGCGGAGTCTGCATGACAGTGTTCTTGCTTTGGAGAAGCGGCGTCTCAGAGAGAAGGATGTGGCATACCCGGTTTTCGCGGCCAAGGTGCCAGAGGGCAAGGGCTTTGTGGATAACTCCATCGGGCGTACGATCGTCCTGCGTTTTGATGACATCCACGCTATGTTGAACCTTCATCCGCTGCACTACACCTTCGTTCGGCTATTTTCGCTGAGTATGGAGATGCGGATCATTCGCGACAAGACCCCGGACATCGTGATAGTCGACCCCTTCTACATGCGTGCCAAGATCTTGGGCAGCGCTGGGGACCGGCAAGTCGCGAGTTCTTACCTCGAAGGCGTCATTCTGGCAAACCAAGATAAGGATAACTTCCTCGTGCCTTACTTTCCTGAGTAAGTCCTCCCCTCAACCGGCCCGTAACATATGAATTCTTACATTTCCATCGTTTTTCTTTTAACATTCCGTGTTTTCTGCAGTGACACATGTTGCACGCTCATCCTCCTAAGCCCCAAATATTCCATGGCCACGTATTTCGACCCGGACCGTCAGTCGAACGTAGACTACACAAATGTCAAGAAGGTTCTTGATGATGTTCTCCCCGGCTATGCCCAATCTGGAGGCACCTTCACCAGGCCTATTCGTAAGTACGAAAGCACGTGTTCTCCCACAATACGACGTTCTACTGCGTCAAGAAGCTGCCTGGCGGTCAGAAGGGTGCCTACTACGCCATCCATCACATGCAGGCGATCGTACGGGACCATCATCAACTTCTGCTACCGAGTAAACTCAAAGATTGGGCCGCGAGCGTGTCGGCAATCCAGGACGCGGACCTCCGACAAGAATTCTTTCGCATCCAGTCGGAGTTTGCGGAAATCATCCATCAAGATGTCCTTCGTACCTCGGGGCAGTTCTACCTCAGAAATCAACCGTCCAACAGTGACATCGACACAATGCTACAAATGCAGGCTGACAACGACCGTTATTTCATGACTCCCACGATAGACGGCGGCTTCATCCACGCTCCGGTCCCTTGAGTCGAGTCGAAAGCAGTGATGCTGTGTCTAGTTCTGAAACATCGATTGGCTCATGTTGTAATTAAACTTTAATGAACTTGTAGTATGTCTCTTTGGTTTCGAGAGTCGTTCAACTTAGATGTAATCGATGCTATTAATGTCTTGCTTTTCTCTTCCGATCGTTCTGTTGCATAATTATATATTGCTTATGTATTGTCTGTGAATTGGTACTAATGTTTCGTTTGGCTAGTGCATAGCGATGCCGACGTATGTCGTGTACAAGGGTAAGGTTCCCGGAGTCTACGATGACTGGGAGGAGTGTCGGAGACAGGTTCACCGATTCAGCGGTAACAGTTACAAAGGGTACACCACTAGGGCCGAGGCCGAATCTAGATACGCCCGCTATCTAGCGGGAGAGGGGAGGGAGCGTTGGAGGAACCGGATGAAGATGAGCTTCATCGTGATGATGCTCATCGTGATGACCGCAGGTCTCTTCTATGTGATGGTAGTTTAGATGATCGATATCGACTTGTAATGTGAAGACAAACTCGCTACTCGCGGTCTCGAGACTTGTAATATAATGTTCTATCTTTGTTTGGTCTTTTCAATTCGGAGACTAATATGATGAATTGTATTCGGAGACTAATATGATGAATTGTACTCAAAGACTAATCTTCTATTGTATTCGATGAATCTGTTGTTGATGTGTGCTGTCTATATTTTGTCAAATTATACATTCTATAACCTGTGCAAAAAACAGAAAATAAAAAAATAAAAAAAACCTAATATTCATACTAATGGCGCATCACATGATAGTGCGCCATTAGTATGACAAAGCATACTAATGGCGCATCACTGGTAAGTGCGCCATTAATATGCCATGGTTACTAATGGCGCATCCAGTGGTGGTGCGCCATTAGCATGCCAAAGCACCTGGATATACATGGCCCCTGGGAGGCATACTAATGGCGCACCCTGGCCTATACTAATGGCGCACCCGCAGTGCGCCATTAGTATACCAGATACTAATGGCGCACCAGGTGGTGCGCCATTAGTAAAACTTACTAATGGCGTGCTGTTAATGGCGCACCACAGATGCGCCATTAATAGCCATATTAGGTGCGCCATTAGTAGGGGTTCTTCTAGTAGTGCGTTGTCAATTGCCTCAAGATGCATTCGCATCTTGTTCTTCCAGTAGGGATAGTCCATCCCATCAAAGGTAGGACATCCAGCCGAGACCTTGATCATACCTGCGGTCGACATAACTAAAACTCCAGGCGGTTAAACCAAAATCACACAGAACAAGGGAGTACCTTGCTCTGATACCAATTGAACGTGCGTTATATCGACTAGAGGGGGGGTGAATAGGTGATTTTTATGAATTCTTCACTAAGGAATTTGCCGGTGAGGAAATTCCTTAGCGAAGAACTACTTGCAGCGGAATAAGTACTCAGAAGTAAGTATAACAGGATACAAGCATGGTCATCATGATGAAATGAAGACAAGCACAGAGTACAGAAAGCGTAATCACAGGATAACAAGATGAAGACAAACATACTGAAGAAATTGAACTGAGGAAATTGAGAAAGTCTTCAGTCAAAGTCTTCAAACACAGATATGAACAACATTCAACACAGTAATGAGGAAATGAAAGGGTTGAGGAGATAAAACCAGTTAGTTGGTGAAGACAATGATTTGGTAAACCAGTTCCAACTGCTGTCTCAGTTGTACGTCTGGTTGGAGCGGCTGAGTATTTAAACTCGAGGACACGCAGTCCCGGACACCCAGTCTCTGAGCCGCAACTCAGGACACCCAGTCCTCACCGTATTCTCCTTGAACTAAGACCACGCAGGTCTCGTCCAATCACTCGTGGTAAGTCTTCAGGTGACTTCCAAACCTTCACAGACTTGGTCACTCGGCAATCCACAATTCCTCTTGGATGCTCTAGACCTTGACGCCTAACCATCTGGAAGAAGCACAGTCTTCAAAGGTAACAAGCATCGGATCCACGCAGGATCAATTTCTTCAGTGATGCTCAATCACTTTGGGTTTGTGGGGGTTTGGTTTTGGGATTTTCCTCACTTGATGATTTTCGCTCAAAGTCCTCGGAGGATGGGTTGCTCTCAAATGACAAGTGTCAAGTTCTCTCGAAGCAGCCAACCAACTAGTGGTTGTAGGGGGCGGCTATTTATAGCCTAGGGAGCAGCCCGACATGATAAGACATAAATGCCCTTCAATGATATGACCGTTAGGTGGATAAGATATTTTGGACAGCCGACGCGCAGCACAGCAACGGTCGGAAATTTGACTCTCAAATTCCTCAGGGCTACCATGTTCCTCACTGTGTAGGCAATTCACACTGGCGAATTCCTAACTCCTCAGTCAGAGCAAAGTCCTCAGTGACCAGAAGAACTGCGTCTCTGTCACTGAAGAAATTGACTGAACTGTATGAGATTTCCAATGGCTTCACTTGAAGGGATTGGTAGGTGTAGGATTTTGAGTTGAGCATCACATGGAAATTTTTCCTTAGTATTTCCTCGACCCCCTTTAACAATACGGTGTTTCCTATGACTCAAGAAAGGGAAAATGAAACTACGAAAACAAAAGTCTTCACGCTTCATGTTCCTCAAATGAATACCAAGTCTTCAAGGTCACACCAATTTCTTCACTTTCAAAGTCTTCAGAAAGTCTTCAGAATATCAAAGTCTTCAGTTGAAGAACTTCATTTTTAGGGGTCGACTTTCTCTGTAAATATCAAACTCCTCATAGACTTATAGACATGTGTACACTCACAAACGCATCAGTCCCTTAACCTATAAGTCTTCAATACACCAAAATCACTAAGGGGCACTAGATGCACTTACAGTGCTAGATCACCGAACACATAAGGTAGGACAAGATTCAAAATCAACAAAGGAAAGATAAATGAGTAGCCGTTCTTCTCCGAGAGGAGGTCTTGATGGTCTTCCCTAGAAGGGGTCTTGAATCCGCTTGGGGATCTTCTCCGAAGAGGTCGTGAGCTCCGAGGAGAAGTAACCAAGTGGATGAGCAAGGCTCTCACACAAAATATGAGCTAAACCAATGCTAACCCTCAAAATGGGGAGGAGGAGGTCTATTTATAGTGCTAAGCCACGAAGGGGTAAGTGAGGGGCGAAGGGGTACATGAGCCTCGGCCCAAGTCATGCGCGCAGGCAAGACCGGATGATCCGGACGGGGTCCCGGATGATCCGGGTGTCAGGGGTCCGGATGATCTGGAAGGAGTCCCGGATGATCCGACTTCGGTGGAAGCCTTCGGGTGTCTTCGGCGTAGTTACCCGGACTATCCGGGGGAGGATCCGGATGATCCGGCTAAGCCCGGATGATCCGGACGGCGATCCGGATGTCCGGCCTGGCTCCAGCAGCCGCTCCGTCTTCTTCTTCTCCTTTCTTCCGTCTTCTCTTCCATGCTTGGCCTTGGTCCTTGGATTCTCCATGGTCATCTTGGTTGTACCTGAGTGTATGCAAGGTCCATGCATGAGGTAGTAGCCATGTCTCACATGCGGAAAGTGACGGTTCGAAGAGGAGTGAATTCACCTTGTGTCCAATGGCGTATGTTCGAGGTCTCGTCATATGTCCTCTTGGGGCTTGGAGAGTAGTCGGAGTGTACATGGGGATGAACGTGGGATGCTCCGCATCATCTCCCCCCCCTTGGGAAAGATCCGACCTCGGATCATGATCCTCATCACCATGGAAACGGTTGTCGTGGACGGACTTGTAGTTGGACGTAGATGAAGGCATTGCGCAATCCAAGTACTCCAAGGTGTCTCCGGTATGTGGTACATGCAAAATGAGCAAACACAAAGTACACTTGGAAATACAATGGTTAGAACACACAAAGTGTCCATCAATTAAGCGTGCGTCCGTGCGAAGCGATAGTGCGATACAAAGCGTATGAAGCTTATCAAGATGATATAGAATGATATGCAAAGCATTCATGGGATAATTAGCATGGTGCACAAAGTGACAAATTCTACCATTGTGCAAAATGATGTCATAGAGGGACGGTTCATCAATAGCATGAATATGGCAATGGATGCTCAATATGTGTATGGTATCATGCAATTGATGGTGGGCAATATGATCATGATGTATGAATATGCCATCAAGGTAGATCACAACAAATTTGCTAAGGAAATGCACAAGATCATATATCATGGATGACATGGAAATAGATGCAACAAGGCAAGCATAATGTGAGTCAATCCATGCATACGGTGCAAACTTGGTGAGTATGAAATGTCCATCGAGCATGACATGTATGAGCACAATCAACAAATATGGAGGTGTTGGTGTACCAAAGCTCGATGTCGAGGCATGAGTGGAGTTCCGAAGGTGCATCCAATAAGTGCGAGCGCTCCTCAATGTGAAGGTCCATGTAGCCAATCTCCAATGTCGCTCCTCCGTTCACGAGATGTACCATGTAGACAACAAGAAGGAAACAACAATGAAAGAGTGACCCATCCAATATGCGTACTTGAGGATGGCTCAAAGGGAAGGAGTTCACCTTATGAATGTTCCCGAAGATGTTGGAGTTGCACATCATGTATGCCTTCACATAACCAAGTTGTCGCACAACGCCACCGCCTTGTGAATCCTCCAAAATGAAAGAACATGACAAACACTCCAAAAAACAAATGAGGTTATCGGAAGTGCAAAACCTATCATTCATGTGGTAGGATACCCAACAAGTGTATGCATCATGTTCATCATAAGAAAGTACAAGGGAGCATTTCATAGTATGGAGGCATATGATGCGAGAACAACCAAATGCAATAGGCTCAATCAAGCAAGCATGCATCACAAGTAAGGTGTCAAAGTCTCTAAGATCAATAAGCATAGTATGGTTGCACTCAATATAAGTGGATATGAAAGAGGCAACTAATGGACACAAGAGACAATGATCAAGATATATCATGTGAGAGGCATGAACATATATGTCATCAACCCAAGAAAGCGAGTAAGAGTGGAACATGGGTGATGCAACATAGCAAGCAATCATAGCGATCAAGTCAAGCAAGCTAGTAGTGCGAAGATGCAACATACTAGAGGGAAGAATGACAAGCATGTCATGTGTGCAAATAGTGGGCATGAATAATTCACATGTCATAGCACAAGCATGAAAGCCAGATACGAGAAAAGTAGGTTCATGGTGTTGGCAAGAAGTCCTATGTAAATAGCAATGTAAGATCCTGACTCTCCCAACACAAGAATCAACAATAGCATGAGGCACATGATAAACATGGCAAAAGTAACAAGGATCTCCACCAAGCATGCAAATACACATAGGAATATCATAATGGTGCATCATGGGTAAATGCAAGCAAGGGTCACAATTGCATGGCAAAGGCATAAGGATAACATGCAAATTGAACACGATAGTATGGGCATAAGGTGACAAGTGGTAGATAGCCCATAGCCGTGTGAGAGCCAAGTAGAAGAGATGCGCGTAGTCCTTGCGCGAAGGGAACAGTGGTAAGGATAGTCCATGGGATCCCAAAGCTTCGTTGCTCTCAAGAGCTCGTTTGATCAACTCATGGGATTGTGACGTTGACGAGTGTTCATAAGTACCTACACAAAGCAAAGGCAAAGGAAAAATTGTGTCTGCGTGGTAGATGTACACATCATCCATCATGATGTGCACGTGCATGTGTCGGTGAGCACAAAATATCCAATTCTCAAATAAATGAGATGCGTGATATAGAAACATGTCATCCGTCATGAGAGGTTTCTTATTATGTATAGCATAATGGAGACTCAAATTGTGTAATGCATCACGAGCAATATCTAGAGCATTGTTATTCATGGAATGCATAAGGTGCACGCAATCGTGGGAATCATGCAAAGTATGGAATGCATCAAGATCTCCTAATATGTATGAGGAAACTATGGGGGTCTCCTCATGAGCATTCATGGAAACATCACATGCAGAATATTGACAACATCCAAAATAAAGCATATTTGGTTCTATGTGATCATGGCATGACATAGTAGATGAATTGCACAAATCATGTAAAGGAAGCATGGCAATATCATCACATGAAAAACAAAAGCCAATGACCATCATCTAGTCATCTATGCCATAAGTGCAAATGGGATTTATTTTAATGGGGCATGCATAGTTACTATGTTGAGATTGAAATGATGCAATATGGGAGATCTCACTCATAGCGTATGACAAGTTCAATGGATTGTCAAACATGATGTGACCAATAGAATTTTCACATGATATCCTATGGAGCATAACATCACAACTAGGCAACTCAACATGCTCATCATCATATTCATCATAAATAGGTAAGTCAAGGCATGAAGAAGTCGCACTAGCATGAAGCATGGAAATAGGTGTGTCAACATCATGCAAGCAATCATTGTCAAGAGGGTCCACTAGTGGGACAAGAGAAGCACCATCACCTATATTACCTTTGGAGCGTCACTCATGTGTTGTAGGTCAGGTGTTGAAGATCCACTCGTTGTCATCTTCATCTTGATGGAACCATGTGGGGGGTGCATCATCGTCCACCATGGCCATCGTCGTCTCCATTGGAGGGATGGACTCGTCGAGGATAGGCATGTCGTCATGTAGGAGACCTAGCACCAAAGAAGAAAACACACTAGGAGTAGAGGTTAAGTCGTTAGAAATCAAAGTGGCCTCACATGCCGTCTCAATTATCTCATTCGCTAAGTGTCGTGGCTCACTCACTCTCTCAAGGATGCTCTCACTCATATGGTTGGTGGAGTCACTCAAATGGCGCTCAACCTCACATAGGATGTGTGGCATGCTCTCATGTGTGGGGTTAGTGGTGGTCACACTCATCCTCTCAAAGGAAATGGTCTCAATGTCACGTATGGTGGAGTCACTCATCTCTCTCATGTTGTAGTGGCTCTCCTCACATGGCACTTGGGGAATCTCAACATTTGTGGGTGTCGGAGAGATGTAGGTGCAAATGTCTCCATGCTCAACTCCTATCGCCATGGTCAAAGGGGATGGCCCTTGCTCGACCTTCTTGTCGTCGTCTTGGAGTTGGAGGCCCATATGATGTGGCACCTCGTAGCTCGTCTCCATGACCGAAGGGAATTTCCCATGCTCGGCCATCTTCCTTGAGGGGCTTCGGAAGATGGAAGTGTCGCCCTCACTTGTCGTTGGTCGCCTTGTACTTGATGAAGTCATTGTAGGCGTACTCGTGGGAAGTAGGCGAAGATGCCGTACGTCCAAAGGTGAAGATGCCTTGATAGCACTTGGCGAAGATGCCAAAGTGGTTAGTGTAGCCGTAGCACCGTCTTGGTGATGGTCGTCTCGCGGTCTTCTCTTTTGCTCATGAATCTTGGACTTGGCGTGAAGTAGGGCTTGTTGGGACTTGTGCATTTCTGCTTGTGGAGCATCTTCATGATGATGATGTCGTTGTCATGCTTGAGCTCGTAGGTGTTCGTCGTCGTCGTGCACATGTTGCTTGGAGGTGACTTGGCCTTCATGACGATGTGGATCACGAACGTGATGATGGTCGCCATGTAGATGTTGACGAGGATGATTTGCACTTGCATCGTTTCCGTGCTCCGAAGACTTGTGGCTTGAATGTCGCCGCCTTGAAGATGACTGAGGGAGTCCTGGACTAGGGGGTGTCCGGATAGCCGGACTATCATCATCGGCCGGACTCCAAGACTATGAAGATACAAGATTGAAGACTTCGTCCCGTGTCCGGATGGGACTTTCCTTGGCGTGGAAGGCAAGCTTGGCGATACAGATATGTAGATCTCCTACCATTGTAACCGACTCTTGTAACCCTAGCCCTCTTCGGTGTCTATATAAACCGGAAGGTTTTTAGTCCGTAGGACGAACAACCATTACAACAATCATACCATAGGCTAGCTTCTAGGGTTTAGCCTCCTTGATCTCGTGGTAGATCCACTCTTGTACTACCCATATCATCAATACCAATCAAGCAGGAGTAGGGTTTTACCTCCATCGAGAGGGCCCGAACCCGGGTAAAAACATCGTGTCCCTTGTCTCCTGTTACCATCCGCCTAGACGCACAGTTCGGGACCCCCTACCCGAGATCCGCCGGTTTTGACACCGGCATTGGTGCTTTCATTGAGAGTTCCTCTGTGTCGTCACCGATAGGCTTGATGGCTTCTTCAATCAACAACAATGCCGTCCAGGGTGAGACTTTTCTCCCCGGACAGATCTTCGTGTTCGGCGGCTTTGCACTGCAGGCCAATTCACTTGGCCATCTGGAGCAGATCAAAAGCTACGCCCATGGCCATCAGGTCAGATTTGGAAGCCTAAACTTCACGGCTGACATCTGCGGAGACTTGATCTTCGATGGATTCGGGCCGCAGCTGAGCGTGCCGCACTGTCACGATGGGCATGACTTAACTCTGCCGCCGGACAGTACCCTGGAGGCCGCACACAAGTCCGCTCTGACCCATAGTTCGGAGCCGGCCGCGCAGATCGAGGACAGGTGGTTGGACACCGCCTCGGGGGCTGCAACTTCTACGGCAATAGAGCCGAATACCGACCTTGTCCCTTACAAAGCTTGTGACTCCGAGGTGCCGGACTCCTTGCCGGACTCCGAACCTCCGGCGCCCCTGCCAATCGAATCCGATTGGGCGCCGATCATGGAGTTCACCACTGCGGACATCTTTCAGCACTCACCCTTTGGCGACATCCTGAATTCGCTAAAGTATCTCTCGCTATCAGGAGAGCCCTGGCCGGACTGCGGTCAGGATGGTTGGGATGCGGATGACAAAGAAATTCGAAGCCCACCCACCGCCCACTTTGTAGCCACTGTCGACGATCTAACCGACATACTAGACTACGACTCCGAAGACATCGACAGTATGGACGACGATGCCGGAGACGATCAAGAACCAGCGCCTACAGGGCACTGGAAGACCACCTCGTCATACGACATATACATGGTGGACACCCCAAAGTATGGGATGGCGAAGAAGCAGCAGAGGCAGATTCCTCTAAGAAACAGCCCAAGCGCCGACGACAGTGGCGCCGCTCTAAATCCCGCCACAGCAAGAATGGAGATTCCGGTACCGGAGATAATAACACCCCAGAGAGTGCCGAAGACAACCCCCTCTAGCACGATTCAACACAGGAGGACGGAGTAGCCAGCCCTCAGAAGAGAGCGGCAGACGAGGAGGATGAAAATTACATGCCTCCCTCCGGAGACGAGGCAAGCCTCAATGACGACGAATTCGTCGTGCCCGAGGATCCCGTTGAACAAGAGCGTTTTAAACGCAGGCTAATGGCCACGGCGAACAGCCTAAAGAAAAAGCAGCAACAGCTTCAAGCTGATCAACACCTGCTGGCTGATAGATGGACCGAGGTCCTCGCAGCTGAAGAGTATCAACTTGAACGCCCCTCCAAAAGCTACCCAAAACACAAGTTGCTCCCCCGACTAGAGGAGGAAGCATACAAACCTTCATCACCAGCACACAATACGGCAGACCGACCACCTCGTGGCCGCGACAGAGAGGCATCCAGGCCCTTCGTCAGAGCCATACCCCGGCACCGCTCGAAAAGCACGAAGCCACAGGGGAATGCGCCGGACTTGCGGGATATATTGGAGGATAAGGCAAGACAATCAAGATCTATCTACGGATCACGCGGGCGCCCCACGACCCACGACGACTACCGTCGCGCCGGATACAGCAACTCCGGCCGGGCCGAACACAGCAGACAAAGCTCTCTTGAGCTACGTCGTGATATTGCTCAATATAGAGGCGCCGCACACCCACTATGCTTCACAGATGAAGTAATGGATCATCAAATCCCTGAAGGGTTTAAACCCGTAAACATTGAATCCTACGATGGCACAATAGACCCCGCGGTTTGGATCGAAGATTATCTCCTTCATATCCATATGGCCCGCGGTGACGATCTCCACGCCATCAAGTATCTCCCACTCAAGCTTAAAGGACCAGCTCGGCATTGGCTTAACAGCTTGCCAGCAGAGTCAATTGGGTGTTGGGAGGACCTGGAAGCCGCATTTCTTGACAACTTCCAGGGCACATATGTGCGACCACCAGACGCCGATGTCCTAAGCCATATAATTCAGCAGCCAGACGAATCGGCCAGACAGTTCTGGACACGGTTCTTAACAAAGAAAAATCAAATCGTCGACTGTCCGGATGCAGAGGCCCTCGCAGCCTTCAAACATAACATCCGCGACGAGTGGCTGGCCCGGCACCTAGGACAGGAAAAGCCGAAATCCATGGCAGCCGTCACATCACTCATGACCCGCTTCTGTGCAGGAGAGGACAGCTGGCTAGCTCGCAGTAACAACCTCAGCAAAAATTCTGGCAGTCCGGACAGCAAGGACCGCAATGGCAGGTCGTGTCGCAACAAAAACAAACACCGTGTCAACGGCGATAACACTGAGGATACGGCAGTCAACGCCGGATTCAGAGGCTCTAAACCCGGTCAGCGGAAGAAGCCATTCAAAAGAACCACTCCGGGTCCATCCAATCTGGACCGAATACTCGACCGCTCTTGCCAGATACATGGCACCCCCGAAAAGCCAACTAACCACACCAATAGGGATTGTTGGGTATTCAAGCAGGCAGGCAAGTTAATCACCGAAAACAATGACAAGGGGCTGCATAGCGATGACGAGGAGGAGACTCGGCCGCCGAACAGTAGAGGACAAAAGGGTTTCCCCCCACAAGTGCGGACGGTAAACATGATATACGCAACCCACATACCCAAAAGGGAGCGGAAGCGTGCACTTAGGGACGTATATGCGATGGAGCCTGTCGCCCCGAAGTTCAATCCATGGTCCTCTTGCCCGATCACTTTCGATCGAAGGGACCACCCCACCAGTATCCGCCATGGCGGATTCGCCACATTGGTTTTAGACCCAATCGTCGATGGATTTCACCTCACTAGAGTCCTGATGGACGGCGGCAGCAGCTTGAACCTGCTTTATCAGGATACAGTGCGCAAGATGGGCATAGACCCCTCAAGGATTAAACCCACAAAGACAACTTTCAAAGGCGTCATACCAGGTGTTGAGGCCAATTGTACAGGCTCAGTTACACTAGAAGTGGTCTTCGGATCCCCGGATAATTTCCGAAGCGAGGAGTTAATCTTCGACATAGTCCCGTTCCGCGGTGGCTATCACGCTCTGCTTGGACGAACCGCATTCGCGAAGTTCAACGCGGTACCGTATTATGCATACCTTAAGCTCAAGATGCCAGGCCCTCGTGGAGTCATCACGGTCAACGGAAACATGGAACGCTCCCTCCGAACGGAGGAACACACATCGGCTCTCACGGCAGAAGTACAGAGCAGCCTCTTAAGGCAATTTTCGAGTCCGGCCGTTAAACGACCGGACATGGCCAAACGCGCCCGGAGTAACATACGTCAAGACCACCTGGCACGTTCCGAGCACGCGTAGCAATGCGGCCCCAACCTCAGCCCCTGCATGATTGCAAGACTAGCCCTCCACGTACATCATTACGCTCTGGAGATACCTTGGGCACAGGGGGGGGGCACAACCACGAAAGGCCCAAAGTGCGGCTCAACCACACCAGGGGCTCCCAAGTGTGTCGCTCTTTTTCTTTTCCTTTTTAATTTATCCACAGGACTCCATTCACCAGAGACCCTGTCCGGCGATGGATCTGCCGAACTCTCGATGCAACAGCCAGGGAGGGACAATGGCTACGACGAACACTCAGGTGGTCTCCATTATGAGCATTAAATCTGTTTAATACACCATTCCGCAGCCTATCCCTGGAGGGGGACATGTCTAATAGTCCAAACCCTTGCTTACCGCACTATTTGTATCATTCTGCACTCATAACAGAATTCCTTGAATAAACAATGCATCACCTTTTCGCTTATAATTGCATTCCTTTTCTTTATATATATGTTCATTTATGACATCTTGCATCTGTACAATTTGGTACGGCTGAATACACCAGGGGCTTATGTTCCCCGCATTATGGTGTCGTAAGTCCGAACACTTTCACAAGTGCGGCACCCCGAGGGTCAATAGTTGGGTTTGCCCGGCTCCCATGTTTTGGTACCTTACGTTCCGTTCTATCGGCTAAGGTAGCACTGGGAGAACCACTACGATTGCGCCCCGGTTGAGCTGGGCGAGCGCCTCAGTGGAGAAAGCTAAAACTGACCGTCATGATAAGGCGAGAGCTGGTCGCTGTTTGAGAGGTCTTTGCGAGTCCCTAAAGACTTATGCCGCTTCGAGCGAGGAACCGGCTGTGTCCGGCCCAGGCGTGGATAGCGCCCCGAACTCGGTCTTCCGAACACTAGGGGCTTCGCCCAAATTTAAAATTATAGAATTCTATGGCTAAGTGAGAGTGTTCAAGCATTATAAGTCCGGTTGCCTTGTTCGTTGTGTTGAGCGCCTCCCTAGATGGACCCAAAAATGGGAACAAGAGCGCCCAAGTTTATCCCGAACACCCCAGCACTCATGGCATGGGGGCTGAAGCCGACGACTTGCCATCTCTCAGATTTGATAAACGGCCGCATAGAAGGTAATATTTTAAATTAATAAGCGTTGCTTAGCGCATATGAACAAACTTTTCAGCGCACAGGATAACACATCGCGAGTTTACTCAAAAATTACATCTCTGGGGCACTCATCCGCAATCTTGCGGGCACCCTTCAGGACACTCTTATAGTACATTTCGGGCGTATGATACTCCTTGCCCGTCGGCGGCGCGTCTGTCAGAAGCCTCTCAGCATCCAGCCTGCCCCAGTGCACCTTTGCGCGGGCAAGGGCCCGACGGGCACCTTCAATGCAGGCGGAGCGCTTGATGACCTCCACCCAAGGGCACGCATCCACCAGCCGCCGCACGAGGCCGAAGTAGCTCCCAGGCATGGCCTCTCTAGGCCACAGCCGGACTATGAGGCCCTTCATGGCCTGCTCGGCTACCTTGTGGAGCTCGACCAGCTGCTTCAGCTGGTCGCTAAGGGGCACCAGATGTCCGGCCTCAGCATACTGAGACCAGAAGACCTTCTCCATTGAGCTCCCCTCCTCGGCCCGGTAGAATGCGGCGGCATCGGACACGCTGCGAGGCAGATCTGCAAACGCCCCTGGAGAGCTCCGAATTCAGGTAAGTAACAGGTAATTCACATTCACATGCTTGCTTTGCATGAAAAATGCCTTACCCGCCGCTATTTTCTTCGCCGCCTCAATCTCCTGGAGGGCCTTATGGGCCTCGGCCTTAGCGGCTTTGGCACTTTCAAGAGCCGAGGGAAGCTCGGACTCTCGAGTCTTCGAGTTGCGCTCCAAACTCTCATACTTTTCCATGAGAGCCTGGAGCTCTTGCCGCACCGCCGCCACCCGCGCCTCCTGCTTCTCTCGCTCCGCTCGTTCCGCGGCCGCATTACGTACGGCCACAGACACGGCCTCCTTCAGGGTCGCCACCTCGTTCGTGGCCCCTGCAGTACCCATGTTATCCTTGTCATTTCTATTGCAACCAAAATCCTTTTCTGTAAGGTACAAATTTAATGCGGTGTTACTCACCTTATTTGTCCTCGAGCTGCTTCTTGGCAAGGCCGAGCTCGTGCTCGGACCGCTCGAGGTCCTACTTCAAAGCACCAACCTGCGCAGTCAGTGCGGCAGAGGTCAGCAGCGCAGCCTGCAATCCCATATTGACATAATTTTTAGAACTCCTGCATATATCTTTTTTTAGATCCTCAGTTCGGTTTTTCTTTCCGAACACCGAACCGAGCATCAGGGGCTACTGTCTATGCGGTATTACATTACATATTTTAAAACTTCTTACCTCAAAGCTTGTTAGAAGGCTGCTGCAGGCTTCGGTCAGCCCGCTCTTGGCGAGCTGAACCTTCTGAATCACCGCACTCATAATAGTGCGGTGTTCTTCCTCGATGGAAGCGCCGTTGAGCGCCTCCAACAAGTTGTGCGGCGCCTCCGGTTGGACGGAGGCTGCCGGTGTCACGGTCTTGCCCTTCTTACGAAGGGGCCGCCTGCCGGACTCCGGAACCACTACGGGTTCCGGCACGGAGTCCGGCACGAAGTCTGGGAGGTTGCCTTGTGGCACCTCTGGAGCCTCTCCCTCCTGGCGGGTCCCCTCCTGGGATCCCACCTCGGCATCCTCAGCATCGCGAGGGGTGGAGGCGGTCGGAATGGAATCTACATCCGACGGAGCCAAGGACCCGCTGGATGAAGCGGGAAGATCCTCCTCGGCCGGGCTACAGGTAGTGTGCGGCATTAGAAGGACACTACGTGGCACAAAAGAGCAATTACAAATCACTCAGGAATCCGGATACTTACGATCTTGCCAGGGGCTTGGCCCTTGAGGGCCACTCCTCGTCACCGTCATTGGCATTGGCGGAGCTGTCCGGAGGAAGGGTCCTTCCCCTCTTGGACCCTTCGGCCTCCCCTGTTGGGGAAGCCTTCCTCTTCCTCTCTCCCCCCTCCTGGGGAGAGTCTTCTTTCTCCCCCTCGCCTTCGGGGGAGGAGTCCGCCTCAGAGTCATCGGACGATGAGTCCGATACCACCTGGCGCCGGGAACTCCTTCGGGTTCCCGTGGCCTTCTTCTTGGCCTTCTTCTCCGGCACCACATAAAGTGCCGGGACTAGCAGTCCCGTTAAACGGGCGTCCGCTGGTTCCTCGGGGAGGGGAGCCGGATAGTTAACCTGTCCGGACGTCCTCTGCCAGTCCTGTTAAAGGCATTGGGAATTTTAGATCCCACATAGAGTCAAACTATGAAAGAAATAAATGTCCCATAAAGGATAACACATCTTACCACACCGGCCGGGCGCTTGGTGCTGAATCCGCGATCTTCAGTCGCGGACGTGGGGGCTTCTCCACCCTTGAACAACACCCTCTAGGCAGCTTCGTATGTCGTGTCGAAGAGCCCGCTCAGGGTCCGGTGCTGTGCCGGATCGAACTCCCACAGATTGAAGGCCCGTTGTTGGCAGGGGAGAATCCAGCGGATGAGCATGACCTGGATCACGTTGACAAGCTTGAGCTTCTTGTTCACCAAGGTCTGGAGACAGGACTGGAGTCTGGTCAGCTCCTCCGAACTGCCCCATAGCAAGCCCTTCTCTTTCCAGGAGGTGAGCTGCATGGGGGTACCGGATCTGAACTCGGGGGCCGCTGCCCATTTAGGGTCCCGCGGCTCGGTGATATAGAACCACCCCGATTGCCACCCTTTGATGGTTTCCACGAAGGCGCCCTCAAGCCAGAGGACGTTGGGCATTTTTCCCACCATGGCATCTCCGCACTCCGCTTGGACGCCCTTCACTACCTTCGGCTTGACATTGAAGGTTTTTAGCCACAAGCCGAAGTGGGGCTGGATGCAGAGGAAGGCCTCGCACACGACGATAAACGCCGAGATGTTGAGGATGAAGTTTGGCGCCGGATCGTGGAAGTCCAGGCCGTAGTAGTACATGAGCCCCCGGACGAAGGGATGAAGTGGGAAGCCCAGTACGCTGAGGAAGTGGGGAAGGAATACGACCCTCTCATGGGGCCTGGGGGTGGGGATGAGCTGCCCCTTGTCGGGCAGCCGTTGCGCGATGTCGCTGGACAGGTATCCGGCGCCGCGCAGCTTCTCGATGTGCTCCTCCGTAACGGAGGAGGTCATCCACTTGCCCCCCGCTCCGGACATGGCTGGAGAAGGTTGAGACGAGATGTGCGGACTTGGGCGCTGGAGCTCGAGTGCGCGGAGATGGATAAGCAAAGGAGGAAGAAGGCGTATGTAAAAAAGGTGGATCCTTATCCCCTTATATATGGGCGGACGAAGACTATGCGTCCCCACCGGCCTGGTAAAACTCGCTTATCTCCCAAGCGCCACCATCAATGGCGCGGTTGGGTTACCCACGTCCGTATTGATGAGAATCCCGGAATAAGGGGAAGACGGTCTCTGCTTCGACAAGACGTGCCAAGGAAACCGCTTCGCTAAACGCGCTGAGGTGGTATAATAAAACACGATTCAAGTAAAGGCTTGGTAGTGGCGTGACGTCACGCCATAAAACACGTCAGCAGATTGAGCTTGTGTACATATTATTCTTTCTACGGTGGAATGTGGAATTTATTTTGCAGAGCCGGACACTATCCTGGTGTTCACAATCTTCTATGAATTATTCGGAGGAGGAACCCGCCTTGCAATGCCAAACAATATGCGCGCCGGACTCATCGTCATTGAAGCCTGGTTCAGGGGCTACTGAGGGAGTCCTGGACTAGGGGGTGTCCGGATAGCCGGACTATCATCATCGGCCGGACTCCAAGACTATGAAGATACAAGATTGAAGACTTCGTCCCGTGTCCGGATGGGACTTTCCTTGGCGTGGAAGGCAAGCTTGGCGATACGGATATGTAGATCTCCTACCATTGTAACCGACTCTGTGTAACCCTAGCCCTCTCCGTTGTCTATATAAACCGGAGGGTTTTTAGTCCGTAGGACGAACAACCATTACAACAATCATTCCATAGGCTAGCTTCTAGGGTTTAGCCTCCTTGATCTCGTGGTAGATCCACTCTTGTACTACCCATATCATCAATATCAATCAAGCAGGAGTAGGGTTTTACCTCCATCGAGAGGGCCCGAACCTGGGTAAAAACATCGTGTCCCTTGTCTCCTGTTACCATCCGCCTAGACGCACAGTTCGGGACCCCCTACCCGAGATCCGCCGGTTTTGACACCGACAATGACGAAGGGGAAGAAGACTTGATCAAGGCTCTAATCTCCTCCATCCTTGCATCTTGCTCCTCTTTATGTGCGGAAAGATTCTTGTCGATGTAGTCCCTTTTCCTTGCTTCAGAGTGACGAATGTTGATCGAGATGTTCTCGATGCGCTCTCGCAATCTTGATTGTGCGCCTTGCATTTCTCGTTGTAGATCAAAGAGGGATGCTTTGGAGATGTAGTTGTTCACATCGTCGTTGTTGTCGTAGAACGGAGATGAAATGCCTTGCCTATCCATCACAAGACTCAAGCAAATATGAGTGGGAGAAAGAGAAGAACTTATACCAATGTACCTTGACCGATGTTGACAATGAATCAAGTTCACTCAAATGCGGACAATGAAATAGCACTATTGGTACCAATCCTTGTCGGTTCTCATACCTACACAAGTAAAGCTTATGGAGGAGCTCGGTGAGGATAGTGGCACAAAAATTTAATGCAAAATGTTAGCAAGAGTCAATAATGTTGAAAGAGATTCACAAATTCGCAAGTGAAACAAGTAGACCAATAGCAATGAATGGCACACGGAAACACACACATGGATAGATAAATGGGGTCGTGCAACCAAGGAATGAGCACAAAATGTGGAATCCACGGAAAATGCTCGTGTTGCACAACTCAAGAGAGACGCTAGCACGATTGCTCAATAGGCGGATACGACACTTGTGCACAACCTATAAGATGCAAAATGTAGAAACTACTATTCCAAGTATGCTATGTATGTATGGTTCCCGGTGTTTCTCTCAAGATGATCCAAGATGATAGGATATGACAATCTTATATGCAATATGGTATGATGCTATGGCACTTGCTTACAAGCTCTTTGCTCTTTTCTCTTTTGCTTAAAAGCTTTATTTCTTTTTTTTCTATGGCCACTTTGCACAATGCACAAACCAAGATAGCAATTGTGTATATGCGGGAACAAACTTGTGACACAAGATATGATAGCAATATATGCACCACGATGATACGGTATGTATGCTATGGGAAGTATGATCACTAATGTGCACAAGTAACGTTGCCGGCAATACTCAATTGGCTAGTCTCGATAGGCAAGCAACGCAAAAGTAAGGCTAGGGGTTAACAATGCAATGGCAAGGGGAATATACAATGGAGGGATACCACGATACCAAGATGATATGGAGGTTACCGTCCTTGGCGATTATGAGTGCCGGTGTTCTTGATGTAGAAACCAAGATGATGGAGTCTCGTCCCTAAGTAGCCGAAACACCTTAGGAAATGGAAAAACCGCGAACTCAAAATCTCAAACGTCAAATGTCAAAATGGTGGTAGCGGAAAGTGGTGGTGGTGTTGCACTAGGCAATGCGGAAGTGGAATGATGGGCTATACACGTGTCAGAGTTGAAGTTGCCGTCCCTAAGTAGCCGAAACACCTTAGGAGACACAAGCCACAACTCAAACAAGGTCAAACAAAATTGGGTTAAGTTTGGTTGTCGGAAGTGTATGGTGGGCAAGGTTATGTGGAAGTGGTGGTGGTGGTTGATGAAGAAGCAATTGTCCCTAAGTAGCGAAACACCTTGGGAGACGCTAATCACTACTCAAGCAACCACTAATGCTATGGGGAACAAAATGGGTTAGGTTGCGGAAGTGGTGGTGGTAATGCGGATGATGTGGTGGAAGCCCTAGGCAAAGATGCCAAAATTGCGAAAATTTGATGGTGTCAAATGGTGTTGGTGGTATTTTTGTGGGATGGGGGATGTCAATAGCTTCAAAACGAGCTAAAGAACGTCAAAAACGGACTCCAGATGAATTAGTTATGACCAAAACAAAATTTCAGCCGAGTCAGTGTCAGGGTTAACCGGACATCCGGGAGGATGTCCAGCTCATCCGGGCTATGTCCGGATGATCCGGGAGTACATCTGGATGATCCGGGTTCGTCAGCTCCGGTTCAGGAAATTCGGGCGCGTGGGTTATCCGGACATCCGGGAGAGGGTCCAGCTGATCCGGGAGGTGTCTGGATGATCCGGGAGAAGGTCCGGATGATCCGGGCAGGTCAAACTGCTCGGGATTTCCTCTAGTGGACGAATTTTTTGGCGGAAATGGATGATTTTCGGGGCAAAATTGAGGAGATTTTGTGGATGGAAGGTGGGGAAACTTGGGGAGATGTTAGATCCACTCGAAACCAAGCAAATCCATGGATCAAAATCAACAAAACATCATCAAACCAACAAATCACAAAAAAATTTGGGGCTATTTTTGGTGGGGATTTTTGGATTTAGGACGAAATCAACAAAATCAAGCTAGAAAACACGGGGTAGGGGCTCCAAAAACGTGATCAACGTGGCTCATGATACCAAGATGATGTAGGGCGGAACCCTAGGGGCCGATCTTTCACATTTGGAGAGGATCCTACGGGAAAACACGAAGAACACGCGGAAGCACAAAGGGGAAACACGGGGAAAACAAGGGGAATCACGAAACCGACAAGGAATCAATCACACAAGTGCTAGATCACTGAACACATAAGGTAGCACAAGATTCAAAATCAACAAAGGAAAGATACACGAGTAGCCGTTCTTCTCCGAGAGGAGGTCTTGATGGTCTTCCCTAGAAGGGGTCTTGAATCTGCTTGGGGGATCTTCTCCGAAGAGGTCGTGAGCTCCGAGGAGAAGTAACCAAGTGGATGAGCAAGGCTCTCACACAAAATATGAGCTAAACCAATCCTAACCCTTAAAATGGGGAGGAGGAGGTCTTTTTATAGTGCTAAGCCACGAAGGGGTAAGTGAGGGGCGAAGGGGTACACGGGCCTCGGCCCAAGTCATGCGCGCAGGCAAGACCGGATGATCCATACGGGGTCTCGGATGATCCGGGCGTCAGGGATCCGGATGATCCAAAGGATTCCCAGATGATCCGGCTTCGGTGGAAGCCTTTGGGTGTCTTCGGCGTAGTTACCCGGACGATCCGGGGGAGGATCCGGATGATCCGGCTGAGCCTGGATGATCCGGACGGCGGTCCGGATGTCCGGCCTGGCTCCAGCAGCCGCTCCGTCTTCTTCTTCTCCTTTCTTCCATCTTATCTTCCATGCTTGGCCTTGGTCCTTGGATTCTCCATGGTCATCTTGGTTGTACCTGAGTGTATGCAAGGTCCATGCATGAGGTAGTAGCCATGTCTCACATGCGGAAAGTGACGGTTCGAAGAGGAGTGAATTCACCTTGTGTCCAATGGCTTATGTTCGAGGTCTCGTCATATGTCCTCTTGGGGCTTGGAGAGTAGTCGGAGTGTACATGGGGATGAACGTGGGATGCTCCGCATCACTAGGGTTTGGAGATGAGATGGTGCTGGTGAAGATGTTGATGGAGATTGCCCTCTCCCGATGAGAGGAGCGTTGGTGATGATGATGACGATGATTTCCCCC